>NC_140412.1:270490591-270985591 GCF_965140295.1 Lepidochelys olivacea
ACGGGGTCTCCCCCCCCGGGCCCCCCCTCCCCGCCCCACGGGGTCTCCCCCCCCGGGCCCCCCCGGGACCCCCCTCCCCGCCCAACGGGGTCTCCCCCCAGGACCCCCCCGGGACCCCCCCCCCGCCCCACGGGGTCTCCCCCCCGGGACCCCCCCCCCCGCCCCACGGGGTCTCCCCCCCGGGACCCCCCCCCGCCCCACGGGGTCTCCCCCCCGGCCCCCCCGGGCCCCCCCTCCCCGCCCCACGGGGTCTCCCCCCCCGGGCCCCCCCCGGGCCCCCCCTCCCCGCCCCACGGGGTCTCCCCCCCGGGCCCCCCCGGGCCCCCCCTCCCCGCCCCACGGGGTCTCCCCCCCGGGACCCCCCCGGGACCCCCCTCCCCGCCCAACGGGGTCTCCCCCCAGGACCCCCCCCGCCCCACGGGGTCTCCCCCCCCGGGACCCCCCGGGACCCCCCCCGCCCCACGGGGTCTCCCCCCCGCCCACGGGGTCGCCCCCCCCGGGCCCCCCCTCCCCGCCCCACGGGGTCTCCCCCCCCCGGGCCCCCGGGCCCCCCCCCGCCCCACGGGGTCTCTCCCCCCGGGCCCCCCGGGCCCCCCCCCCCGCCCCACGGGGTCTCCCCCCCGGGCCCCCCCCGGGCCCCCCCTCCCCGCCCCACGGGGTCTCCCCCCCCGGGCCCCCCCTCCCCGCCCCACGGGGTCTTCCCCCGGGACCCCCCTCCCCGCCCCACGGGGTCTCCCCCCCCCCCGGGCCCCCCCGGGACCCCCCTCCCCGCCCCACGGGGTCTCCCCCCCCCGGGACCCCCCGGGCCCCCCCTCCCCGCCCCACGGGGTCTCCCCCCCCCGGGCCCCCCCTCCCCGCCCCCGGGGTCTCCCCCCTCCCGGGCCCCCCCGGGCCCCCCCTCCCCGCCCCACGGGGTCTCCCCCCCCGGGCCCCCCCTGGCCCCCCTCCCCGCCCCACGGGGTCTCCGCCCCCGGGACCCCCCCGGGCCCCCCCTGCCCCACGGGGTCTCCCCCTCCCGGGCCCCCCCGGGACCCCCCTCCCCGCCCCACGGGGTCTCCCCCCCGGGACCCCCCCCCACGGGTCTCCCCCCCCGGGACCCCCCGGGACCCCCCTCCCCGCCCCACGGGGTCTCCCCCTCCCGGGCCCCCCCGCCCCACGGGGTCTCCCCTCCCGGCCCCCCCGGGATCCCCCTCCCACCCCATGGGGTCTCCCCCTCCCGGGCCCCCTCCCTGCCCGGCCCCCCCCGGGACCCCCCTCCCCGCCCCCACGGGGTCTCCCCCTCCCGGGCCCCCTCCCTGCCCGGCCCCCCTGGGACCCCCGCACCCCACGGGGTCTCCCCCTCCCGGGCCCCCTCCCTGCCCGGCCCCCCCGGGATCCCCCTCCCCGCCCCACGGGGTCTCCCCTCCCGGGCCGCCTCCCTGCCCGGCCCCCCCGGGATCTCCCTCCCCGCCCCACGGGGTCTCCCCCTCCCGGGCCCCCCCAGGATCCCCCTCCCCGCCCCACGGGGTCTCCCCCTCCCGGGCCCCCTCCCTGCCCGGCCCCCCCGGTCTCCCCCTCCCGGGCCCCCTCCCTGCCCGGCCCCCCCCGGGATCCCCCTCCCCGCCCCACGGGGTCTCCCCCTCCCGGGCCCCCTCCCTGCCCGGCCCCCCCCCGGGATCCCCCTCCCCGCCCCACGGGGTCTCCCCTCCCGGGCCCCCTCCCTGCCCGGCCCCCCCCCGGGATCCCCCTCCCCGCCCCACGGGGTCTCCCCCTCCCGGGCCCCCTCCCTACCCGGCCCCCCCCCCGGACCCTCCCTCGCCCCACAGAATCTCCCTGCCCGCCGTCCCTGCCCCATGGAATCTCCCCCCCGGGCCTCCTCCCTGCCAGGCCCCCCCTGCCCCCCCCGGGGTCTCCCCCTCTGGCCCCCTCCCTGCCCGTCCCCCCCGGTCCCCCCTCCCCGCCCCACGGGGTCTCCCCTCCTGGGACCCCTCCCTGCCCGTCCTCCCTCCCCGCCCCACAGGGTCTCCCCCTCCCGGGCCCCCTCCCTGCCCGGCCCCCCTGGGATCCCCCTCCCCGCCCCACAGGGTCTCCCCCCCCGGGCCCCCTCCCTGCCTGGCCCCCCCCCGGGATCCCCCTCCTCCCCCGGTCGCCCTCCCTCGCCCCACAGAATCTCCCTGCCTGGCCCCTCCCTGCCCCATGGAATCTCCCCCCGGGCCCCCTCCCTGCCAGGCCCCCCCTTACCCCCCCCGGGGTCTCCCCCTCTGGCCCCATCCCTGCCTGGCCCCCTGCCCTGCAGCCGGAGCACTCAGCAGCGCTGCCCAGGGGGGGCAGAGGCCCAGGGCCCCCTGGTTCCGGCCTGGGCACTGCGGGGGCGATTGCTGCTTGAGCTGCTCGCTCCCCTTTGGTCGTCCTGAGCTTCAGCTCCCCGTAAACCAGTGTAAATGGCGTCCAGCGGAGCTGGTCCTGATTCGCTCCAGATTCCGGCCTGGCTGCCCGGCTGGGTGGTGACAGGCTCCTACCAAGCTAGGGTTGTGCAGCTTTTGGGAAGGGCCCGGGGCTGAACCTCCCAGGCCAGCCCAGCCCCTCCAGGGACAGAGCCTAGCGCCGAAAGGCTCCTCTCTCCGCACTGGGGGAGTGGCAGGGAGATGGCACCGGACTCACCCCAGGGGCGGCCCCTTAAAGCCCCTGGCACCAGGGCAGGAATGAATTCTGGTCACTGCCTTTCAGCTCCCTGAAACGCCGGCAGCTCCTCCCTGCCCTACGTCTGCTCCAGAGGGGTTATGCGTAGCCACGCCGGAGAGCTTGGGGCTCACCCGGCACTGATAATGGAGATTCGGGGATGGGCATCGGTGTGTCAGAAGCTGGGTTCCCAAGGAAACCGGCACTGCCAAACCCCACTCAGAATCCGCCAGAGTCCTTCAAGTCCCAGGCTCAGAAACTGGGGGCCGGCCAGTGACCTGTCCTGTCATGGGCATGCTGTAAAGGAAGGGGAGCTGTTTCCCCAGACAAGCTGCTCCCTCCTGCCTGGCATGCCCCTCTGCAGGGTAGCAGTGCCCTCTCACTGGGCACAGCTTGCCTGTTCTTGGGCACCCCTGGAAGTGCCCATTTATCTGAAACAAGGAACCAGCATGCACAAGCTTTGGGGTCTGGTCCTGCTGGGACCCGGAGAGCCTTCCACAAGCGCGGAAGCGGCTGGCGCTGGTCCCCTCGCAGGACAGACTCCGCAGCCAGCCCTTCGGGTGTTATTAAAGGGCAGGAACCTGGGGGGGGTTTCACCTTCCTCTGCAGCATGGGGCACAGGTCAGTTGCT
The DNA here is from genome assembly GCF_965140295.1 of Lepidochelys olivacea. Taxonomy (NCBI): domain Eukaryota; kingdom Metazoa; phylum Chordata; order Testudines; family Cheloniidae; genus Lepidochelys; species Lepidochelys olivacea. The sequence continues at coordinate 270,493,881 of NC_140412.1, forward strand.
GGTTTAAACTAGTGTAAATGGTGGATTCTGTCATTTGAAGTCTTTAAATCATGATTTGAGGACGTCAGTAACTGGGCCAGAGGTGAGGGATCTGTTACAGGAGTGGGTGGGCGAAGTTCTGTGGCCTGCGATGTGCAGGAGGTCAGACTAGATGATCATGATGGTCCCTTCTGGCCTTAGAGTCTAGGGGGTGTTTTTCCATGGGAGAGGGATCATGGGAAATCCACCTAGTTGATCCTAGTGGATGATTCCTGCTCAGTGCTCCAGGGGAAAATGACTCCATCTCCGAGACCCCTGCCCGTGCGCCCTGGGTCTGCCTAGACCCCGAACTGGCAGCCAGTTTAAGCCAGGTCCATGGGCGGAGGAAAGCCTGTGGCTAAGGGCCTACGCCCCCTTTGATATCCCTACTTACTGGCATCCAACTAACTGTCACTTGTTCTCTTGAACCGTGGTCTGGGGAGAGATTTTCATAAGCAAGTCGTGATTCAGGGCACCTCAGTGTTTGGGTGCCCAACGGGAGACTCTGTAAAGGGGCCTGGTTTTCATGGGGAGTTGAGCACTCGGCACTTCTGAAAATCTGCACTGTGGTGAATTGGGCATGTTCCTCCAGCATTGGAGACTACCAGCGGTTTGCCCTGTGAGCAGGAAGCCATGCTCTGTATTGACCCTAAGCTGCCCTGGTTAGAGGAATGCCCACCTGGTTCCCTAGTGCTGGTTTGGACACTCTGACCGGCAGCTGATTACATACGATATACTGATCTCCATCTAAAAACACAGGCTTCATAAAAGCAACCACAGGTGTTGTGTCAGCTGGAAGAGGATTGGTTACTCAATGCACGGGTCTTAGAGCCATCCAAGGATAAGATTCCTCTGGTAAAGATGTGACGTGGGGCTGAAAATGCACCAGTGTGTGGAGGGCCGGCACTTGTGGCTGAAGTGGGGCATCAGTGGTGCACAGCCCCAGCAGTGAACTTTGCCTCTGGTGAATTCATTTGATGTTATGCACGGATCTGCCTAGACATGAAAGCTAAATTAAGGTTAAAGACCAAAATAGTCAGGAAACTAATTATATTGGTATTGCTAGGAGCCTATTACCAGATCCCCCAGGCACCAGTGGGTACACTTGAAAGAATATTACTTCCTAGGAAAGTCGCAAGCTGCCTTCCTCTTCCTTCTGAGGTGGTTATTTCCAAGAACAGCAGTGCTGGGAGCAGCTAATTAGTGTGTTAGGAGAAGGCTGGCAGATGGACCCAAGGCTTGCAACACTCCCTGAGGCTTGGAAGACTCGCTGAGCCCAATTTCTGTTGGCTGTGCAAGAGTTATGCAAGGCAAAGTAAGAATTCAGGTTCTCATAGCAACCTCCGCTCACCCACTTGGCATGGATATGTGCAGATTTGGATCGCTGGTTAGTCTGCTGAGTGCTTCCTTCATCTATGCTGCATGTGCACCCTGGGTGAGTGCTCCCCGCTGTGCAGAACTGACATGTTCCTTCTGCAACATGCCGACCAGCTCCTCGGCTGGTGGGGATGGGTATAAACATCACTGATGTCCAAGGGGCTAGTGCTGGCTTGTGCCAGCTGAGGAGCTGGACCTCACTGGGTTTTGGGGGAGCTCCAAACCATAGGTCTTGTCCACATCGGGCCTTTCTGCCCAAGCCGTCCCTCTCTGCCTCTGGTGCTGCTCTGCCAGCAGGAGTGCCAGTGTAGATCAGCCATTGGTGTTTTCACTGCCTTGCTCTCTAGACCTCCAGCTCTGCTCAGATCAGGACACGATGGTTAAAATGCCAGGGCCAGCTGTCGTCCTGTCTACACCAGCACCCCCATTGCTGCTATGGGTGGAGCTGAATCTGGGAGGCGAAGTTGGGAAACTTTTGGAAATAAACTTCAGTTAGACACTGCCCTGGATGGTAGCGATGGGAGTTCGATCCTCCGGCCCAGTGCAGGTTTATCCATCTTCCAGTCTTGGGTGACTCTAAAGCCACATTTTAACGTTATTTTGACCCAACGGTATTATAATGTGGTTTCTTCTTGGCTGTGTGGACAGAAAAAACAGCCCCCCCCCGAAACACCTCCCCCCACTTTAACCATATAAGGGGGCCGTAGTTTAACCCTCCTCCGTATCAAAGATAGAACATGTTTCCTCACATGGTTGTAACGTGTTTTCTTTTTCCCCTCATGACAATCCAGCTGCTATTTCTGTAGCTTAGACAGAGCCCAAGGTTTGTGCCTGATTTCAACACTCCCACTCTTGCCCCATCTTCCTAGTTTAAAGACACTCCTGTAACCTCTGGGTAACCCGCCCAAGCCCGTTTGCCCAGAAACAAGTGCCCAGGCTTCTTAGGGGTAACCAGCCCTCAGTGCCTGGGGGAGCCCGCCTGGCTCAGCTGAAGGCAATAGGAGCTTGGTCACCTCAAGCTTATTCTGTGTCCAGAGGTGTCCCAGTCCCTGGGGGGTGTAGGCCCCCGGGGCTCTTTGAGCTCCCTCGTGCTGGAGTGTTGAGCTTTCCGGTGGCTTTGTGCCTCAGGAGCCGTTTCAGTGAAGGACATTTATTTCTCTGCCCTGCCCACATAGCTGGCTTTAAAAACAAACACAGTCCTACCCGTTTTCATTCACCAGCATGATGATTGAGTTAAACCAAACTCTCAGTGCTTGTTCCGGAGCAGCAGAACCTCAGAGTTACGAACACCAGAGTTACGGACTGGCTGGTCAGCCACACACCGCATTTGGCACTGGAAGTACCTAATCAGGCAGCAGCAGAGACAAAAAAAAAAAAAAAAAAAAGCAAATACAGTACTGTATTAAACGTAAACTACAAAAATAAAACAGCATTTTTTCTCCATAGTGAAATATCAAAGCTGCATTAAGTCAGTGTTCAGTTGTAAACTTTTGAAAGAACAACCCTAATGTTTTGTTCAGCGTTACGAACAGCCTGCATTCCCGAGGGGTTCGTAACTCTGAGATTCTACTGTGCTGAATGGCTCCTAGCATGAGCACCCAGCAGGGGAAACGAAGGTGAATTCTCTCGTGTGTCAGCAAAATAATTGGTAAAGACCAATTGGTTTGTGTCGTTTGTAGGGACTGTTTCAAAGCCTCTGTCAGAAGTCCCTCACTAGAAACTGCCAAGGGCACCGAAGGGAGTCATGGAGCAAGAGAGAAGGTTCTGTTGTGGATCGGTGACTGGCTACGAGATGAGACTAGACAGTCGATGTTCAGCGTGGCCAAAGGGGCACAGAGCATGCCGCAGTCTTCTAACCTAGGGCTGGTTTTTAGTATATTCATTAATTACCTGGAAAATGGGGTGAGTAGCCAGGTGGCAAAAACCACAGCAGACAATCAGGGTTAGTCAAGATTAGAGGAGACTGTGAGGAACTAGCAGGGGTGCCATTTAGGGGGGCAAGGAGATGGCTCTAGCCCCCCGCCCCTTCCGTAGGGGAGGTCTACTCACCCTAGCCCCAGACGGAGCTCTTAACTGCAACAGCTTCAGTGTGATATGTGATGAATTTGGAAGCTGGGAGCAGCAGACTTTGGGGCAGGGAGTTTGTTTACAAATAGGCAGGGTGATTAAGATAACAAAAGGCTTGTCATTAAAGTAAATTAAGGATCCTTAGATGATCCTGAAACCACTGCCAGACAATTCTGTTAAAAGGTAGGAAACAAAGGGTAGAATAAATGGTCAATTTCCAGAATGGAGAGAGGTAAATAGTGGTGTCCCCCAGGAGTCTGTACTGGGCCCAATGCTATTTAACATATTCATAAATGATCTGGGAAAAGGGGTAAACAGTGAGGTGGCAAAATTTGCAGATGATACAAAATTACTAAAGGCAGTTAAGACCCAGGCAGACTGCGAAGAGCTGCAGAAGGATCTCTCAAAACTGGGTGACTGGGCAACAAAATGGCAGATGAAATTCACTGTTGATAAATGCAAAGTAATGCACATTGGAAAACATAATCCCAACTCTACATGCAAAATGATGGGGTCTAAATTAGCTGAACCCGTCAATAAAGCGATCTTGGAGTCATTATGGATAGTTCTCTGCAAACATCTGTTCAATGTGCAGTGGCAATTAAAAAAGCTTCCAAAATATTGGGAATCGTTAGGAAAGGGTTAGATAAGACAGAAAATATCATATTGCCTCTATATAAATCCATGGTACGCCAACATCTTGAATGCTGCATGCAGATTTGGTCACCCCATCTCAAAAAAGATACATTGGAATTGGAAAAGGTACAGAGAAGGGCAGCAGAAATGATTAAGGGTATGAGGAGAGATTAATAAGACTGGGACTTTTCAGCATGGAAAAGAGACAAAGGGGGAATATGATAGAGGTGTGGAGAAAGTAAAGAAGGAAGAAAAGGAGGACTTGTGGCACCTTAGAGACTAACCAATTTATTTGAGCATAAGCTTTTGTGAGTGAGCTGTAGCTCACGAAAGCTTATGCTCAAATAAATTGGTTAGTCTCTAAGGTGCCACAAGACCTCCTTTTCTTTTTGCGAATACAGACTAACTCGGCTGTTACTCTGAAACCTGTCATTAAAGAGGGAAGAGTTATTTACTCCTTCACATAACACAAGAACTAGGGGTCACCCAATGACATTAATAGGCAGCAGATTTAAAACAAACAAACAAAGTGTTTCTTCACAGTCAACACGTGGAACTCTTTGTTGGGGGATGTTGTGAAGGCCAAGACTATAACAGGGTTCCAGTAAGAACTAGATACGTTCCTGGAGGATAGGTCCAGCAATGGCTATTAGCCAGGGTGGGCAGACATCCATGCATGTCCTTTGCCTCTGTTTGCCAGAAGCTGGGAGTGGGCAACAGGCCAACTTGATGATTCCCTGTTCTGTTCATTCCCTCTGGGGCACCTGGCATTGGCCACTGTTGGAAGACAGGATACTGGGCTAGATGGACCTTTGATCTTACCCAGTATGGCCATTCTGATGTTCTTCTATAGAACCCAGATGTATCTGCTCCCTACTGTAACCCATTAGACCCCACTCCCCTCCCAGAGCTGGGATAGAACCCAGGAGTCCTGATGGGCGCGCGCACCCTCTCTCTCTCTCTCTCTCTCTCTCTCTCTCCAGAGTTAGTAAGAATATACATTACAATTTTAAACCAGTGTCCCTTAAGTGATTTGCCACAAGTTGATGTTAGAGTTGAGTGGGTCTAATATTTATTTATTTATTTATTTTTTATAAAGGAATTAGATACAGGGCTCCTGTCAGCTAATTGCTAAATTACCTGCCAAAAAACTAGAGTTTTCAAGTGCCTACATAGCCCCAGGAATCACGGGTTATTCCCCCTTCCCCCCCCACCAAAATCTGAAATGGTGCCCCTGGGAACAAGAGAGACCTAGCCAAGATGGGTGAATGGGCAACACCACAGCAGATGAAATTCACTGCTAACAAATGCAGAGCAAGGCAGTTTGGAAAGATCCATTTGAGCTATTTATTCACGTGTCTGGATTCTAGATCAATTGTCACCACTCAGACAAAGAACTGGGTGTTATTGCGGCAGAGCAATGGAAACCTCCGCTTCACGTACAGCACTGGCCCAGAAAAGTATGTGACGTGTTAGTGTGCCTGAAGATACAGTAAATATCACACTGACATCATGTGTCAGGGGTGTGCCCTGCCCTGAATATTGTGTTCAGTTCTGGTCAGCCTGTCCCATCAGTTCAATAGCACATACAGAGGGAGTTCAGGGACTGGTGCCAAATTAGAGGCCAGGAGGGACTTGTGAGTGAGGTGAGATTGAGACTGTTTAGTTTAGAGAGGAGATGAATGAGAGAGGACAGGATAGAGGTATAAGAACTGACTGGCATAGGGAGGGTAAATTTGCTGCTTCTGTTTATCCTCTTGCCCAGTGCAAGAGCAAGGGAACATTTAGTGACATTGAAAGGCAGCAGAAATTGAAAAACGTAAAATTAGAATGCGGAACTCATTGCCACATGGCAATATTGAGTCCAGGAGCTTTGCAGAATTCAGAAAAACATTAAGCACTCAGGGTTAATGCAAGCATCCAACATTACATTAGACAGGATAATTAAATATAATTGTGGAAACTATAAATTCTGCTTCAGGGCCTGAGCTGATAGCAATCACAAAGACTTTTCCCCTAGAAGCAGGTTATTCGCGTTCTGTGACATGGTTTCTTGTACTTCCGTTGAAGTAACTGGTACTGCTGCTGTTGGAGAGAGGGTACCCCTGCTCAGACCTAGTATGGCAACTCCTAAATTCCTGTGTCAGCAGTGAGTGGATTATTGCTGTGACTCGAAAATGCCCCATCCCTGGACAAGGGTCAGGGCTGTAAGGGGCAGGATGCTGCTGATGCAGAAGATGCTAACCAGGTGACAATTTGTGATTTCAGGCTCCGGTGACATTTGAGGATGTTGCAGTCTATTTCTCGCCGGAGGAGTGGAAGGAGTTAGCGGAATGGCAGAAAGAACTGTACTGGGATGTGATGAAGGAGAATTACGAGCTCGTCACCTCGCTAGGTAAAGAGACACGTTTGTGCTACTGGGGGCCGTGCAACACATGAAAAGCCACGTCACCAGACAGTTGCGTGGGATTCTCCCTGCGTGGAGCATGTGAGAATTGTATCTCTGACAATTCTCAGCTCTTGGGGGAATGAACAGACAGGGAAGCGCCTGCTAGCGAGGTCCTGCAGTCTCATTTTTAAGTAGTGTTCATTTCCTAGACAAAATACTGCGGGCTGCAGTTAAGCTGGTGCGTGCATGGATAACTTTAGGGGGATAAAACGCTGCAGGGTGTTGTAAACCAAACCAAGAGTTCTGAATCCAGGAAACTCAAAGTTAAATCTAAAGCAGCTAAGGTAAGAAACACACAGTGAAGGCTCAGAACACCGCAACTCTGCCCTCCAGTGAGGTCACACAATGGCTGCAGTGTTATGAGTAAAGGCACTTCAGTATTTGTTGTTCCAGAAGAGAAACTGGTTTTAAAAGACACATGAGATGTCGTTTCCCCCTCATGGTGTCACGCCACGTGACATGGTGACGGTCAGAACCAGAATCGCTCCATTTCCCTTCGGAAGAAAAGGTTATCGATATCTGAAAGCGGGTGGCAGAACTGGACGCTGAGGCCAGCTGATAGCAACAGTAACGATCAGGCTGTAACAGGGTAGGCGAGACCAGCCAGCCGGCACACTGACCAGAATGCTTCACTTCCCTGTGAGGATTTGCATCAGAGGGGCGTGGGAGTTTGGAGGGAAGGGTTCTGTGAGGTGGGGGGTGTTCGGGTGCTAAGGGCGAGGGAGTTTCCTGCCTAGGACACTGCGTAAAGGGAAGAGAATGGGAAATGGGAAGAGAGGGAGCTGGCAGACAGGTAATTACAGAGGAGCTGGAGTTAGGGTGCTGAGGGATAGAGGCAAACTTGGGTACGTAGGTGCTGCTTCTCTGAGTCAGTTGCTCCTGCTCACATGAAGACCGAGCTGGGCCATAGGCAGTGGCTGAGTTGGGCAGGACGTTGAATGCAAGGGAAGGAGGTTGGGAATTCCTGCCGGAAGGCAGTGTGGACAGCTGGAGAAGGGTACCAGGGTTCGAGATGGTGAGAGTTGTTGGAGAAGATGATTTCAGCAACGCTCGGGACCGCAGCCAGTTTGATATGGGTCACCACATTCCCTGAACCGCGCTGGCAGGACCCATTTTTCCCCACAGCCCGTGTGAACCTCACGCCCGCTACCCAGATGCCACGAGAGCGGCGCGGAGGGAGAGAGCTGCACGGGCAGCTCCGTGTGTGTAGGAGCCATAACTTCTCCTGGTACAAGGACAAGGGCATTCCATGAAATTGAAAGGTACCTTTGAAGAGCTGCAGTCAGTCCAGGTGTGCCTCCTTGAGGCTGTGGCTGGGAGTTAGCTTTTGCCCCATATGGCCCCCCCCTTGTCTGCTCCCGTTCTCTCTTTGCGACTCAAAGTGCTCCCTCTTCATGACTTGCCCCTGCAGCCTGGTTGCTGCACAATCCCCCAGCCTCCAGGGCGTTAGGAACAATCTTTTCCGATAGGCAGCATATTCTAATGGTCCTCGCCCCTGCCTCTGAAGCCAGTGTGATTAGTCATGGTCCGACAGGAGAGGGGACTGGATAGATGACGGTCTGATCCAGTCTGGTGACTCCTGTGTGCTTTAACATTTCCACGAGCCGGTTTCAGAGCTGGCGGAATTCAGCGGAAGCTGATAGAGCTTTATCCCTCAGCTTGTAACCTGCCTGCTGGGTGCAGGCATGCACAAGGGGAAGTGGAAGTAGAAGTAGCTGGGCAGTGAGGCAGTGTCAGGGAATGGGAGCTGATGTACAGTACAGGATGAGTGACTAGCTGGCAGGAGGATCGGTGATAAAGTTGCACCCACTTAAAGACTTTGGTCTCAGTAGAGGGTAGGTGAATTTTCTCCAGGACAGTACCAGCAGCATGGAAGCCCGGGATTCATTTTAAGGCCATGGGGCTTCCAATAAGTACATAAAGTGATTTCCTAGATAGTGAGCAGCTTTCAAACTGGACCCCAACGTGTTTTCCATCCTCCTCCAGCTGCTTCTATTAGCCCCTCTGTGTGGTCTCCCTGGCTGCCCTTCCAGAGTGTGAGAAACTCTGGGGTGAGGGGAATCAGCAGCTAGCTTTCCTTCTCGGGTCCCCTGCTGAGGGAGCCCAGCTGCAGTGAGGCCGATCCAGCCATGCTGCTGACAGTGGCTAGGCAGATGCTGAGTTAAGACTGTTGCTCATTGTATACCAATGTGCTCGCTTTATTGGTATCCCATCACCTCCCTCCCCATAGCCCCATTTGTTTGTCTCCCCCAGCTGTTGTGTCTTGATACAACCTAGAGCGGGAGCTGTCTGGGGCAGGGATGGTCTGACGTCTCTTCACTGCATGTCTCAGTGCCTGGCAAAATGGGACCCTGGTCCTTGACTGCATCCCTAGGTGCTGCTGCTATACAGACTGTAATGCTCCCAACGGTGATGCAAGAGCGTGAATGTCAACCTCAGTGCAGCCTGTTCAAAACCAGGGCACAAACCCCAGCCAGACTCCAGCTGTGTGTCTCTTAGTCCCCAGCTGAGACGTGGGCCCGAGCAGGGATCCGGCCTGTCCGCATCACACAAATAATACATAACAATAAGTCTGAGATTCCAACTGTGTTTCTCCCAGGGAGGTTTGACAGCCCCTGGGGGTTTGCAATTAATAGAAACTTTTGTTTAAACGAGAAACGTTTCTTTTGCTACCATCACATGGAATAACATCTGGTCTGTTGTTTTCTCTCTAGTAGATGATGAGATTGTGAATGAAAGTATGGAGGAGAAGAATCAGGAGGAAGATGCTGAAAACCTGCTTCCTGTGAAGACCTTTTCAGTGAAGCTTAAAGAGAAAGTTTCCCAAAGTTCAGTGAAGGTGAAAAACTGCCTGAGTCAGAGCAAACTCCAGACAACGCAAAGAAACTCAGTAGGAAACACGCAAGGGCTATCCACAAACAGCACGGCTCAGCAGAAAGCCCAGGTGACGGAGAGACCAGACGCCCTTCAGGAATGCAAACGAAGCTGTGTGGAGAAGACAGATCTCCTAATACGACAGAGGAACCACAAGAGGGAGAGGCCGTTTCCCTGCAGTGAGTGTGGGAAATGCTTCTCTCAGAAAGGGGACCTGAAGATCCACCTGAGAATCCACACAGGGGAGCGGCCATACGCATGCACCGAGTGTGGGAAAAGCTTCACCCAGAGGGGATACCTGAAGATCCACCTGAGACTCCACACAGGGGAGAAGCCCTTTCCATGCACTGAATGCGGAAAAAGGTTCCCGTCAAAGGGGGATCTCAAAATGCACCAGAGGAAGCACACGGGGGAGAGGCCCTTTCTGTGCAGTGAATGTGGGAAGAGCTTCACTCGCAAGGTGGACCTCAAAGTCCACCAGAGGAAACACACGGGAGAGAGGCCCTTTACTTGCACCGAGTGCGGGAAGAGTTTTACTTCCAAGGGCTATCTCAAGATACACCTGGGACAGCACAAGGGGAAGAGGCCGTTCACATGTCTGGAGTGTGGGAAAAGCTTCATTTCCAAGGGCTCCCTCAAGGCGCACCAGAGAATCCACACGGGTGAGACGCCCTTCACATGCACTGAGTGTGCGAAGAGCTTCACCACCAAGGGCTATCTCAAGATACACCAGAGGCTGCACACGGGGGAGACCCCGTATCCCTGTGCCGAGTGTGGGAAACGCTTCACCACCAAGGGCTATCTGAAGATACACCAGAAAATCCACACGGACGGGACCCCCTTCATCTGCAGTGATTGCGGGAAGAGCTTTGCCACCATGCGATATCTCAAGATGCACCAGAGAAGCCACACGGGGGAGACCACATTCACCTGCGCGGAGTGTGGGGAGAGCTTCGCCCAGAAGGGCTATCTCCGCATCCACCAGCGGATGCACACAGGGGAGGGCCTGTTCACCTGCTCTGACTGTGGGAAAAGCTTCACTGCCAAGTACCTGCGGATCCACCAGCGAATGCACACAGGGGAGAGGCCCTTCACTTGCACGGAATGTGGGAAAAGCTTCACTGCGGAGGGGTCTCTGAAAATCCACCTGAAGATCCACAGCAGGGTGCTGCTGAGTATATGCACCGACTGCGGGAAAAGCTTCTCCTCCATGCGCTATCTCAAGGTGCACCAGAAAACCCATTCCCAAGAGCCGGTGATACTACCCAGCGAAAGTGGGGACGGTTTCCCGCAGAAGATGCTTGCCACTGTCCCTCAGAAAGCCCACCGAGAAATGATCTCATTTACCTGCAAGGACTGTGGGAAAAGCTTCTGCCAGAAGTCTAATTTAATAACGCACCAGAAAGCCCACACGCAGGAGAGACAGGTTCTAACACACAGGCCCAGCGCCGGCCCTGCTGCCGCATCACTGACATCAGTGAAGTTGCACCCAGTGAATTTGGCTCAGGAAGTTTTAAGAGCAGGGAAAGATCATCTCGACCCAAATCCCTATCCCCTGGTCATGGATTTAAAGCCCAGCTTCCAGTTTGCTCTGCAGACCTGTCCACTTTCCCCAGGAGTAAATCTAGGTGTCTCTTGAGCTCATGTGGCATCCCGCTCCTGCTGATGACGTATTCCATGTGGTTATTGTTACCTTTTGCATGATGTAGCTCTGCCCAGGTTCCTCCATTTACTCCCAATTCCTAACCCTCCCCTGTTGCACCCTTCCAAGGAAGCTGGATGGTACCCGGTCCTGTAGTGCCCCAGGTGGGGACTCACAAGAGCCTTACATGCTACCACATCCTTTGGTTTTCCTTCTCTTCTATCCATGCAGCATAGCATCTGGTCTGGCTTTTTTGCTGCAGCTTCGCATTGAGTAGGTGGTTTCAATGATTTTATCACAATCAATCCCACTTGCGTGCTGGGTGACTAGGGATACAGAGCATAGATTCCCCTCCATTGCTTGCTCACTCACACACTAATTTAATTGAACTGCATTTCTGATCAGTCAGTGCAGTCACCTACACAATACAGATCCTTTACCACCCAGTGCCCAGATCCGTATGATCTTTTCTGACTCCGTTTAGCATCACATACAAACCCTGAGCTCTGGGGCTGCATTCATCCCACGTATAACTTCACTGGAGATACACCGGGGTGAATTGGGACTTTGCAGAAGCCTCCTTAGGATGGCAGAGGCCATAGAATCGACCCTGAGCCATTCCACTCATCATCCAGTCTGTTGCTCCCTGTTGACTCCTGTTCTGGGAGTGCCGCGTGTTTGAGAAAGTTCACTGAAAACCCAAGTTAACGTAACAGATGAGCAAACCGCAAAAGAGGCCAGGAATCATCGACGTGCTCAGTGCATGAAAAGTTCCCTCCGGAGGAGAAAGGGCAGAACTAGACAGCAAGCCCAGGCTGGAAAGAACAAATGTTGGTTCTGGTGGTGGTGGAAGAGCAGCGTGTGAGAAGATCCACCTTCGAGGCCAAGGGAGACATTGCACATGCAGCCGTCAGATGTATGGGGAGGGAGAAAAGCCAAAGTCACTGAAATGGCAGCATGGAGCCCATGACATTCATGCAATAAGTCCCTCTATATTCTACAGCAGAGAACTTGCAAGGGACCAAAGGCAGGTGGCAAACAGCAGAAGAGCTGCTGGCAAGAGGTCCAGGCTAACTCCCTGGAGAAGGTGGACGAGACTACAAGGATCATCATAATCATAGATGGAAAAGAGCTGCGAGATCATCTAAGTGATTATGTGACTGAGACCTGCCCCAGCCAGCTTCCTTCATTCCTGCATCTGTGTTTTAGGGGGCTCTGCTTCCCCCGGACATTGGGCTGGACGAGTTCCTGAGGGACACTGGGCAACAGCGGCTGAGGAGAAGGCATTCTGCCCCTTTCTCAGGTTTATTCCCACAGCAACCGATATTGTGCCAGGCTCCCCTGGAGTTTTGCAGTTACTAACTCTGGGCCTTATCCTTGTGGGACAGGTCAAACGATAGCATCTTGTAGGGCCCTGTACTGATACAGCCTCTGGGGATGGGGCTGGCTTTCACTCATCCCCACAGCCAGGCCTCTCCTGTGTCAGCTCCGCATGGCGTGTCCTGGGGCCAGAAGCAGCTTCCTTTTCTGTGAGGTGGTGTTCAGAGGGTCGGGTGTTCTGGCTGGTGCTCAGTGTCTCTGACTTGTCACACTTCCCGGTGAATAACTCCCAGAAGTTTTTAACACCAATGGTTGGCGCCTGTCCCGCAGGTTCCAGGGCTTGGAGATCTGGTTCTCCCAGCTCCTTCACTGCTGCACAGGAATTGTTCAGGATGTCCTTGATGTCTCCCAGTTGTCCTGCACGCACCTCGGGAGCTGCCTTTGTTCAGAGCGTCTGTGGATGTTTATGGCTCAAGGCAGCGCAGGTGCTCATGTGATGCTGATGGTGCTGCGGAGCGGGTAGGGCTGGGAGCTGGGGACTCCAGGGTTCTAACGGGCTCGGCTCTGGATTCCCTGTGTGACCTTGAGTCACTGCCCCTCTCTGTGCTCCGGTTTCCCTTCTGTAAAAGGCAAGTAGGGCTGGCTCTCCAGCCACAAAGTGGAGCTAGTTCCTCTTGATCACAGCCCTAAATGCTGAGCGTCGCTCTGAGAGGACGCAGAGATGATCTCGCTGGGGAAAATGAGTCACTCACGGTCCCCTGACCTTCTTGAGGATTCAAGGCATGACATGTACAAGCTCCAGGGACTGGAAGCCAGGACTTTCACCTCTGACACTGGCTCAGTATGTAACCATGGAGATGTCACATTACCCGCTCTATGCCTCAGTTTCCCTGTCTGGAACATGTAGGGTTGTGAGGATTAATGTTGATATTTGGCTTTGAGATGCACTGCTGAACGGCACTAGAGACAGGGCGAGTATTATCCTCACTAAGCAATTTCTGCGGGAGAGGTTTGCTCCACTGCTCTCAGTTCTTATGGGCACTTTCTACATGTGTTTTCCTAATATGCCAGTTACCAAAGGATCTGGGCACTAAAGCCACAAATTAATAAAAAATTAGGACCATCCTGCCTTCCCCTCAATGGAACTAGTCACAGAGCACAAGTGGTAATGCAACAGATGGCAGAATCAGTTCTTTGGAGTGGCTGGGTCTTGCTCTAAAGGAAATACTACGGCCAGTCTATCTTCCTCCTCGGTAGCTTGGGGAGTCGGACGCCCCAGGGGTGCATATGGGAACTGTGAACAGATTCACCTGACACGCTGCCTGGTTCCATACATTTGCACTGAGCTGTGTTGCATAAGAGATAAAGAGGTAGGAATAGCAGGCAGGGGGAGAAAGACACCATGGGTCATATTCTCAGCTGCAGTAAATCAGCATAGTGCTCCTGACTTCAGTGGCTGAATCCAGCCCCATGCTTCTGAACCCAGGAGTCTGCTGGTGCTGCCTAACATGGACATCCTGCTTCCCCTACCATCCCTGGCTTGGGTGTACAATCAAATGATTAAAGACACTGCCACTAATGTATGGTGGAAAGGCCAAGGCCAAATAAAACTATGCTACCCCATGGACTGCCATTAGGTTGTACAGATGTCACTGGCCAAAATTTGGTTGGCTCTGTGCACATAAATACCATTTATAAGGTAGAAAGGGCAATCCTCGACTCAGAAAACAAGTCTGGGAACCTGCTGTGTATTTCCATGCACGTTGGATGAGACTGGGAGCAGGGAGGACGGCATAGGACAAAAAGTGGGGGTTAATGGATTACAGATTGTTGTAATAAGCCCTAACTGAGTCCTCCTCCTCCTCAAAGGAAACCTGCATAACGCTTTCAAAAGACAAGCCTGGGAGCTTAAATCCCTAGACACTAAAGCTCGTGGGCTGAACAGAGACACGGGAGTCCTGGCTTATTACAGCAATCTGTAACCTACTAACCCCCTGCTTTTTGTCCTCTGACCACAGAGGTGCTAACGGGACACTCTACCTTGCATGGTCCCTTGCAGTATGCGCTAACTACTCATGCCAAACAATCCGTCCCACCTGGCCTTTAGCTGTGATGCTCCCAGAACAGTTCCCAGAGCTCTGGGCAGCTCTACACTTAAAACCCTGTCAGCGCAGCTGCGCCACTGTAGTGTGTAAGTGAAGCTGCTCCTGTGCCGATGGGAAAGAGCTCTCCCATTGGCATAGTTAACCCACCTCCCCGAGAGGTGGTAGCTGTGTCGGCAGGAGAAACTCTGCTGACATAGTGCTGTCTACATCGGGGGTGTGTGTGTGTGTGTTAGGTGTGGATTTTTCACACCCCAAGCGACGTGATTATACCGATTCAGGTCTGCAGTGTAGACCAGACCTCTGTGCGGCTTGAAAGCTTGTCTCTCACCAGGAGAAGCTGATCCAATACAAGGTATTACATCCCCACCTACGCTAGAGGGCGAAATTTGGGGGGGAGGGATAGCTCAGTGGTTTGAGCATTGGCCTGTTAAACCCAGGGTTGTGAGTTCAATCCTTGAGGGGGCCATTTGGGATCTGGGGCAAAAATTGGGGATTGGTCCTGCTTTGAGCAGGGGGCTGGACTAGATGACCTCCTGAGGTCCCTTCCAACCCTGATATTCTATGATTCTATGAAATTCATAGAGCACAAGGCCTATGTCCCATGTCAGCCTCTCTGCTGCCCTCTGCCTAGTAGGAGAATTTCACCTCGGGTGAGTGTTAGACCCAAAGGATGGATGATGCCAGGGGCTAGATAAATGTGGTTGAAAGGACTGGACGTAGGCATCAAAGAACAGCCTATGAGTGCTGTGAGGAGCCTCAGACATGCTACACCAATTAACCACCTGGCTATCGGGCAGTTAAGGCACCAGCGGAGAACAGCCAGATGCTATGGGGGCAGGGCAGGGCAGACAAGACAATTCCATCAGTGCAGAGCTGAGAAAGGAAGCTCAAGAGGACTGACATAGAATCATAGTGCTGGGTTTGAGAAATCCTTTGGTTAGGGAAGGAAATTAGTTGAATATTTGCTCCATTTACAAAGAGCCGTTACAGCAAATATAGAAAGTGGACATTAATATACTAATATGGAGAAAAGGCCATAAATTCAGGCAACTGAATGATGGGTTTTGAAGGACACGTTTTCAAGCCTCTTCAGCATAAATCTTAAAAAGAAGACAAGCCCCGGGAAAGCCCCAGGATGTAAGAACTTAAGATCCTACCTGGTTTCTCCATTTAAGTTGTTCTGTGAATCTGAAAGGTAAAGATTTGGTATCTAAATCTTTCCAGAGAGGTTCTGGAGATGCCTCAAGAAATGAGAAGTGGCTCAGAGAAAATGGCAGGACCAGAATCCAGAAGCCCATCTGGGTTACAGTAAATGGAACATGGGTTAAACAAGATGGTAAGAAGCAGCAGAAGAGGGTGAACTGCCAGAAGTCGGAGCAGACTCTGAGCATATGTGTGAGGAAAACGGGAACACTGAGCTCTATAGCTGCGATTCCTGATGCGTCACCTTTCTTTCTAGTCCTGGAGGAAACACAACATAAAGCCATTTGTTGCCTTAACGTAATGGGCTCAACCAGTCCTTGAAACTGAAACTAAAGTGGCCTCTTTGTGAGTTTGCTTGAGGGTGACTTCTGAGGTTCAGAAAGGGGTCATGATGCTTTCCAGTGTCTTCAGTGTTTGATGAGTGATTTCTGGTTTTTCTATTTTACCATTGCAGGGACTCCATGATAAGGGGCCAAACCCAGTCTCATTTACAACCATGTAAATTCCACAGGGAGGGTCAGGCCAATGTCCATTAGAGGCCAATCTAAGGGCTCCCACTGACTTTCACAGCATTGAATCAGGCCTGAACTCCACTGCAGTCAGGGAAGCTGCTCCATAATTCAGTTGCTGTGTGGAAGAGTGGAATCGGGCCCCAGGGTGGAACCTTGCCAAAGGGGATAGGAGAAATGTGTTTCTTTAACCTACTGAGAAGATGAGGTAGGGGCTGTAAACAGAAATGTTTGAATGTAAATACAACGAGGACACATTGCATGGGTTTCTGATTTTAATTATGTTTTTTTTTATCATGCGTTGTATTGTTGGTCTCTCTACAAAGAAACAGGGAGAGAGGCTGGATAAAGCCAGGGCCAAGGCGTGCCTCTGTTGGAATCAGTGGGACAGGGTTTCACTTTTCATTCTGATCCTTGGGATTTGTTTTCCAGGTGTGATCACAGGTTTTCCAAGTATGGGTCTAGTTATTTCGTCTGACCAAGTACGAGTTTGGGCTCCACGGTAGCACTGTGAGAATCAGAGAGAAAGGGGAAAGTCAGATATAGGGTCCTATTATCTTCATTGCTCAGCCCGGAAGGGGATTAGAAGAAGAAACCCCGCAAACAAGCTGATGTGATGGTGTCCACTTTCCATCTGAGCCAGAGGAATCCTTTCCCACGTGGTAGCTTGCTGCAGGGTTTAGAGCTGAATTGGGGAAAAAAGTCCTTTATTTCCACTATGGTTTTCTATAGTGCTAGAACTTTTTGCAAAGCGCATAAAAACTAGTTCTGTGCGGGCTATTAGAGTAGGAGAGTACAAACATGTATGCGTCTGCTGTGCTGTTGATTCTACAAAGCTACTATTCCCAGCGTTACGCAGAGCGTGAAATAGAATTTAACAAAGTTTCAGGTTTCTGGGGTAAAGTAGGCCTGAAATATTGGCACTTAATTGTCTTCCTAAACAAAATAATTCAGCTAGTTTTATAAGGAATGAACATATTCCTTACAAGAGAATTTGTATATTTAATACATTCTTTTTGCTGATTGCTTTGAAGAATGATCTCAGAAGAAAAGGTCTGCAAATCTTAGACTGCTACAATCTGTATGATTTAGATGAACATTTTAAATTTTTTCCTTTTGTCAATCAACGTCACCAATAAAGGCTTGTTTCTTTTAGAGACTATGTAGGTACAGGCTGGTAACTTTGTATAGCGTGCAAAACACTCAAACATTAAGAGAGATTATCCTAACAAAATCTAAAAGGGACACAGTATTATGGGATGTAAAATGGCATGATCTCCAACTGGATAACGCAGCACTGGGTGGCCATGGGAGTATGATGACTACAGCCTTAGACTGTACTACAGTCATATGGCACATTCAAAGACAGACAGACCTCAGGAAGATACAGCCATACTTGATGCTTGGAAGTTCTAGCAAGATATGGGACTGGGGCTGGAGCGGCTGTTGGCTCTGTCTTATATACCGAGTAATATTTCTGAGCCCGCTATGGTGCAGGTACTTTTCGTGTTTTAGGCTTCGTTACTCAGTGTGTACGAATAATGAAACACATGGTAAACATGCAAAAGAAAATAAGGGTTGTCTATATATATAAGGTAATCAGGGCATCCATGTCTCACATGTATTTGGCTATTCTGTATGCATAATTTATGCCTGTTGATTACTTTATTTAATCTTTGGCTCTTTTTTGCTTCTTTGCTCGTTTGTTCTTCTCTATATTTCTAAATAAAGAGGAAAGAAAAAGTTAAGGAGGAAAAGTCAAAATCTCTGTCAGGTGCCAGTGTAACAGATAAAATAGCCGTTCGTGCGGCATTTCACATAGTACCACACACGCCGATTAAAAACGAGCACTGTACAGTATCAGGGAAGCACACGTTAGATGGATTAAGAGCTGGCCAGTTAACAGATCTCAAAAAGTACTTGCCAATGAGGAATCTTTGAATGGGGATGTTTCTAAGGCCGTTCTGCAGGAACTGGTACTAGGGTTGCTGCTATTCAATATTTTCAGCAGTGATCGGGCAGTCAATATAAAATCACCACTCATAACATTTGCAGGTGACACCATGTGGTGGCACGGCAACTGATGATGAGAGGACAGCAATAGAGAATCACTGGGCAAGCTGGGCCCAGTCAAACAAAATGCGTTTTAAGATGGCCAAATATAAAGTGATAGATGTAGGAAAAAGAAATGCTGGCTTGCCCTCCAGACTGGGGGACTGGCTTCTGGGAAGCAGTGACTCTGGAAAGGGTCTAGGGCTGAGAGTGGACAGGTGATTGGCTATGAGCTTCCAGTGTGACGGAGGCAAAAGGGGCTAATGTGATCCTTGGATGTATAAACAGGAGGCGTGAGGAGGTGATTTGGCCTCTGTACACAGCCCTGGTGAGACTGAAACTGGAATCCTGTGGACAGTTCTGGTGTCCGTATTTTTTAAAAGATGTAGAACAATTGGAGAGGGTGCAGGAGACAGCCACAAACCTGATCTGAGTGCTGGAGAAAATGCCTTGCAGGGAGAGACTCCATGAGCTCCATCTATTTAGCTTACCAAAAAGATTGAGAGGTGACTTGATCTCCGTGTCTAAGGACCTTCACAAGGAGAAAATACCAAGTACTGACAGGCTCTTTAATCCAGCAGAGAAGGGCAGAGCAAGAACCAATGCCTGGAAGCTGAAGCCAGACAAATTCAAATTGGAAATAAGGCACAATGTTTTAAATAAGGGTGATTAACCATTGGAACCAACTCCCAAGGCCAGTGGTGGATTCTCCAGCTCTTCATGTTTTCTAGGGTTATCTAGGGTATCAAGACTGGAGGCATTTCTGGAAGTTTGCTTTAGTCAAACACAAGTTACTGGGCTCAATGTAGGGGTAACTGGGTGAAATTTAAGGGCCTGGGATATACAGGTGGTTGGTCTCAATGATTTTATAGTCCTGCCTGGCCTTAACTTGATTAATCTGTAAGTACAGCATCAGTTAATAAAGATTCTAGAGTTTAAACCAAAAGCCGAGATCTAGGATGAGGCAACGCTACACCTGAATGAAGCTTCCCTGAGTCCTTCAAACATTGCGTAGGCTGAGCCTCCCAAAGCTGGTACCTGATGTTTGAAAAGCACAAAGCAAGTGGAGGCAATTCAGGGTGGAAATGGGAAAAAATCCTTTCTCCTGCACTTTGTCTTGGCTATTTAGATTATGAAATCTTTGGGGATGAAACTGGGTTTTACTGGGCCATGTCTGCACTACAAACTGGTTTGTCCAAGTTACATCGGCCTACAGCCACCATTGTCTGCCTACGTGGCTGCTTGCATTGGCTCTGTGTGGACTCCCCAGGGGTCCTTGAGTAAGTGTCAAGTGCAGTGCACCACAGGTAGGTATCCCAGCATGCCACACGCCACCTTCCAGGATAATGGCTTTGGGGGAATGTTCACAGTGTTGTGGGATAGTAATGACTTGCCCAGAGAGCTCTGGGTGCTACAGATCAGGTTTCCAGCATGCAACTTCTCCATCCCATAACGACATCCATAGTCCATAATTTTTGCACCATTTAAAAAAAAATCCCACAAGCCTGTACAGCACTTTTCAGTGCCTGCCACCTCTTAGCGAAGCACAGAGCATGCAAAACTCTGCACTATTCTTATGAACATTGCAGCTCCAGGATGCACAATGCT
Organism: Lepidochelys olivacea; assembly: GCF_965140295.1. Taxonomy (NCBI): domain Eukaryota; kingdom Metazoa; phylum Chordata; order Testudines; family Cheloniidae; genus Lepidochelys; species Lepidochelys olivacea. The sequence goes on from NC_140412.1 coordinate 270,513,741, forward strand.
CCTGTATTTGCAGACGCACAGGAAGGTCCGCAACAGGGGACGTGATGCCATCTTTAAGGACAGTTTCCTGAGTTTCCTGAGGTACTTTGCAAAAAAAACAATTCAGGGTTGCTGGTGGCATGCACAGAGCAGCTGCCCTTGGTGGAATGATGCTTCTGAGCCCTAACTGGAGGGATCACATCGTAATGCAGTTTTGGGATGAGCAGGGGCTGCAGAACTTTCGGATTCAAAAGGCCACGTTCCTGGCCGTGTGTGCCAAGTTCACCCCAGCCCTCCAGCGCAATGACACCAGCATGAGAACTGTACTGACAATGAAAAAGTGAATGGTGATCACACACGGGCAGCTTCCAATGCCGGAATGCTGGTCAGTGGGAAATCATTTTGGAGTTGGCAAATCCACAGTGGGAGCTGTTGTCATGCAAGTGTGCCGGGCCATCAATCATCTTCTGCTATGCAGGACAGTGACCCTCAGCAATGTGCAGGAAATAGTGGATGGATTTGCAGTAATTTGGTTCTTGAAACACGGTGGGGTGATAGATGACACACACGTCCCTATGTTGGCACCATCCCACCTTGCCACAGAGTACAGCAACAGAAAGGGCTAGTTTTCTATGGTTTATGCAAATATTGGTGGATCATCAGGAGACTTCACCAACATCACTGTAGCTGGCCAGGGGAAGTGTATGATGCTTGCATCTTTAAAAACACAGGGCTGTTCCGAAAGCTGCACACAGGGACATTCTCTCCTAGCCAGCAGATCACCATTAGCGATCGTGAAATGCCAGTAATGATTTCTGGAGACCCAGCCTGCCCTGCCTTATGGAGCTGTACACCAGCCACCTTGACAGCACCCAGGGAAGATTCAGCAACTGGCTCAGGAGGTGCATTGAATGTTGAATGTCTCCTTGGTAGAGTGAAGGGACGCTGCTGGAGTTTACTAACTTGATTAGATCTTAGTGAGAAAAACATCCCAATGGTTATAGCTGCCTGTTTTGTCCTGCATAAGATCATAGAATCCTAGAATATCAGGGTTGGAAGGGACCTCAGGAGGTCGACTAGTCCAACCCCCTGCTCAAAGCAGGACCAACGCCCAACTAAATCATCCCAGCCAGGGCTTTGTCAAGCCTGACCTTAAAAACTTCTAAGACAGGAGATTCCACCACCACCCTAGGTAATGAATTCCAGTGCTTCACCACCCTCCAAGTGAAAAAGTTTTTCCTAATATCCAACCTAAACCTCCCCCACTACAACTTGAGACCATTACTCCTCTTTCTGTCATCTGCTACCATTGAGAACAGTCTAGATCCATCCTCTTTGGAACCCCCTTTCAGGTAGTTGAAAGCAGCTATCAAATCCCCCCTCATTCTTCTCTTCTGCAGACTAAACAATCCCAGTTCCCTCAGCCTCTCCTCATAAGTCATGTGTTCCAGTCCCCTCATCATTTTTGTTGCCCTCCGCTGGACGCTTTCCAATTTTTTCACATCCTTCTTGTAGTGTGGGGCCCTGGACACAGCACTCCAGATGAGGCCTCACCAATGTCGAATAGAGGGGAATGATCACATCCCTCGATCTGCTGGCAATGCCCCTACTTATACATCCCAAAATGCCATTGGCCTTCTCAGCAAGATCTGTGAGGTAAAGGGAGAAAAGCTTCTGCCAGGGTTGGGGTGGAGTGGCTGGCCGCTGACTTTGAGTGTTAGGATATAGATATTCAGGCCTGTCTGTAAAGGCCTATACTCTAAGAATTTAGGTGTATTCCTATCACTTGGCTAGTTAGAGGTATAAAAGAAAGAATCAAAATCACTGTCTGCCAGTGTAAGGTCTTTCTCTTACTGTGACAGTCTGAGGCCCTGTTCTTAGGCTAAGGCCTTTGGCTAAGCAGCAGAGGCAGCCATAAGCTGGGAAGTGAACGGTCACATCCTCACATTCCAAACTAGTCACATTGAAATAAGGTGCTATTGGGCTGTTAGGAATTTAATCCTGTCCTTATAGTGCCTATCACCTTGTTAGCCGACAGCCAAGGATGTTTAGTGAGGTGCCAGCTATGCCCGTTTATACCATCCGTGACTTTAACCGCTAGGACGCACTGTCCCTTCGCGGCGGGCAGCCCGGGCTAGGCTGACGGATGCCCCAAGGTCCTAACCACCCGTGACTTTAACTGCTAGAGCTCAGAGCTCCTTCGCAGCGGGCAGTCAATACTGACTGACAGGTGCCCCAATGGCAGCACTAAGAGCCTCTCCACACCCGTGACTTTAACTGCTAGAGCTCAGAGCTCCTTTGCAGCGGGCAGCCAGGATTGACTGACAGGTGCCCCAAGAGTTTGCCCCGTGGAGGCGGCACAACTCAACGCTAGGCTCTTAGTACTCTCACCTAATGGCCAGGCTTTAGAGCCAAAACGGCTGAGGTTCTTTAATTGTGTTGGCTGCTTTACAGTAAACCAGAGAAAACAAGTCAGGCTTATGCATAAATGGTTACCAAAATTTATTAAGCTAGATTCTAATCATGTGGTTACAAAATTGCTAGTGCCTACTTATTTAAATGTAGAGATGTTACACACACAAACAAGTTACAAAACTGAAGCCACAATCCCAAAGAAAACAAAGTATAGAGCTCTATTTCAAAATATGTGTACACTAAAGATAGGAGATCAGGTGTGGGTGCTTCTTACCCTCCTTGCATCTCTCGATTCCAGCGGTGCCAAGCCAGGATCGGTCACTCAATTCCGCGGAAAGACGAATAAGGGACAAGGCGTAGGGACCCTCTTAGCTGCAGAAGCCTTGGGAGGCTGTCACTTATCTGACCAGCAGATAGATAGTGAAAAGCACTCAAAAATCATGGTGCTGTAGGTCCCCTACTTATACCTCTGTACTCCTTTATTCTCTTTCTCCTTTCTTATGCCAAATTGAGGCTGGTCTGTCGGGGTGACGCCAGCTTTCACAAGAGTAGTTTACACTTGCAAAGGAGAGAAACAATAAGTGTCGACTACTGGACATTTCTTTTATCAGGGTAAATATTTTCCCAACTAGGATGTTGGTGTGTGTGCATCACGCTATTTAGTTGGGGCTAAGAGCCATGTCTGTCACAGGGCCTCTGCCTGCTGTGAGCTTAATCCTTGTATCTGTTCCCAGAGGCACATTGTAGCAGCACACCTGTGCTTTCACAGCTTCAAAGGCTGTGCTGGAATATATGTTAAGTGCCCTGTTCCTGCTTCCTCCTGTGTTTCCAGCAATGCTGGTCTGAGGGGGGTGGCGGCTGTCTGGCTACACACCTCCAGAGAAAGGGAAGTGCCTAGAAGCTGTAAAAGGAAATTGAGGTTGATAGTTTTCTGTCTGGTAAGAACTCACTTATCAATAGACACAGCTGGGAAACTCTTATGTCTTTACAGATGTAGTTGTGAAATCCTCACTTCTGTATTGTTTTGTCATTATAGTTCCCACTTTGCTATTGTTTATTGGCATGGTCTCTGTCTGGTTCTGTGATTGCTTCTGTCTGCTGTATAATTAATTTTGCTGGGTGTAAACTAATTAAGGTGGTGGGATATAATTGGTTAGCTAATCCATGTTAGGATTGGTTAGTTAAATGTTAGTAGAATGATTGGTTAAGGTATAGCTAAGAATATTACTATATAAATTAGGGGCAAACAGGAAGTAAGTTGGGATTCGAAAATAAGGAAAAAAGGAACTTGTATTTAAGCTTGCTGGAAGTTCACCCCAATAAACATCGAATTGTTTGCACCTTCGGACTTCGGGTATTGTTGCTCTCTGTTCATGCGAGAAGGACCAGGAAAGTAAGTGGGTGAAGGAATAAGCCCCCTAACATCTTGGTGCCGTGACTCGTAATGCTGCTGTGTGGCCCGTGAGGAAGCCAAACGGTACCTGGCGTCTCACTGTGGATTACAGGGCACTAAATTCTCTGGCCAATTCACCAGCCTCAGTGGTGGCAGCATACCCTGAAATGTTGGCCCGTATTGGACCCCAATTCTGAATTTTCACTGTTTTGGACATAGCTAATGGGTTTTAGTCTCTGCCACTAGCTACCTCATGTCAGTATAAAACTGCATTCACATGGGAGGGCAGACAGTTCTGCTGGACAGTCCTACCCCAGGGATATAGGGACTCCCCTGCAATTTTTCACAGATACATGAGACAGGCTCTGGAGGGGGTGGATTCAGCAAGGTGCATACAATATGTAGACGACCTGTTGCTAATGTCAGGGACAGAGGAAGAAGACAGGGAACTAACCGAGCAGGTCCTGCAAGCTTTGGCAAGAGCAGGATTGAAGGTCAATGAGAAAAAGGCTCAGATGGGACAGACAAGAGTGAACTACTTAGGAGTGGAAGTGTCTCAGATGGGAAAGGAAATCGATAAGGGACGGGTGCAACTGATCCAGTCCCTGCCACTGCCTACGGATGTTAAAAGCTTGCAAAGTTTTCTGGGTCTAACTGGATTTTGCAGGGATTTTGTGGCCAATTATGCAGAAATAGCCCAGCCTCTATTTGACCTAACCCGAGCCTCAACTTGGGAGTGGTCAGAAGAGTGTACTGAGGCAGTGAGAGTGCTAAAGGAAAACCTGGCCAGTGCTGGCCTCCCCAGATGGGGAGAAATTCTTTTATCTGTATCCTTTGGTATCGGACACTACCATTGGTTGTGCATTAACACAGGAGTATGGAGCAAAGGACCGACCTGTGGCCTTTGCCTCTCGACTTTTGAGTGCTGTGGAATTGAAGTATGGGTGGTGTGAAAAGGTGCTGTTGTGCTCCTACTGGGGGGTAGGGAAATTTAAATACCTTACGGGAATGCAGAAAGTCATAGTCCGATCTCATGACCCCCTGTGGCTGTTAAACATGCACACTATCTTACAGGGACAAGTGAGTGGGTAGCGTATTGCTAAATGGTTGCTGGCTCTACAGGCAGAAAACATTAAAGCAGAGGTGTTAAAGGAACCCATAGTCTGGGTAGCTGGATTACATCTGGCTGGCACCCCACACCAATGTGAAGCCAGCCCAGGTAAAACCCAACATCAGGTGTTTCGGGCAGCTAATCCCAATCAGGTAAAGGAGGGGACACTAGTATGGTTTTTGGATGGAAGTTGTAGCTATCAAGGGGGACGGAAAACTGCAGGCTTAGCTGTTGTGGGAATCAGAGGCAATGAGACAGTCAGCACCATTGGTTTCTCACTAGAAGCAAAGTCAGCTCAGGAGGCAGAACTGGCAGCCTTGCTAACAGCTTTAAATGAAGTGGATCCCAAATTTGAGGCAGAATGTTGGGTGGTGGTAGATTCAGATTATGTATTTCGTGGTGCCACATTAATGCTGAGATGGTGGGCAGATAATCATTTCAGGGCGACAGACGGCTCCACAATCAAGCATGCTACCTGGTGGAAGCGAGTGGAGGAGCTGAGTCACTCTTTTACATGGATCAATGTGGTAAAGGTAAAGGCACACAAGAAAACAGGACCCCTAAGCAAAGGGAATAATCTGGCCGATGTAGAGGCCAAGCAGGCTGCAACAGAGGCACCCCCATGGCCCTGGGAGCCAGAAGAGAGTGTGTCTATCACAGTGTTAACAAGAAGCGGGGTGGATACAGATCGGGGAGGGCGAATTCGAGAGTTGCAGGAATCTGACCCAGGACTGGAAGGCATCATGAAACTTGGGGCCAGGCATGTGCCAAAGGTGGAACTAATGGAAGGGATTTGGTGCGTCTTAACAACTGAGGGACCGGTCATGTTGTGCCCTCAGGGAAGTCGGGCAGCTTTCTTAAGCTGGGTGCATGGGAGCTTGGCAGGGGGACACCCCGGGTTTGAGGAGGCCCTGGGAACTTTAAAAAGGTTGTGCTGGTGGCCAGGAATGGCAGCTGATTTAAAATCACATCTGGAACGTTGTTTGGACTGTGCCAGGCACAGCCCACCTCACAAGGTGCTAAGGGGAGAATTAATGAGACAAGCCCCAAGGGGACCATGGGAAAGAATACAAATTGATTACACAGGACCCCTACCACCAGATCACAGGAAAAACCGATTCATGTTGGTGGTAGTGGATGCTTTCAGCCGGTGGGTGGAAGCTTTCCCCACAAAGTATCAAACAGCCCGGGTAACTGCTGCAATACTGGTAAATGAGGTATTCACTCGCTGGGGGGTCCCAAAGGTGATTGACTCAGACCAAGGAGCTGCTTTTCGGTCAGATCTGTTAGGGGAGCTATCGGCCCTCACTGGAATCACACAGTTGTTCCACATTGCTTACCACCCCCAGGCTGCGGGGCAGGGGGAACGCATGAACCGCACCATTAAAAGTGAGCTAAGAAAGGGAGTGGAAGTCGGAGGAAAAAACTGGTCACAGTTACTGCCCTTTGTCTTAATGAGAATAAGGGCCCGAGAATCAAAGGGCACAGGATTTTCTCCATATGAAGCTCTCATGGGAAGGCCTATGGAACAGTGGGAAAATCTACTTACCCCAGTACCTGGGGAAGTCACTACACACGGCTTAACACAAGAATGGATTTTAACTTTAATTGACCATGTAAAACAAGTACAGCAGGCGGTGGCCTGGCGAGACGAGCAAGGAGCAGCAAGAGTCAGAGCGTGGTACGACCTGCCTGGGGAGCGTGATCTACCCAAGGTGGGAGATCTAGTGATGTACAAGATTCCAGGTCAACACCATCCATTCCCAGCTCCTAAATGGAAGGGCCCCTATCTTGTCCTTGACCAATTAGGGCCCAGTCTGCTATTACTGGGTACAGAGAATGGAGGACGGGAGTGGGTTCACTGCACGCAAATAAAAAGGTACAAACAGGGGATTGGGAAAGGGGACATGTAAATTTTGTTATGTGTGTATTACAGGTTAATTCAAAAAGGAGAAAAGGATGAAAATTCCCTGGCCCTGGATGGAACAATTACTAGTGCTAATCACGATTGTCACATTTACAAATTCTATTCAGATCCCACGATGTGAAGTGTCAAAAGGAGGAAACACATGGACGGCTACACATGCAACCTGTGGTAATAAAGCTAATGAAGACTATGAGAATCTCCCCATAGAAAGATGTACCACTAATACTCCAACAGGAATTTGGCAGTGTCGGTATATGGTTTATGGATTAGATGGGGGAATCCCAACCAGGTGGAGAATATCAAATTTATCAGGAAATATTGGATGGTACTCCCTGGGTGCTGCCATGATTAACGATAGTGAAAAACACAGTTACCCAGCTATGTGGTTTGTTACAGAGGGTCCAAAGAATATAACCCTCTGGTCTCCTGGAGCAAATGAACCCTCTTGGGAAAATAGGGCCCCACATTGAGGGTGTGATGTTACCATATGTAACCACAATGGTACTTCCATGGAAGATAATCCCCAAAGGTGTGATTGTTATGTACATATTACATGAGGCGTAAAATCCCCTTTGGGACGCTGGGTGTACGATGAGTTAACCATTTTACAGAATGTAACCCTACAGGTGATATGGATGCCAAGTTGGAAGAATCCAAATTTAAAGTGGCCACAGCCTGGAGCCAAGAATATTCCCCGACGAGCAAATGTCTGGGAGCCATTGTGGGAGCAGGTGCAGCCAGCACTTTTTAACATGTCCTTTCACTCTATTACATGGGTGGTACGCCCCAAGGAATGGTGGGTGGACCAAATCCATCCTAATTGTAGTATGTACATAAAAGGATTGAAACAACAATTCAATGCATGGGTGAGGGGACACACCTGGAATCGTCGTCGGAAAAGGGGATTGTGGGCAGCTGGGAACACTATGCTGGGTACATGGAATCTGGGGGACGAGTGGGTAACCAAACAATTAGTAAGCCAAAATGTGAAATTTCAACAACAAATTAATGAATTAATGGCACAGCAACTATCAGCAGTTGCCACAGGGTGGAGGACAGCAGTAGAGGTAAACTTGCAGTTAACTCATTGGGCAGGGGACCTGGTGACATGGGTAGAAGATGGCTTCAGAAGACTAACATGGGGAGAAGTGTGCATAGGTATTCAAAATGCTCAGTTAATAATGTTAATGGATATTATGAGAGATGCTTGGTCAGAACAATGGCCTTCAGTATTGAATCGGGAAGCTAGCCCATATTTATCCACAATTGCAAAAACATACCCATCTACCTGGAAAATAACATCCCCGACCTGTGGGGACAGTTCTTGTGTAATTGTTACTATGATACCATGGGAAGGAAATGCAAATAAGGTGGTTCCCTTGTCCCCTATGGGAGTAAGTAGGGAAGGGGGAGCACGTTGGGAGCCACTAGGGAATAGGTGGGGGGCATGGAATGGGGTAAATTGGACTGTCATCACATTAAGCAGTTGTATATCCAGAGGAGGAATATGGATGTGCCCCTCTCCTATGACTATGGAGGAGCAGGATCAATGGCCTATTGCAAAGGGGGGGCATTTAGGGGTAATGTATATGGGGTATGGTGTATTCTGTTGGGAATGTATGCAATCCTGCAATATAACACTAGGAGGCAAAATCCTTCCAGTGTATGACAAAATTATGAACTTCTATACTCTGCCACCTGGACTATGGTGCACCAATGGATCATTGGACTCAATCGTTGTAAACAATCGAACCAGCACCTACTACCCGATACCGTACCAAGTAGTTGAATTGGTTTGGACAATACCAAATTTCACTGTGGATATTCAATGGACACACAATATGGACAAAAGTACACAGAGATTACAAGAGCAACTTGCTGCAAGCGACAACAGTTGGACACACTTACAATACACACTACAGGATGGCGCTGACAAAATTTTAGCCTTATCAAAGGAGGAGAAGCAGTGTTTTTGGTGGTGGCCAGGATGTTGGACCATACTGCAGTGGTCAGGACTCTCGGTGTTGCTGTGGAGTATCATAGCAGCTGGTGTATTGTTAACTATATGTGTGTTACATTGCATATGGAAACGATCACGGGGGGCACAACCCCCTAGAGAACAGCCACTAATTATAACTTATAAGTAATGTAGTAAGCCCCCCCAAGTGTACTAGACAACCTGGACCCAACCTTCTCGGGCCCACTACACTGGGAAGTCTGGAACACTAATTGGAATAGGTGTGGTATGCCCGTACGAGAGAAGGTGCAGGGCACTATACCACACAAGGGGCAGTGGGACAGATGGAGCATCGACACCTTCCACCTCGATGCCTGGCCCTATCAGGAAATGTGTCACCATATGTCCTATGCTATTCCAGGGATACCTGGGCAGGAGGATCCCAAAAGAAAAAGAAAAAAAAAAGGGGTGGAGTGTTAGGATATAGATATTCAGGCCTGTCTGTAAAGGCCTATACTCTAAGAATTTAGGTGTATTCCTATCACTTGGCTAGTTAGAGGTATAAAAGAAAGAATCAAAATCACTGTCTGCCAGTGTAAGGGCCTTCTCTTACTGTGACAGTCTGAGGCCCTGTTCTTAGGCTAAGGCCTTTGGCTAAGCGACAGAGGCAGCCATAAGCTGGGAAGTGAACGGTCACCTCCTCACATCCCAAACTAGTCACATTGAAATCAGGTGCTATTGGGCTGTTAGGAATTTAATCCTGTCCTTATAGTGCCTATCACCTCCAGAGAAAGGGAAGTGCCTAGAAGCTGTAAAAGGAAATTGAGGTTGATAGTTTTCTGTCTGGTAAGAACTCACTTATCAATAGACACAGCTGGGAAACTCTTATGTCTTTACAGATGTAGTTGTGAAATCCTCACTTCTGTATTGTTTTGTCATTATAGTTCCCACTTTGCTATTGTTTATTGGCATGGTCTCTGTCTGGTTCTGTGATTGCTTCTGTCTGCTGTATAATTAATTTTGCTGGGTGTAAACTAATTAAGGTGGTGGGATATAATTGGTTAGCTAATCCATGTTAGGATTGGTTAGTTAAATGTTAGTAGAATGATTGGTTAAGGTATAGCTAAGAATATTACTATATAAATTAGGGGCAAACAGGAAGTAAGTTGGGATTCGAAAATAAGGAAAAAAGGAACTTGTATTTAAGCTTGCTGGAAGTTCACCCCAATAAACATCGAATTGTTTGCACCTTCGGACTTCGGGTATTGTTGCTCTCTGTTCATGCGAGAAGGACCAGGGAAGTAAGTGGGTGAAGGAATAAGCCCCCTAACATTGAACAGCCAGAGACAAGGGCCATTACATGAGCCCAAGGTGGAGTTAGGCAGTGGAGGCAGGTTTTGAAAGAGCACTTGAATGGTCAGCCCTGGGAGTGTGTGTTTGTTGGGCCTAGAGCTTTGCGCAGGGTTTGTGGTACATTTATAAATCTGTCTGGGTGTTTTCCTGAAGTATGAATGTTGTGGTGCTTGGTGTGTGTTGACAAGTACAGCTTGCTTTGGCCACCAGTCTGCCATATTTGCTGGGAACTAGAAGACCATTTGATTTGCCAAAAATAGAACTTTTAACAAGTGGGGGGGAACCAGTGCACTGTGCAGAAAGCCAATGGTCACAAAAACCCCACAGGCGACATTAAACAAATGTCACATAGCTTAACGGGGTGAAAATTTGAAAGTGGAAAGGAATGAACTTTTACATCTATTTGAGTACACAAAGGCAGCCCATTGTGGCTACTCATACACTAGCCGTGGTTCTCTCAGGTCAGTGTATGTCAAACTGGTATTCCTTGCTGTCCCCCAGTGTGGCGTGATGTGGAGTGGTTGCCACGTGGTGTGTTGGCAGGTGTAGGGAGCAGCGACCATGGAGTCCTCCAAGGACTGCAAAAGTGGGATTTTTGGACCTGTAGGTCAGCCAGGGTCTGCAGCATTTGAGTTAGCTGCCTGAGATGATCCATTGTCCTGGTGCATTTCCCACTCTGTGTCCTGCTGGGCCTTTCTCTTGGCCACTCCGTCCTTCTCCAGGCTGTTGGTCATATCAGCCCGCCAGTGCAGCTCGAGCTTGCAGGATCTCGCAGAACATGTTCTCCCTGGTTCTTTTCTTTCTCCTCACGAGGGTCAGATGTTCTGTGGGTGTGGCGAGGGCATCCTTTAAAGCTGCCCCACCAGAAGCTGCTGATAGAAACAGCCAGATGGACCTTGGATTTACAGTCGAAAGGGAAAGAAAAGCTTCAGAACTCCCTTCCCTTTTTCCCAGAAACACTCTTAATTAGAAATGCTCCACTTCAGCTCTAGAGCCCCTCGGCCCAGCATGGCTCTTCAGCCCCAGCCCTTGTGAGTACGGCCCATCAGGGCGAGGGGGGAAAGAGTTTCTGTTGCGTGAAGCTATAAGATGTTGGTCCCTATTCGATGGGTACGAGCTCAGGGCAATGTCACTGAGTACTGGCGCGATTTCCCACAGGCAATGGTGATTTTAGCTGATAACTCACCCTTGAGGGTCACAGAGCATAGCTGCTACTGGCCCCCCAAGCCGCCTGGGACCGTATGCTGCTCGTCTGGGTACTGCCGTCATCTCCCCGCCAGCTGGACTCATCGCAGAGTGGCACAGGAAAGTGTTCTACGCAGAGGAAGAAATACAGCAGCCAACCCTGGAAACCTCCGGGACAGGACTGCAGAGCATCTCCATGGACGTGTCATCAGTCTCCCTGAGGAGGATAAACGGGGCAGCCCTGGGCACATACCCAAAGTGTTCCACGTGGGCCCCCCCACCTGACTCAACAGGGGAATGAACGGCAGATGCCAACTCTCCCTCTGTTTGTGGTCACTCTGCCTCTGCCCCTACGAGGAAAACAACGAAACATTGAACGCTTTGTCTTGTGAACTTGGAGCTGGGCCGGGCGTCATCTTTAAATGTAACAGTGTAAAGAAAAGTGCATGCACACACTTACCCAAGTTCCCTTCCCCTCCATCGGGCTCGTCCGCGCTTGCATGGTGGGACAGGCTAAACCAGAGGTCCCCAAAGTGTGGGCCCCCCCCCCTCAGGTGGCACAGAGGAACGCGGTGGGGCCCAGACTAGCCCCCACGGGGGCAGGGAAGAAGCATCACCCAGCCCCTCCTCGCCCCCAGCTCTGCTCCAGTCTGGCCCCCAACTGTGTCCTTGGCTCCTGGCCCTGGGCCTGGCCCCATCCCCAGCCTTGGTACAGCTCTGCTCTCGGCCCCGTGCCAGCTCCAAGCCTCAACCACTGGCCGCAGCTCCATTCCTGGCCTGGGGCTGAGGCTGGGGGCAAGGCCAGGAGCTGAGCCGCACCTGGCTGCCAGCCTGCCTGCCAGCCCCCACCGCAGCCCGGCTGTGGCCCCACTCCCTGCCCCACTCTCACCCCCAGCTGTGTGGCCCTAGCCTCAGCCCCCTTACCCCTGTCCACACCCCTCACCCCTGGAGTCATAGAATCATAGAATATCAGGGTTGGAAGGGACCTCAGGAGGTCATCTAGTCCAACCCCCTGCTCAAAGCAGGACCAATCCCCAATTAAATCATCACCCTAGGTAACTCATTCCAGTGTTTCACCACCCTCCTAGTGAAAAAGTTTTTCCTAATATCCAACCTAAACCTCCCCCACTGCAACTTGAGACCATTACTCCTCGTTCTGTCATCTGCTACCACTGAGAAGAGTCTAGATCCATCCTCTTTGGAACCCCCTTTCAGGTAGTTGAAAGCAGCTATCAAATCCCCCCTCATTCTTCTCTTCCGCAGACTAAACATCCCCAGTTCCCTCAGCCTCTCCTCATAAGTCATGTGTTCCAGTCCCCTCATCATTTTTGTTGTCCTCCGCTGGACTCTTTCCAATTTTTCCGGCTCGGGGGGGCAAGGAGCACAGACAGGGGTAAGGGGGGGGCGTGACCCTCAAAAGTTTGGGGACTGCTGGGCTAAACCGTGGTGGAGTCTCCAACAGATCCAGGCTCATGGCATGGCTGCAGTCGCCTGCCACGTCTCCCCGTCCTCTTCGCTGGTGTTGATGGCATGGGGCCTCTGTCACAGGCTCCTCCAAGCTTCCCACAATGAGCTGGGGGGTGCCGATCAAAGGACGCCCTGCAGTTCACGGCAGAGGTGGCATGTCTGTGGCGCAGCACCGGAACTATTGGTGTGCTCCCTGGCCGTGTGGTGTCCCTGGTGCGGTTCCTGGGCGTGCACACAGCGCTGCAGCTGATCCTGGCTGTACCCCTTTGCTGCAGACCTGCTCGCAGGTGGCCACGTTTCTACGGCCGGTGCATCGCTGCATTTGCACAAGCTCCTCTCCCCACAGGCCCAGGAGTTCCAATGCTTCCTGTCTCCGGCAGGCAGGCGCACGGCTGGTGCCCCTCGGCGTGCAGGGGCCCGGCAGGGTCAGCTGGGCAGAGGCACACGGCGAAGGAGAGCTGCTAGGTGTGTCGCCACGGTGGGCAATCAGGAAAAAGCATTTCAAAAACCCGCAGAGGGTTTTTCAGGGGAGAGGCCTCACGCCTGGTCTCTGTGACCCCCTGGGCCGTGGCATTTAAAACGGTGACCAGAGCAGTCACTGTTGCAGGGAACGGGGCATTCGGGGACAGCTGCTGGAGGAGCATTGGGGCCAACACAAGTTGTGCAGTGTCTGCGTTCACGCTGTGTCAACCTCAGGCGGTTGCCCATGGCTCTAACACAGACACAGGTAACTAACCGCTTTCATGTTCTCTCCACAGGTATCGTTGCGGAGAGTGGACCAGATGATATGTCTGGGGCGAGAAAGCAGAAGGAGACTCCGCTGGTTGGAAGGCATGAGATGCGCTGTCCTGAGGTTGGGGGTTCCACGACCACCACCCCCAAGAGAAGGAGGCGGGTGGTGGTGGTCGGGGACTCTCTCCTCCAGGGGACTGAGTCATCTATCTGCCGCCCTGACCGGGAAAACCGAGAAGTCTGCTGCTTGCCAGGGGCTAAGATTCGTGATGTGACGGAGAGACTGCCGAGACTCATCAAGCCCTCGGATCGCTACCCCTTCCTGCTTCTCCACGAGGGCACCAATGATACTGCCAAGAATGACCTTGAGCGGATCACTGCGGACTATGTGGCTCTAGGAAGAAGAATAAAGGAGTTGGAGGCGCAAGTGGTGTTCTCGTCCATCCTCCCCGTGGAAGGAAAAGGCCTAGGTAGGGAGCGTCGAATCGTGGAAGTCAACGAATGGCTACGCAGATGGTGTCGGAGAGAAGGCTTTGGTTTCTTTGACCATGGGATGGTGTTCCATGAAGGAGGAGTGCTGGGCAGAGACGGGCTCCATCTTACGAAGAGAGGGAAGAGCATCTTTGCCAGCAGGCTGGCTAACCTAGTGAGGAGGGCTTTAAACTAGGTTCACCGGGGGAAGGAGACCAAAGCCCTGAGGTAAGTGGGAAAGCGGCATACCGGGAGGAAGCACAGGCAGGAATGTCTATGAGGGGAGGGCTCCTGCCTCATACTGGCAATGAGGGGCGATCAACAGGTTATCTCAAGTGCTTATATACAAATGCACAAAGCCTTGGAAACAAGCAGGGAGAACTGGAGGTCCTGGTGATGTCAAGGAACTATGACGTGATCGGAATAACAGAGACTTGGTGGGATAACTCATATGACTGGAGTACTGTCATGGATGGTTATAAACTGTTCAGGAAGGACAGGCAGGGCAGAAAAGGTGGGGGAGTAGCACTGTATGTAAGGGAGCAGTATGACTGCTCAGAGCTCCGGTACGAAACTGCAGAAAAACCTGAGTGTCTCTGGATTAAGTTTAGAAGTGTGTGCAACAAGAGTGATGTAGTGGTGGGAGTCTGCTATAGACCACTGGACCAGGGGGATGAGGTGGATGAGGCTTTCTTCCGGCAGCTCACAGAAGCTACTAGATCGCAGGCCCTGGTTCTCATGGGTGACTTTAATTTTCCTGATATCTGCTGGGAGAGCAATACAGCGGTGCATAGACAATCCAGGAAGTTTTTGGAAAGCGTAGGGGACAATTTCCTGGCGCAAGTGCTAGAGGAGCCAACTAGGGGGGGTGCTTTTCTTGACCTGCTGCTCACAAACCGGGTAGAATTAGTGGGGGAAGCAAAAGTGGATGGGAATCTGGGAGGCAGTGACCATGAGTTGGTTGAGTTCAGGATCCTGACGCAGGGAACAAAGGTAAGCAGCAGGATACGGACCCTGGACTTCAGGAAAGCAGACTTCGACTCCCTCAGGGAACGGATGGCCAGGATCCCCTGGGGGACTAACTTGAAGGGGAAAGGAGTCCAGGAGAGCTGGCTGTATTTCAAGGAATCCCTGTTGAGGTTACAGGGACAAACCATCCCGATGAGTCGAAAAAATAGTAAATATGGCAGGCGACCAGCTTGGCTTAATGGTGAAATCCTAGCGGATCTTAAACATAAAAAAGAAGCTTACAAGAAGTGGAAGGTTGGACATATGACCAGGGAAGAGTATAAAAATATTGCTCGGGCACGTAGGAATGTTATCAGGAGGGCCAAATCGCACCTGGAGCTGCAGCTAGCCAGAGATGTCAAGAGTAACAAGAAGGGTTTCTTCAGGTATGTTGGCAACAAGAAGAAAGCCAAGGAATGTGTGGGCCCCTTACTGAAGGAGGGAGGCAACCTAGTGACAGAGGATGTGGAAAAAGCTAATGTACTCAATGCTTTTTTTGCCTCTGTTTTCACTAACAAGGTCAGCTCCCAGACTGCTGCGCTGGGCATCACAAAATGCGGAAGAGATGGCCAGCCCTCTGTGGAGATAGAGGCGGTTAGGGACTATTTAGAAAAGCTGGACGTGCACAAGTCCATGGGGCCGGACGAGTTGCATCCGAGAGTGCTGAAGGAATTGGCGGCTGTGATTGCAGAGCCACTGGCCATTATCTTTGAAAACTCGTGGCGAACCGGGGAAGTCCCGGATGACTGGAAAAAGGCTAATGTAGTGCCAATCTTTAAAAAAGGGAAGAAGGAAGATCCTGGGAACTACAGGCCAGTCAGCCTCACCTCAGTCCCTGGAAAAATCATGGAGCAGGTCCTCAAAGAATCAATCCTGAAGCACTTGCATGAGAGGAAAGTGATCAGGAACAGCCAGCATGGATTCACCAAGGGAAGGTCATGCCTGACTAATCTAATCGCCTTTTATGATGAGATTACTGGTTCTGTGGATGAAGGGAAAGCAGTGGATGTATTGTTTCTTGACTTTAGCAAAGCTTTTGACACGGTCTCCCATAGTATTCTTGTCAGCAAGTTAAGGAAGTATGGGCTGGATGAATGCACTATAAGGTGGGTAGAAAGCTGGCTAAATTGTCGGGCTCAACGGGTAGTGATCAATGGCTCCATGTCTAGTTGGCAGCCGGTGTCAAGTGGAGTGCCCCAAGGGTCGGTCCTGGGGTCGGTTTTATTCAATATCTTCATAAATGATCTGGAGGATGGTGTGGATTGCACTCTCAGCAAATTTGCGGATGATACTAAACTGGGAGGAGTGGTAGATACGCTGGAGGGGAGGGATAGGATACAGAAGGACCTAGACCAATTGGAAGATTGGGCCAAAAGGAATCTGATGAGGTTCAATAAGGATAAGTGCAGGGTCCTGCACTTAGGACGGAAGAACCCAATGCACAGCTACAGACTAGGGACCGAATGGCTAGGCAGCAGTTCTGCAGAAAAGGACCTAGGGGTGACAGTGGACGAGAAGCTGGACATGAGTCAGCAGTGTGCCCTTGTTGCCAAGAAGGCCAATGGCATTTTGGGATGTATAAGTAGGGGCATAGCGAGCAGATCGAGGGACGTGATCGTTCCCCTCTATTCGACATTGGTGAGGCCTCATCTGGAGTACTGTGTCCAGTTTTGGGCCCCACACTTCAAGAAGGATGTGGATAAATTGGAGAGAGTCCAGCGAAGGGCAACAAAAATGATTAGGGGACTGGAACACATGAGTTATGAGGAGAGGCTGAGGGAGCTGGGATTGTTTAGCCTGCAGAAGAGAAGAATGAGGGGGGATTTGATAGCTGCTTTCAACTACCTGAAAGGGGGTTCCAAAGAGGATGGCTCTAGACTGTTCTCAATGGTAGCAGATGACAGAACGAGGAGTAATGGTCTCAAGTTGCAGTGGGGGAGGTTTAGATTGGATATTAGGAAAAACTTTTTCACTAAGAGGGTGGTGAAACACTGGAATGCGTTACCTAGGGAGGTGGTAGAATCTCCTTCCTTGGAGGTTTTTAAGGTCAGGCTTGACAAAGCCCTGGCTGGGATGATTTAACTGGGAATTGGTCCTGCTTTGAGCAGGGGGTTGGACTAGATGACCTTCTGGGGTCCCTTCCAACCCTGATATTCTATGATTCTACGCCATTGGGGGGGGGTTACTGTGTCTGGAACAGGGCACTTACCTCGGCTGGAGCACATGCACAGAGAGGTTGCCACAGGTTGCCGTGCGTCGCCCTAACTTTGTAGTGTCGACCAGAGGGCCTAGGGCTCTGGGGCGCAGCTGCTTCCCCTGTGCACCACAGAGAAGACAGGAGCAGATCAGCGAGGGGCGGGGGAGAAATAGACACACAACTTGTCTGACGGGGGAGCAGAGAAAGGCATCGCAGGACATGGGTATTTTTAACGGCTCCCTTACAGCGAGGCAGTGAAATCGAAAGGAAAGCCGTGCCTTTGTCTAGCAGACCCATAGCAGGTTCTAAGGGCGCGGTCTCCTCTCAGGGCCGTCTGACGCCCAGCACTGTGGCCCCGAGGGCTGCATTAGGACTGTATTTGCACTACTGTCGTGCGCCGGAGCCCTTGTCACGGACCAGGTGCCCCCACCCTGTACAGGTCTGGGCACTGCCTTTGGCAGCCCATCCAGCTAGTGCGTAGGGAGGCGCTGGGGGGCAGCCGGCTGGGCTCGTTGCCCTGGGAGCCGCATGGACAGGTCAGCCTGGGCCCAGCTTGTCTGAGAGCTGCCCCTTCCTGCGATGTCACTGCACGTCTCAAGATTTTCGGTGTTCTTTATTTTTAAAGGCGCGTCTCGGGGGCTCGTGATGGATGGCAGAAATGTATTTTCCCCTCACCCAAAGCATCCGTCTCCCAGTGATGTCAGTGGGGCCGAAGCCAGCCACGTAATTAGTTGTACTCAGGGTGCCACAGGCAGGCAGTGAGGAGATGGGACAGAGAAAGCCAGTGGGGGTATATGCGAGTATGGGGCACAGAAGGGGCAGGAGACAGATGAGGAAGTAGCAGGTGACGGTAGGAGGCAGGATACAGGAGACTGTCCGGGAGCAGGAAGAGGGGATGCAAGAGGTGCAGGAGACAGGGTGGGGTCATGGGCACACAGGATGAGGAGGGAGGCAGGTGAGTGACAGGGTAGGGGATGGCAGCTCCCGCACCCCAGCGGGTAGGCAAGAGTAAGTGACCCCCCCCCGCGGAGGCAGGTGGGCGGCTTGACTCTTTTGTGCGTATGTAGGCTGAGTTTTGATCGTGCAGGAGCCCACAGGCTCTGCGGGCGGGGGGCCTCCAGCAGGACGCGCCACCAATCGCGTTTTTCAGTCTGGTCCCTGCGGGCCAAGTCTGCGGTAGGAAAGGTTTGCCCGGCTGCAGCTGGACCATGCCACGGGCTGTGTGCACAAGGAAGTGTCATTGTCAGGTGTCATTCAGTGCGGTAACCTACTGTCGCGGACTGCTCGGGCCCTGTGTCAGCCTGATCCCACGCGAGCCGGGCCCCACAGCCCCTAGTCAGCGCTGGTAGCTGTGCGACTCACGCCCCCCGCAGGCCCACGCAGGTGGTGCGCCAACCACTGGAGCCACGTGGGCAGTGTCGCGGGGCGGGTGCCCTCCAGAAGGGCTCCCGGAAACAAGGGCGGCTTTGCTCCCAGTCCCCGTGGGGTCGCGTGAGAGCCGGGGGCTGGTCAGAGCACGGGTAAGGAGGTCACTCGTTCACAGTCACAGCGTTCAATAAGTCAGCAGTACCCACCCATACCGGAGCTGGCGATTTCCCACTGTCAGCCATGGGCTCGTTGCCCCATCCCTCCAAATCCCCAGGCCCCCCTCTCCTGGCCCCCCAGCTCACCCCGAGAATGAAACCTTTCTCATGCAGTGGGTCTTCCAGCCAGTCTAGGCCTGGGCTGGGCTGCAGCCCCTGTGAGCAGAGGGGTCCATCAGGCCTCGCCCTACATCAACCGCCCCAGCCCCTGACCCCGCGCATCCCACACAGGCCTGGATCAGCCCCTTCCTTACTCCCGCTGGATTTCAGAGGCTTCGCCTCCCCCTCCCCTCAACCTCAGACCACCCCCCCCTTCCCTGGCCCCTCAGCCCCAGTGCACACCCCCGTCCCCTTCCCTCAGACCCAGAGTGCCCCCCACTGCCCCCCAGCCACAGTGCGCTGCCCCCTCCCCAGCCCCCCTCACCCCCAGAGAGCCACCCCCACCCTCTTCCCTGAGCCTCAGAGCACCCCCCTTTTCCTCAGCCCCAGAGCAACACCCCCTGCACCCTCAGCCCGAGCCCCACCCTGCCCCCTCCTCAGCCCCTCCCCCCCAGAGTGCCACCCCCCACCCCTTCCTTCAGCCCCAGAGTGACACCCCTTCTCCTGTGCCCTCAACCCCAGAGAGCTACCCCCCCATCCCCTTCCCTCAGCCCCAGATCAACACCCCCGCCCCTGCCCCCTCAGCCCCAGAGCGACACCCCCCACCCTCTTCCCTCAGTCTCAGAGCACCCCCCCTTCCCTGGCCCCTCAGCCCCAGTGCACCCCCCCTTTCCTCAGCCCCCAGAGCGACACCCCCCACCCTCTTCCCTCAGTCTCAGAGCACCCCCCCCTTCCCTGGCCCCTCAGCCCCAGTGCACCCCCCCTTTCCTCAGCCCCCAGAGCGACACCCCCCACCCTCTTCCCTCAGTCTCAGAGCACCCCCCCCTTCCCTGGCCCCTCAGCCCCAGTGCACCCCCCCTTTCCTCAGCCCCAGAGCAACACCCCAGCCCCTGCCCCCTCAGCCCCAGAGCGCTGCCTCCTGCAGGTCGCTCCCCTCTAGTTCCACCCACAAAGAGATCTGATTGGCTAAGAGTGCAGGGACCCAGCTGTCCATCAAGCCATCCTCTACCCAGGTTCCAAGCTGCACCCCCAGGGATCAGGGCCCATTGCACCCCCCCATCCACTCCCCACCAATGCACCGCTGGGGGGGGCAGAGACACGTGAACTGGGGGGGGGCTGGGGAAATTAGCTTGCTGCTGACAAAGAGCCCCAATCTCCCTGCAGGCATGTGTGTGAGACCCCCCCCCTTGCGTCCCCCACCAGCAATGCTCACTGCATGACCCTCCCAACCGTGCGCCCCCCCCAACCAGTGCGGATCACCACACAATCCCCCCCACCGCCCCCTCATTGCACCCCCCACTGGCACTGCTCACGGCATGACCCCTCTCTGCCCCCCATTGTTCCCCCAACCAGCGATGCTCCCCGCACGACTCCCTCACCCGCCCCTCGTCCCCCCAGCCGCCCCACTCACTGCACTGCCTGTGTGGCCCCCCTGCCCAGCCCACAATAGCGCTCACGGTGCACCCGACCTTCACCACGTTGCTCTTTTAAACCCAACATGCTCTTTTAAACCCCGGAGCACGGCCTCCTCCCTGAGCCGGATGGTCCCTGGGCCACACAGCTGAACGGGCTCCAGGCCCATCAATGCCTGCCTCTGAGTTGCTTCTGCGAGCGCACTGGGAGGGCGTGAAGGTGGGGTCCCCCACCCTTCTTCCGGCCGAGCTCTCCGGCTAGCTCTGCGTCTCTGCCAGGGCTTGCTGCAGGAGTGAGGTGCACGGCGAGCTGTAATTAATGTTGTTTCTCTTCCCCTTCCAGCCCATTAATGGCCAATTTTTCTTGTTTAACTGGCGCTGACCTGGGCAATTTGAGAGTCGAATAAGGGGCTGATGCTAGTCAGTAAATACAGAGATCCCCCAATTCTGCCTTCACCATGCTAGGTGGGGGACCAAAGCAGCAGCGGCTTCCTCCTCCTCCCCGGAGCATGACCAGGACCGGCCTCAGTTTCCCTCTCCCAGTAAATTAATCAGGCCCTCCAGCTAAACTGAACCCTTTGGTGGGAAAGACAGCCCACCCCACCCACTCTGGCTCACCCCTTGCCATCACGGTCATGCCCCATCCCCCCGACTCATCGCGTACTTCCCCTCTCAGGGTCTTCTAGGTCAAACACCCCAGCCTCTAGCCCCCTTTCCAGGCTCTCCCCAGATACCCCTAGGCCTTTCCACGCTACAAACCAACCCCCAAGGAGAGTTCTCCCCTACTAGTTCACCGAACTGAGCACCAGGGCGCTCCTATATAAACTGCTCCCCTTCCCAGCACCCCTTGCTGCAAGGCCTACAGCTCCCATCAGCCCCGGGAACTGCAAGTCCCAGAATGGCTTGCTTTGGCATTGGCCCCGGAAGCAGGCCAGGCTGGGCCCCGAGGCTGCCATAAAGGGCCAGCATAGAATCATAGAATATCAGGGTTGGAAGGGACCCCAGAAGGTCATCTAGTCCAACCCCCTGCTCAAAGCAGGACCAATTCCCAGTTAAATCATGCCCTGTTGTGCCTCCCGCCAGGCGTCCCCAGCGCTGGGCCAGCAGGGCCACCGCAGGGCCACGGGACCGGCGAGAACACGCACAGCCCCAGAGCTCTCTGTACACAGGCCGTCTTTATTGAACGTTTGCAGCTGCAGCAGGGCGGGACGTCGGCTCTGCGGGGGGATTTCGTCGCAGGAAAGGGACACGGGCCCTCTGCACTAGCCCGCTGTCGCCCAGCCGTTACCCGTCATCCACTGGGAGCACGCAGCAGGCCGAAGCGGCCACATTTGCGACTGGCAAACAGGGATTCCCCTGTTCTGAGCCCGGAGCTGCCGCCGGCCCCTGGGCCTGGCACTGGTACCCCCCTCACCCCGCGAAGGAGACACGCGGTGATGTCCGCGCAGCGGCGTGAAGTCACCACGTGCGAGCTCCACGTGCCACGTACCGCTGAGGCGCCTCCCTGCCAGACGCATTTGGCAGCAAGACTCCCGCCCGCAGAGCCACTGGTTCCATCACCGCCTTGTCTGCCAGCGAGCTGCCCGGGTTACACGCCGCAGGCCACGGCCGCGACCGGGGGGTTACCTGCAGCCTCCAGCACCGGCGAACCACCGGCCAACACGGCACCCAGCAAGGCCCGGGGGAACTTTTTGTGAGCTCGGCGCCAAACATATTTTTGGGGCTTCAGGGATGAGGGGCCGGCCAGAGACAATGGGGCAGGGCATGGCGGGGGCGGTTCCCAGAGCAAGGGGCTGGCCGGGGGCAATGAGGCACTGGGCAGGGGAAGTTGTGTGGGGGGGTGGTCTCTCTCTCTCTCTCTCTCTCTGTGGGGCTGGGCTGGGGGGTCCCAGGAGCTGTGTGTGGGGAGGTGTCATTGGGAGCTCTGTGTATGGCGGGACAGGCTAGGGGTCCCGGGGGGCCAGTCCCTCTCTCTCTGTGGGGCTGGGGGCAGTGGGTCTCTGTGGGGCTGGGTTGTGGGGGGTCCCATAGGGGGCTGGGCCGGTGGAGGCGGGTGGGGAGGTCTCTCTCTCTCTCTCTCTCTCTGCAATGGAAGCAGCTGGGCCTGGTCCTGTATCCCGTCCAGCCTGTGGGTGGGACCCGCCATCGAGACACCAGGGCTGTGGTTATGGGCCCTTCTGAGTGTGTGTGTGTGGGGGGGCCCAGCGCCGTGGCGCCATGGTAAACCTGGTACTGCCTGACCCGTCTCACGATTCACACGCTGGGGAGCGCTCGGGTGTCTCTCAGGGCCGAGCCGAACGTCTGTCAGGAGGCTGTGCCGTTCTGCTCTGGCGCAGACCTCACCCCGGTGACGGGTAATTAATCGCTTCCAGGCAGGGCGAGCATGGAGGATCATCCGACATTGCAGCTAGCGCAGAATGCAGCCCCCCAGCTTGCAACTGGGGCCCAACGCATCAGTGTTCTGGGCCACTCACTGGCTACCAGCTGGCTTCTGGGGGTAATTCAATTCCTGCTCTCTCTTGCCTGGTGTTACGTGGGGCTCGTCCCTCTGGTGTCTGAGCACCATTAACCAGACCGGAATGGCCTGGGATCCTGCTCTCCCATAGGTCCCTCCTGTCCACCGACCTTGCTGCCGCACTTGCAGTTGGCTGGCATGCGTTCTTCCTCCGTCCCCAGGGCTGACCCCTCCACTGGAGACGGGTGGCGAGACAGGTGGCTGGTCTCTCTGCCCCGGGCACGGTTCCACCCCAGCGTCCAAGGGGAAGCGGAGCCTCCCAGAGCTGGTGCAACCCAACTGCAAAGGGCAGGACAGCAAGAGCAGGAAGATGGGCCTCCAGGGGCAGGGTCCAGACACCTGTCAAAGTTCCAAAGTGCCCCACGGTGCCCGAGGGAGCAGGCTGGGGGGGCAGCTTAGCCTCCAGTGAACCTCTCCCCCACAGGGATTTCTCCGGCACGCTGACTTCTAAGCCATAGCTTTACTACAGGGCTGTCAAACTATTAAAAAAAATTAATCATGATTGTCAGATTAAAAAAATAATTACAATTAATCGCAATTTTAATTGCACTATTGAACAATACTAGAATACCATTTATTTAAATATTTTTAGAGGTTTTCTACATTTTCAAATATATTGATTTCAATTATAATACAGACTACAAAGTGTACAGAACTCACTTTATATTATTATTTTTGATTTAAAATAATTGCACTGAAAAAAACAAAAGAAATAGAATTTTTCAGTTCACTGCACACAAGCACTGTAGTGCAGTCTCTTAATTGTGAAATGCAACCTACAAATGTAGAATTGTTTTTTTTACATAACTGCACTCAAAAATAAAACAATGTAAAACTTTAGAGCCTACATGTCCACTCAGTCCTACTTCTTGTTCAGCCAATCGCTCAGACAAACAAGTGTGTTTACATTTGCAGGAGATAATGCTGCCTGCTTCTTATTTACAGCGTCACCTGAAAGTGGGAACAGGCGTTCGCATGGCACTTTTGTAGCCGGCATTGCAAGGTATTTACATGCCAGAATGCTAAAAATTCGTATGCCCCTTCATGCTTTGACCACCATTTCAGAGGACATGCTTCCACAATAGAGTCTGCACGACAGTACTTGTATGAGGTGAATTGAAAAATACCATTTCTTTTGTTTCTTTTTCGCAGTGAGCGCTGTACACTTTGTATTCTGTGTTGTAACTGAAACCAATATATTTGAAAATACAGAAAAACATCCAAAATAGTTATAATAACTTTAAACTGGCATTCTATTATTAACAGTGCGATTAAAACGGCAGTTCATCGCGATTAATTTTTTTAATCAAATTAATTTGTTTTGAGTTAATCGCATGAGTTAACTGTGATTGAGCGACAGCCCTGCTTTAACAGTATCTTTTGACAGTCTATGGATACGTAGCGCGTACAAACCAAAGAGGGATGATTATTCACGACTGGCACCTGGGCATGACTAGGAAGAATGGGATGTAACAGAGAAAGGCAAGCCGTGGACTGAATCTCAGGAGTAATTTCCTGGCAGCGAGATGCATTGGCGGGGGGGTGTCAGCCAAGGGACGGGGTGGGAGCCCCACCGCTTGGAACTGGACTGGACAAGGGGCTGGAGATGTGCTGAAGGGAAACAATCCAATGCTAGCCCCTGGGAGAGGGACCGAATGACCTAACAGGGCTTGTCCATCTCTAGTTCTACCACGCGGTGACACCTCTGTCGGCGCATGTCCTACAACAGAGACTCCCACTTTCCGCAGCCCTCCATGTGTCTCTCACTGGGCAGCTGGCTGCTAATCTGCTGCATAAGTGCTAAATATTTTCCTTCTCGCTCTGCTGGGTCTCAGGCAGGGCAAGCGGAACGCCGGCCACCAGGACGCTCCTTGGCTGCCTGATGCAGGTTCACGCAGCCCTAAGCAAGTCTCCGCAGCCCCCTTTGAGGGCGAAGCGTCTCTCCCGCTGACGAGCGCTGACCGTTTCCAGGAAAACTCAGGGACAGCCTGGCTGTCTTTGGTTTCTGTCTCACACCGGTGCCGTGCTGCAGAGGGCGAGCGCTGGATTAACGACACCCATCGCACAGGACCGGGGATGGGGGCGGGGGGCGTTCAGACTGCGCTCGTGAGGGACGCTTTCCCTGCTCCCAGCAGTCAGATGGTTTCTTCTGGGCGATCCCGCGGGGCCGGCTCCGTGTATAATTGTGCAGAAGGTGGTTTGTCAGGCCCAGGACTTTCTCTGCCTGTTCGGCAGGGGGAACCCCCAGGTGCATGCGGCTGGAAGGTCGCTGTGTGTGCCGAGCAGCCAGCGGGCTGGCCTTGCGGGTGCACGAGGAGCTGTGGTTTCCCCAAGCAGCTCTCCCTGCGCTGAGCTCTCCGGAACGGCCCCGGCTGGGCGTGGTGGCTCGTCTGGTGCATGGCCATGCGCTGCATGTGATTGAAGCTCTTCCCGCACTCGGTGCATATCAGCGGGGCCTGCCCCGTGTGCACCCGCTGGTGGGTGAGCAGCACCTTCCTGAGGCGGAAGCGCTCCCCACACTCGGCACAGGCGAAGGGCCGTTCCCCGGTGTGCAGCCTGACGTGCAGCTTCAGGGTGATCTTGTCCTTGAAGCTCCTCCCGCAGTGGGAGCAGGCGAAGGGGCGCTCCCCGGTGTGGATGCGCTGGTGGCTGACGAGATGGTGCTTCTGTGTGAAGCGCTTGCCGCACTCGGCGCAGGTGAAGGGCTTCTCCCCGGTGTGGGTTCTCCGGTGGATCACCAGGTGGTGCTTGTGGCTGAAAATCTTCCCGCAAGCCTCACAGGAGAACGGCTTCTCCCCGGTGTGCACGATCTGGTGGATGCTCAGCGGCGTCTTGTCCTTGAAGCTCTTCCCGCACTGGGCGCAGGAGAAGGGCCGGTTGCCCGTGTGGCTACGCTGGTGGCTCAGCAGATGGTGCTTCTGGGTGAAGCGCTTGCCGCACTGGGTGCAGGGGAAGGGGCGCTCGCCCGTGTGGGTGCGGCGGTGCGTGATCAGGTGGTGCTTGTGGTTGAAGATCTTCCCACACTCACCGCAGGTGAAGGGCAGCTCCCCGGCGTGGACCCGCTGGTGGGTCAGGAAGACCTTCCTCAGCCGGAAGCTGCTGCCGCACTGGGCGCAGGAGAAGGGGCGCTCCCCGGTGTGGGTGCGCTGGTGGCTGACGAGGTGCTGCTTCTGTGTGAAGCGCTTCCCGCACTCAGCACAGGGAAAGGGCTTCTCGCCCGTATGGATCCGCTGGTGGATTATCAGAGCCGTCTTGTCCTTGAAGCTCTTCTCACAGTCCGGGCATGCATGAGGCCTCTCTAGCACCCTCCCGGTTCGTCTTCCCTGAGGGTCTCCGGCCTGGGTTCTTTGCTTCCGGCGGGACAAGCTTTCTCTCTTGCAGCTCTTTAGTCCCAAGAGCTGGAGACCTTTCTCCCCCATTATTCCGGACACGGTCCCTGGTGGTGCCGGTGCTTCGGGATCTTCCTGACCAAGACATCCCTCTTCCTGCTCCTCCTTTTTAACGGTGCTGCCAACACCTGCTGGAGAGAGGAGAGAGTCCAGACATCACTTCTTCCGCTGGAACAAAGGCAAACTCCTAACACTAAACAAGAGTCATGGGATGGGCTCTGTTCTTAGGGTGTTTCCTTCCTGACTCACCTGAGCAGGGGCTCTGGGGTCTCCTCTCTCTCCAGCCCTGGGGCTCCCCCACACATGGCTCCTCCCCACGCTCCATCTGACAGATGATCTCTGGTTTGGCACCCCGGCACCCTGTGCAGGAGGCAAAAACCACAGGTCAATGAGACGGGCTCAGAAGAACATAAGAACGGTCAGACCAAAGGTCCATCTCACCCAGTCTCCTGTCTTCCCATAGCGGCCAGTGCCAGGTGCCCCAGAGGGAACGAACAGGACAGGGCAGTTATTAAGTGATCCATCCCCTGTCGCCCATTCCCAGCTTCTGGCAGTCAGAGGCTTAGGGACACCCAGAGCAGTGGTCTCCAAACACTTTTGATCGTGCACCCCATCAGTAAAAATTTTTAGCAAGCACCCCCAATATATGTATATTTATTTATGTATAAATTATAGACATGTACTACTGTACTGATATAGTGTGTAAATGATAAAACATACACAAAACACAGAAATTAAAAAATGATGAGATAAAGATGAAATAAACAATATTTTTTAAATATTTTTTTATTTTATTTATTAACGGTATAAAAAAACTTTTTGCTGTCACTAAAACAAGTTTATTATTAATAATAATATTTTTAGTGAGAGCAATGTGATTGAATACGCTTTATTATTTTTGAAAATCTTGGTTTAACACTTTGTGATACAGCGGGCGCTCAGCATGGGGGCGCGGGGTCTGGGAGGGAGTTAGGGGGCGGGAGGGCGCTCAGGGTGGGGCGCGGGGTCTGGGAGGGAGTTAAGGGGCGGGAGGGCGCTCAGGGTGGGGCGCGGGGTCTGGGAGGGAGTTAAGGGGCGGGAGGGCGCTCAGGGTGGGGCGCGGGGTCTGGGAGGGAGTTAGGGTGCAGGAGGGCGCTCAGGGTGGGGCGCGGGGTCTGGGAGGGAGTTAGGGTGCGGGAGGGCGCTCAGGGTGGGGCGTGGGGTCTGGGAGGGGGTTAGGGTGCGGGAGGGCGCTCAGGGTGGGGCGTGGGGTCTGGGAGGGGGTTAGGGTGCGGGAGGGCGCTCAGGGTGGGGCGCGGGGTCTGGGAGGGAGTTAGGGTGCGGGAGGGCGCTCAGGGTGGGGCGCGGGGTCTGGGAGGGAGTTAGGGTGCGGGAGGGCGCTCAGGGTGGGGGCGCGGGGTCTGGGAGGGAGTTAGGGTGCGGGAGGGCGCTCAGGGTGGGGCGCGGGGTCTGGGAGGGAGTTAGGGTGCGGGAGGGCGCTCAAGGTGGGGCGCGGGGTCTGGGAGGGAGTTGGGGTGCGGGAGGGCGCTCAGGGTGGGGTGCGGGGTCTGGGAGGGAGTTGGGGTGCGGGAGGGCGCTCAGGGTGAGGCGCGGGGTCTGGGAGGGAGTTAGGGTGCGGGAGTGTGATGAAATGGGACTGTTCTTAATGTTTCCTCCGAATATTGTGGGGGTGCCTCAGTTTCCCCTAGGCAGTCCTTAAGTATCTAGGTGGTGGGGTAAGGGTGTATGATCATTGCAGAGCCCTAGAGAGCAGGTGTGTGCAGGGGTCTGGACGCAGAGAATGGCCGACACCCTGTTTCCTGGCAACTGATGGCCTGGGCCCTTCCCCCCTGCAAGGTGAGAGCTAAAGGGTTGGAGAACAAAGAAATCAGGTGACCTCCCGGCCTGGGAAAAGGGACAAAGCCCAGAGGAGGGGGGGCTGGAGGGAGTTTTCAGTTTGGGGCTGGCTGGGACATGGAGTGAAGTGCAGACGGGGTTGTCTGGCTCACTGCCCCCCAAAATGGACCCAGCTGAGGGGTCCTGTTCTCTGCACCTGCAAGCTCTGTTTTAGACCATGTTCCTGTCGTCTGATAAACCTTCTGTTTTACTGGCTGGCTGAATCATAGAATCATAGAATATCAGGGTTGGAAGGGACCCCAGAAGGTCATCTAGTCCAACCCCCTGCTCGAAGCAGGACCCATTCCCAGTTAAATCATCCCAGCCAGGGCTTTGTCAAGCCTGACCTTAAAAACCTCTAAGGAAGGAGATTCTACCACCTCCCTAGGTAACGCATTCCAGTGTTTCACCACCCTCTTAGTGAAAAAGTTTTTCCTAATATCCAATCTAAACCTCCCCCACTGCAACTTGAGACCATTACTCCTTGTTCTGCCATCTGCCACCACTGAGAACAGTCTAGATCCATCCTCTTTGGAACCCCCTTTCAGGTAGTTGAAAGCAGCTATCAAATCCTCCCTCATTCTTCTCTTCCGCAGGCTAAACAATCCCAGCTCCCTCAGCCTCTCCTCATAACTCATGTGTTCCAGTCCCCTAATCATTTTTGTTGCCCTTCGCTGGACTCTCTCCAATTTATCCACATCCTTCTTGAAGTGTGGGGCCCAAAACTGGACACAGTACTCCAGATGAGGCCTCAACAATGTCGAATAGAGGGGAACGATCACGTCCCTCGATCTGCTCGCTATGCCCCTACTTATACATCCCAAAATGCCATTGGCCTTCTTGGCAACAAGGGCACACTGCTGACTCATATCCAGCTTCTCGTCCACTGTCACCCCTAGGTCCTTTTCCGCAGAACTGCTGCCTAGCCATTCGGTCCCTAGTCTGTAGCTGTGCATTGGGTTCTTCCGTCCTAAGTGCAGGACCCTGCACTTATCCTTATTGAACCTCATCAGATTTCTTTTGGCCCAATCCTCCAATTTGTCTAGGTCTTTCTGTATCCTATCCCTCCCCTCCAGCGTATCTACCACTCCTCCCAGTTTAGTATCATCCGCAAATTTGCTGAGAGTGCAATCCACACCATCCTCCAGATCATTTATGAAGATATTGAACAAAACCGGCCCCAGGACCGACCCTTGGGGTACTCCACTTGATACCGGCTGCCAACTAGACATGGAGCCATTGATCACTACCCGTTGAGCCCGACAATCTAGCCAGCTTTCTACCCACCTTTTAGTGCATTCATCCAGCCCATACTTCCTTAACTTGCTGACAAGAATACTGTGGGAGACCGTCTCAAAAGCTTTGCTAAAGTCAAGAAACTGAGAGTCATGTCTGTCTGTGAAGTTGGGGAGCAGGACCCTCTGGCTTCCCCAGGACCCCGCCTGGGCGGACTCGCTGTGGGAAGCGCATGGAGAGGCAGAGGATGCTGAATGCTCCGAGGTCAGACCCGGGAAGGTGGAAGCTGGGTGAGCTGTGTGTCCTGCAGACAGGCTGCTCCCAGAAAGGCGACTGCCCCAGAGTCCTGCCTGGCTTCATGGGGAGCAGTTCCAGAGCATCGCCCAGGGACTCCGTGACAGAGAGGGCGCTCAGGGTGGGGGCGCGGGGTCTGGGAGGGAGTTGGGGTGCGGGAGGGCGCTCAGGGTGGGGCGCCGTGTCTGGGAGGGAGTTAGGGTGCGGGAGGGCGCTCGGGGGGGGTGCTGGAGGAGGCTCAGGGCTGGGGCAGGCAGGGGGTGCAGAGCACTTACCTGGGGCAGCTCCTGTTGGTGCAGGGGGTGTGCAGGTGGCTCTGTGCAGTGCAGCACCCCCCCATGGCCACGATTCTGGGAGCTCTCCCCCCCCCCCCCGGCAGGCAGGGCCACCTGGAACGCAGGGGCTTTAGGGGCTTCAGGGCCCTGGGCTAAGGGGGCCCCGGGGCCCTGGCCTGCAGCTCTCAAGCCCCTTTCGAATGCGGCCCTGCAAGCACGGGCCCGAGGACTCGGGAGGAACAGGGGAGCTGCGCAGCCAGCGGCCGGAGAGAAGCGGCGCTTTCCCCTTCAGAGTCCCGCTTCTCTCCGGCTGCTGGCTGCGCGGCTGCCCCTGCTCCCCACGGGCCGGAGGACTCAGGGCCGCCCCCTTTTTCTCTCCCGCTCCGGCGGTTCTCCTCCTGCTGCGCCCCCCAATCAATCGTCTTGCGCACCCCCTTTGGAGACCACTGACCTAGAGCCGGGGGTTGCGTCGCTCACTGTCTTGGCTAACAGCCACTGATGGACCTACCCTCCAGGAACTGATCTAGTTCTTTTTTTAACCCAGTTATACTTTTGGCCTTCACAACATCCCCTGGCAATGAGTTCCACAGGTTGACTGTGTGTTGTGTGAAGAAATACTGCCTTTTGTTTGTATTAAACCTGCTGCCTGTTTATTTCATTTGGTGGCCCCTAGTTCTTGTGTTATGAAAAGGAGTAAATAACACTTCCTTGTTCACTGTCTTCACACCATTCCTGATTTTACAGACCTCTATCATATCCCCCCTCAGTCGTCTCTTTTCCAAGCTGAAAAGTCCCAGTCTTATTAATCTCTCCTCATACGGAAGCCGTTCCATCCCCCTGATCATATAGGGTGAGTGGCTTTCCCCAGCTGCTTCTTAATTCCTGAAACCCTCTCTGGGTCCTGAAAGGCAGCGAGTCCGACAGTGACCTGGATTGTAAATGACACGGGAGGGCCATGCAGTGTTGTGGTAGCCGTGTCGGTCCCAGGATAGTAGAGAGACAAGGTAGGTGAGAATATCTTTTATTGGATCAACTTCTGCTGGTGACAGAGACCAGCGTTTGAGCTACACAGAGCCCTTCCTCGGGACTGGCAAACTTAGTAGGAGTAAGTTTGTCCAATAAAATATTACCTTACCCACCGTGTCTCCCTGGAGGGTGACACACTCCAGCAAAGCTCAGCATGCCAGCAACAGACAGGAGGGTTTTCATGGACTCTGGCTAAGCTGTCTGGGTTTGTTTTGGTGACTCCCCAATGACTGGCCCAGGTGACTACACAGACGGCACCCCTGCCAGCGACAGCCACACACTGATTTTAACCTAAGCTGGTTATTTGTAGTCACGAGGGGGATGTTTCAGAGTCGGGAGAGGCAGGGAACTGGCCAGCATTCCAAGTAGCTTTGAACTTACATTACTGAGGCCTGGTCTACACTAGAGAGCTGGGTTGACATAAGGCAGCTTACGCCCCCTAATTATGGAAGGGTCCACACCAGGGCTTCAATTCTCAGAGATTATCTCCCGGCTCCCCCCACCCTCATTAGGGGCTTCAGCTGCGTAGCAGGGGGTCTCAGGACTTTAGCCCTGCGGAAGAGCCACGGGGGTTTGGGGCTTTAGCCCCTTGGTGGGGGGGCACAAAGGAACTTTAGCCCCATGAGAGGAGGTGCCGGGGCTCGGGGCTTCAGCCCCACGGGGTGTGCTGTGACTTGGGGCTTTAGCCCTGTGGGGGGCAGGGGGCGCAGGGACTTTAGCCCCACGGCAGGTGCCAGGCTCAGGGCTTCAGCCCCATGGGAGGTGCTGGGGCTTCCGTGGGTCTGAAAATGTTTACTGGAGCTCTGCTTTGGTGGGCTCTGGCTGAGTTTAAGCCCCTGGTCTACACTAAAATTTTGCTCCGCGGTGTAACTGTCCCACTACGCCGACTTAATAACTCCACCTCCACGAGTGGCGTAGCGTCACGGTCGATGTAGTCAGGTCAAGTGCAGACACCGTGTTGTCACTGGTTTCAGGAGCCTTCCCATAATGCCCCACGCTGACAGCACAACTGACCCAAGCGCTCCTGGTGCGGACACGCCCCGCTGGCGCAAGGAGCCAAGTGTCGACACAAGCGCGGAGATTACTGCAGCGGCTGTACATCGGTGTGCGTTAGATTGACTTAATTTTATCGTGTAGACGTGGCCTGAGAAATATAAGAACCTCTCTTTATAATCAGTGTCAGAAACATCCCTCGAACGCTGCCCATTTGGGATGCCAAGAGGCACTTGGAGCATGACAATACCGTATCCCTCTCGCCAACGAAACCTGCCCTATCTCTGGGCCTGGCCCCACTCCCGTGCAGGCCTCCTCTCCACGAGGGTGGGGCAGCACTACTGGATTGCTGGCTGATGGAGATCGCACTGAACCCCGCCTCCTTCTTTCCTGCTGCACAATCACAATGTAAAGGGGCTAATGATGCAATGGGGATTTCTCCTAATTACTTTCTTGTACTTTACCCAGGTCTCTCAGGGGAAAAATATTCCCCACCCCTAAAACAACAAGGTGCTGGTACCCCTCACAGGGCAGAGTTAAGGCTGTGTGGGAAGTGTCCCCTGAACTCTGCATTTCCTGGTTTTGTGACGTTTGTGTTTCAATTGTGACACTGATGCTCTTGTAAGGGATACGTAGAGGGACCTCAGCTCCACAGGTCTGAGTTTGGGGGGATTGAATATATGAGTTTTGGGGCCTGAAACTCTCCTCTTTGGGGAGGGTGGGAGGAGCTCCCAATTCTCCTGGGCACCTGCAAATTAATTCCATAAGAACAATGCTCTTTGCATTTCTATTTGCAAAGGGTCTGTGAACTTTCAGGATAACAATCCTTTACCACTCTTGGGAGAGAGGGAATCCTTGAAAGTGCCAGGAACCAGCCTTACACAGACCACCCAGCTCTCGGTAACATGAGGAGAAGTGTCTCTTTACCCAAAGAGGCGATGAGCTTGTAATTCTCCTTCATCACATCTCGGTACAATTCCCGCTGCCATTCTGCTAACTCCGCCCACTCCTCTGGGGAGAAATAGACGGCGACGTCCTCAAATGCCACCGGTACCTGCAAAACAAGTGGCCCCATTCAGTACCTCCCACCACCGGCAGCCCTGACTGCCATCCAGACGGGGGATATTCCATGTGTCTGAGTCACAGCGCTAACCGAGGCTGTTTTACACGTGTGTCTGATCAGAAACAACGTCGGCTACGCACGGATCGACCGGGTTAGAAAACACAGCAGGTCAGAAGCAGGCTCACAAGTGCTGGAACTCCATGAGTTACAGAGGAGGACATTACATCAGCCATGCCACAAAGGGGGCTGATAAGGGTTCACAGCATGCCTTTTAGACATGGCCCATCTCCTCCTCTCTGTGTGCACGGTGCCCGGTGCATTGTGAGCACTGCCCTCTCGGAAATATTAACAATAGCAGCGGCTGCCTCCAAAATGCCCTTCATATATTAATGAATGGCCAGGTTCACCCCACTTGTGTCCTGTTTAACCTGGCTGGTCCAGGCCCCAGCCCAGCAAATAAACTGCCGGAGACCTTCCGGGCTGCTGAGGGCCCCAGACATGGGCTTTAGAGTGGTTCAATCAAGCGAGGGGAAAAGCCCACAAGGAAAGACGACTTCCAGCTCCCAGCAGTGTGGCCGTGGTTTGCATCCACTTTCCACAAGCGTCCATGACAAGGCAAGGCCCAGGGAATTCCACCCAAGGGCCTGCGCACCTCCCTTTCTTGTAACAGGAGGGCCCATTCCAGGTACCCCTGGGGCTGGGTGCTCTACGGAAACACCGCTCCATTAGCATTTCTGCTTAGTGTCAGGGCTTCGTCCACACGGTCCCCATCTCAGAACCGTTTGGTTAAGCTCACTGCCTCCTTGCTCCATATCTGCAGTTGAGCACAGCAAAGGGACCTGGCAGCTTTCAAATAATTCTTTTGATTCTGTGCAAAGGGAATTTGGTTCCATAAATGTTTCTGCATCAAGATCTCTGGCCCTTCCTGATCAGCTGCAGTATTTATTTTTTTAATACTTTGGACTTTTCCCGAAGATCGTCCCTCCAGCCTGGGTCTTTCGGAGCAAACATCCCTCTTTATTCATGATCAGCAGGATGCATTTGATGAAGTGAGCTGTAGCTCACGAAAGCTTATGCTCAAATAAATTTGTTAGTCTCTAAGGTGCCACAAGTCCTCCTTTTCTAGTAACAGGTGGAGCGCTCTTTATCTAGCGATCCCAAAGCACTCCATTTAGCAAGTAGCACGGTCCCTGTTTTGTGGATGGGGAAGCTGAAGCATGGTGGGAACTGACTCACCTGAATAAGGCCCATTAGCCTGGCAATAGCTTCCTCACTCCAGAGTTCACTGTGTCTCCTGGCTGGCTTTATCAGCCCGCAGAATCTCTGTGAGGCCTAGGGTCTGACTCTGCATTGCCCTGCCCCAGTGTAACCGTTTGCAAAGGGAGTGCACAATGGGCGTAAGATGGAACTGCTCCGACCGCGTGGCTTTACACGCCCACTTGGCCCAGGTGTAAATGACCACACAAGAGACAGCGGGACACAGACTCAGAGCCACAGTATCAACCTCATTCTAATTTATATGTGTACAAATCATCCTGCACGGCCACACAAATGAACAGAAATGAGGTTGTGTAGCACCTGGCCTCCTCTGCCAGTCCAGTCTTGGCCACCATGCCGGGCAGATTCTGCAGCCTGGGTTCAGACAAAACTTCCGCTGAAATCCAGGGGAGTTCTCACCAGTAAGGGCTGCAGGAGTGACCCGGCGATGCTGGTTAGGGCTTTGTCTAAGTTAGTTTGAAATGTGCCGAGCCTCAGGGCTTCCAGCACTTCCCTCATGGAGACGATTCTCCTGTTGGTGCATCTCATGGAGGCACACAGCTCCCAGTGGGGACTCTGGGTCTAAATCCCATAGGCAGCTTTGAAAATCTCAACCTAAAGGTCTAATTTCAGAAGTCCCTACCGATGCACTAGGGCTTATCACTGCCCTATGTTTGCGGGGTTCAAGGCAGTTTTCTGTCCACACGATGTGTGCTTCTAGATGAGTCATTGCAAATTAATTTTTCACCTAAGATTTCACACTCTCAACTAAAATGCAACTGGATTTATAACTACTTCATCCCCTATGGCTAGTCATTGGTTTTTAAAAAGCCATTGAGTTTCTTGGGCAGGATTTTTTCATAGATTCATCGTTTGGAAGGCCAGAAGGGACCAGTCTCATCATCTAGCCTGATCTCTTGCACAACATAGGCCAGAGAACTTCTCCCAGTGATTTCTGCATCAAGCCCA
The DNA here is from genome assembly GCF_965140295.1 of Lepidochelys olivacea. Lineage (NCBI taxonomy): Eukaryota > Metazoa > Chordata > Testudines > Cheloniidae > Lepidochelys > Lepidochelys olivacea. The sequence continues at coordinate 270,548,922 of NC_140412.1, forward strand.
TATCTTGTGGTTGAGCTAGGGCATATTTACTAGAAAGCCATCCAGTCTTGATTTAAAGACTTCAAGTGATGGCGAATTCATCACGTCCCTTGGTAAATTATTCCATTGGTTAATTGCCACATTGCTCAGAAATTGCATCTTATTTCTAGCCTGAATGTATCGACCGACCTTCAGCGTCCAGCCACTGGCTTTCCTTCTGCCTTTAGATCAAAGAGCCCTTTCTCGTCTGTAGAGAAGCCCCTGCGGCCTGTGAGTCCAGATTGTCTTGGTGCCGTCTGAACACTTCTTCCTGCGTCAGGCCCACACTCTGCACCACGTTTCCCTCCTCCGTCGTCCTTTCCACACACCCGACTTCGTGCATTAAAATCTTTCCTTCAGCCTCTGAATAATTTGCTGTTGCTTCTGTGGGACTCTCGGAGGGGGTCTCCCTGGCGCGGCGCCCAGCGCGACCCCACCCGATCCACGAAGGGGTGCACGGCCCCTTCCTCGGCTCCCAGACCGGAGGCCTCTGCAGATGCAGCTCCAAACAGCACTGGCCTTTCCTGCCAGGGCCCCCCTAGCCGTGGCACGTCCCTGTCCAATTTGCTGCCCAGGGCACCCCTCGGCCTCTGCTGGCGCGGAGGGGTCCCAGGCCGCCCCCTGCCCATGAAAGTTTGGGGTCTCAGGGGGGATCCCCTGCCGTTTCCTAGGCGCAGCCTTGTTAGCTGTATTTCCCCAGGGCCTGGCCTGTCTCTGTCCTCCCCGCAGCCGGCCCGGCGGGTCCGGGAACAGCAGGCTGCGGCTTCCCTGCCCTCTACCCCCTTCCCCGGGGCCGTAATACGAGGCTAAACCGAGGGAGCCCAACGCGGATCCCCCAGCGCCCCCCTGCCCCTCGGTCTCGGCTTCCCCTGGGCTTGCGGGGACACTGCCCCCCGCCCCCGGGGCCCCCACCCACAGCGGGCCGGCCCCGAGAGCCGAGCCCCAGCCGGGTTCAGCCACCCAGCGCCCCCCGGGCCGGGCCGGGCGGGGCACACACGGGCTGCGGTCCCTAAGGTGGCTACAGACCGCGGGCAGGGCTGTTGGCCCGGCCCGGCCCGGCCCGGCTCGGCCCCGGGCTCCCATTGTCACCGCGCTACCGCTGCGCGGCTGGCCCCGGGAGCGCAGCGCCCCGCTCCCTGCGCCCCGAGCCGGGCCAAGCCGGCGCCTACCTGCGCCCGGCCCCCGCGGGGCATCGTCCCCCGGGCTCGGCCGGCAGGCGCGTCGGGACCAAGCTGGGCGAGCGCCGGGCTCCAAGGGCGGCGCGCCCCCGGCTGGGAGCGGTCCGGGCGCAGGATGCGCTGCGCGGGACGCGCGGGGCAGCGGGGCCCGGGGCGCAGCCGGAGCTCGGGCGCGCAGGTCTCCGGCTCTCCCGGGGAGCCGCGCGGGGGGACCCGGGCAACCCCCTGCTGCGGGAGGGAGAAAAAACTACAGCTCCCGGCAGCCCGTAGCGCGGCGCCGCCTCCGCCCGCCTGGCCCCGGAGCTCGCCGGGCTCGGCCCGAGCAGGGCCCGGCACCCAGGCTGGCCGGGCGGCCGGCAGCGAGGGTCGCGCCCCGGGGCCCTCCGCAGCGCAAGCGCCCGCCTGGGGACGGGGCTGCTGCAGCGGGGAAAGGCGCCTCCGGCCCACCTCGTACCCGCCCGCGGCTCCCACACAGCCCCGAGGGGGACCTGCCCCGGGGGAGCGGGGCTTGTGCACGCGTCTCGCTTCTCTGGGAGGGAGCAGGAGGCCCGAGGCGTGTTTCTGCTGGCGGGACACTGCGCAGTCGGGCTGGCCGGCCCTGTGGTCCTGGGCGCGCCGCCGGGCGATGGCACCAAAACACCAAGGAAGCGAACGTGAGGAATGGAAAGAGGAAGGAGTTTTATTCAAACCGGTTAAAAGGCTATGATCTGGTTTTGGTAACAGCTGTTTAACTGAGCCCCTGAAACCCACTGTGGAGAAAAGCTCTTTGGCCCTTTCAGTGAAGAGCTGAGCAAGCTCTCAGGTAAGGGCTAAGGTCCAGTCACGTCTAACTCCACTAAGGAAGACCTCTAGTAAAGCCCAGACAGGAAAGAGTAGGTCATGCGGGTGGGGGAGTGGCACTGTATGTGAAAGAAATCATAGAGTCAAATATAGTAAACATCTTTAAATGAATCAGACTGAATCTGGATGGATAGAAATTCCAAGCTCTAGTAATAAGAATATAGCGGTAGGAATATACTTCCAATCACCTGACCAGGATGGTGTTAGTGACTGTGAAATGCTCAGGGAGATTAGAGAGGCTACAAAAACAGAAAACCCAACAATAATGGGGGATTTCAGCTGTCCCCATATGGACTGGACACATGTCACCTCAGGACGGGATGCAGAGACAAAATTTCTAGACACCATTAACGACAGCTTCTTAGAGCAGCTAGTCTTGGAATCCCCAAGGGGAGAGAGGCAATTCTTGATTTGGTCTTAAGTGGCAAACAGGATCTGGTCCCAGAGATGAATAGAGCTGAACTGCTCAGTAATAGTGACCATAATGTAGTTAAATTTAACATCCTAGTAGGAGGAAAATACCAAAGAAACTCACCACAGTATCATTCAACTTAAAAAAAGGGGAATGACATAAAAACGAGGAGGCTAGTTAAACGGTAATTAAAAGGAACTGTCACAAGAGTGAAATGCCTGCAAGCTGCATGGAAACTTTTTAAAAAAACACCATAATAGAGGCTCAAACTATATCTACACACCCCAAATAAAAAAAAGCAGTAAGAGGACCAAAATAAAAATAAAAAATGACACCATGGTGAAACACCAGAGTAAAAGAGGTGGTTAGAGACAAAAAGGCATTTTTTAAAAACTGGAAGTCAAATCCTAGTGAGGTAAATAAAAAGGAGCATAAACTCTGGCCAGGCAAGTATAATTAGTCAGGCCAAAAAAGAATTTAAAGAACAAGTAGCAAGACACAAAAATTAACAGCAATTTTTAAAAAGTATATCAGAAGCTAGAGGCCTGCAGTGGGGCTACTGGATAATCGAGGTGCTAAAGGAGCACTCAGGGAAGACAAGGCCATTGAGGAGAAGCTAAATGAATTCTTTCCATCTGTCTGCACAGCTGAGGATGTGAGGAGATTCCCACACCTGAGCCATTCTTTGCAGGTGATAAATCTGAGGAACTGTTGCAGATTAAGGTGTCAATAGAAGAGGTTTTGGAACAAATTGATAAATTTAAGCGTAATAAGTCACCAGGACCAGATGATATTCACCCAAGAGTTTCGAAGGAATTCACACTTGAAATTGTAGAACTGCTAACTATGGTATGTAACCTATCACTGAGATGACTGGAGGACAGCTAATGTGACACCAATTTTTAAAAAAGACTCCAGAAGCGATCCTGGCAATTACAGGCCAGTAAGCCTAACTTCAGTACCAGGCACATTGGTTGAAACAACAGTAAGGAACAGAATGATCAGACACATAGAAGAACATGATTTGTTGGGGAAGAACCAACACCGCTTTTGTAAAGGGAAATCATGCCTCACCAATCTATTGGAATTCTTTGAGGGGGTCAACGAACATGGGAACAAGGGTGATCCAGTGGATATAGTGTACGTGGACTTTCAGAAAGCCTTTGACAAGGTCCCTCACAAGAGGTTGTTAGGCAAAGTAAGCTATCATGGGATAAGAGGGAAGGTCCTTTCGTGGATCAGTAACTGAAAAAAAGACAGGAAACAAAGAGTAGGAATAATGGTCAATTTTCACAGTGGAGAGAGGTAAATAGCAGGGCCTCCCAAGGATTTGTACTTGGGTCTGTGCTGTTCAACATATTCATAAATGATCTGGAAAAAAGGGGCAAACAGTGAGGTGTCAAAGTTTGCAGACAATACAAAACTACTCAAGATAGTTAAGTCCCAGGCAGACTGCGAAGAGCTACAAAGGGATCTCATGAAACTGGGTGACTGGGCAACAAAATGGCAGATGAAATTCAATGCTGATAAATGCAAAGTAATGCACATTGGAAAACATAATCCCAACTCTACATATAAAATGATGGGGTCTAAATTAGCTGTTACCACCCAAGAAAGAGACCTTGGAGTCATTGTGGATCGTTCTCTGAAAACAGCCATTCAATGTGCAGTGGCAGTCAAAAAAGTGAACAGAACGTTGGGAACCATTAGGACAGGGATAGCTAATAAGACAGAAAATAGCATATTGCCTCTATATAAATCCATGGTATGGCCACATCTTGAATACTGCGTGTAGTTCTCGTCGCCCCATCTCAAAAAAGAGATATTAGAATTGGAAAAAGTGCAGAGAAGGGCAACAAAAATGATTAAGGGAATGGAACAGCTTCTGTATAAGGAGAGGTTAATAAGACTGGGGCTTTTCAGCTTGGAAAAGAGACGGCTAAGGGGGGATATGATAGAGGACTAGATGACCTCCTGAGGTCCCTTCCAACCCTGATATTCTATGACTATAAAATCATTAATGGAGTGGAGAAAGTGAATAAGGAAGTGTTATTTACTCCTTCTCATAACACAAGAACGAGGGGCCACCCAATGAAATTAATGGGGCAGCAGGTTTAAAACAAACAAAAGGAAATATTTTTTCACACAACGCACAGTCAACCTGTGGAACTCATTGCTAGAGGATGTTGTGAAGGCCAAAACCATAATGGGGTTAAAAAAAGAACTAGATAAGTTCCTGGAGGGTAGGTCCATCAATGGCTATTAGCCAGGATGGGCAGGGATGCAACCCCATGCTCTGGGTGTCCCTAAACCTCTGACTGCCAGAAGCTGGGACTGGACGACAGAGGATGGCTCACTCAATGATTGCCCTGTTCTGTTCATTCCCTTTGAAGCATTAGGCACTGGCCACTGTCAGAAGACAGGTTTCAGAGTAGCAGCCGTGTTAGTCTGTATTTGCAAAAAGAAAAGGAGTACTTGTGGCACCTTAGAGACTAACCAATTTATTTGAGCATAAGCTTTCGTGAGCTGTAGCTCACGAAAGCTTATGCTCAAATAAATTGGTTAGTCTCTAAGGTGCCACAAGTACTCCTTTTCTTTTTGTCAGAAGACAGGACACTGGACTAGATGGACCATTGGTCGGACCCAGTGTGGCCATTCTCATGGTGTGTAGCCATCTGGTGTCTCTTGTCTTACACCTAGATTGTCAGCTCTGTGGGGCAGGGACTGTCTTTATGGTCTGTGTTTGTACAGTGCCTAGCACACTGAGCTCCTGGCCCATGACTAGGGCTGCTAGGTGCTATTCTAACATAAATCGTATTATTCACAGAACAACAACTTTTAGACTGTTCCAGCTTCACCCAGCCCCATTCCACACAGGTGCCTCTTCCACCACTCTCAAATGCAAACACACATCAAAACAACCTTAACGCTGCTCCTCTCGTGACACAAGTTGAAAATCTCAGACAATCTTCTTCATCCATGACAAAGAATTTCAAATCACCAGTGACCATAAACCACCCGAATACTTTACTCTTGGCTGTCCAGGTATCTTGCCACCTGTAAATCCACACAGAAAGACCTACTTCAATCCATGCTACCCACAGATAGAATAGTGAAAGCAACCATGCACCACGGTTTGTTAACACACCACGGGCCCCCAACACACACCGCGGTTGCACGTACAAACCTCTCCCGCACACAATGAACATATAGACATTTCATGAAAGTATGAAAAATTAGTGTGGTTGCCTGAGATTTAGTTGGTGCATAGTACTGCCTCAGTTGCATGCATAATAGTAAGATGATGGTATTATTATATGGTTAGGCATCGTGAGGGCATCAGGGGCGGCCGGATCTCCTCTTCCCTTAGCCAGCCTTGCAGGACTGCACCCACCACACATGCTGCACTGTTGGGCGCTGCAGCACTATAAATGCAGCAGGGTCCTTCTTTGTAGAAGGCTCTGGAGACAGGATGCTGAGATCGTAATGGTCTCGTGGTTAAAGATACAAGACCAGGCTCAGGACATCTGGGTTCTCTTTCTGGCTCTGCCACGCTCTTGCTGGATGACCATGGGAAACTCACATCACCTCTCTGTGTCTCAGTTTCCCGCTTGTAAAACGGAGATAATACTGACCTTTCTCATAGCACTCAGAGGAGAGTGGTGACTTGTGAAGCTCTCGTTGTATTCACTTCTGTCAAGTGCCCCGAGATCCTGGGCTGGAGAAGCAGAGTTATTTCACTTCGAGCTGGAGCTGTGGAGATTGGATCCAGATTCACCTCTGAACTTCCCCAACTGTTGGGAGTCTGTGGCACAACGTGCGTTGGGGGGCCCCTGTAGAACTAGGGCTGAGCGACGTGACTGAATCGTGGAGCCATGTCAGAGTGGACTGAGGGCTAGATCGGGAGAGTGTTAGAACGGTTCTGTCTCCCCCACCAGTCGGGCCAGCGCTGTGTAGCTGGGGCTAGCAGGAGCAGTGGTAAAGGTTGGTTACTGTTAAAGCCAGAAGGGACCATTCAAGCAGCTAGTCCAGTGGTTTTCAACCTTTTTTCATTTGTGGCCCCCTAAAAAATTCCGAATGGAGGTGAGGGCCTCTTTGGAAATCTTAGACACTCTGTAGCCCCCTCAGGCGTCCACGAACCACAGGTTGAAAACCACCAATCTTAGTCTGACCTCATGCATCTCACAGGCCATTAAACACCATCCAGTTACCTCTGTATTGACCCGGTAACTTGTATTTTACTAAATGCAATGCAATAACTTGTATGTTATTCATCAGAGGGTGGCCATGTTAGTCTGGATCTGTAAAAGCGGCAGAGTCCTGTGGCACCTGATAGACTAACAGACGTCACATGCATCTGACGAAGTGGGTATTCACCCACGAAAGCTCATGCTCCAATACGTCTGTTAGTCTATCAGGTGCCACAGGACTCTTTGCCGCTTGTATGTTATTGTCTATCTCCCACAAGGCAGGCCGTCTGGATCTGGAGACATCAGGAACTAGAGAATCCACCACTGCCTTGACCCTTTGTTTCCAGGGTTAAGCCTCTCACTGTTGTAAATTCATGTCTCATTTCTCATTTGAATTTGTCTGGCTTCAGCTTCCAGCCATTAGTTCTTGTGATGATTCTCTCTGCAGGATTAAAGAGCCTGCTAGGTACCTGGTGTTTTCTCCCCAGAAAGGTACTTCCAGGCTGTAACCAAGTCCCTGCTCAGGCTCCCTTTCCATAAAGAGATGGAACTCTTTCAGTCTCTCACATTTTCTTCAGCTGAGTCGTTTTTGTGGCTCTTTTCTGCCCAACACCCTTTTTGAAATGTGGACACCAGCACTGGACACAGTATTCCAGCATCAGTCTCACCAGTGCTGTATACCAGGGTGAAATCCCCCCCCTGCCCCACTCACCACTCCTCCGTTTATACATCCAAGGGTCGCATTAGCCCTGTTTGCCACAGCAACACTCTGGGAGCTCGGGTACAGTCTCTTGTCCACTCTCACCCCTAGACCCTTTTCAGAGTCAGGATCCAGTTCCCCCATCTGTAGGTACGGTCCGCGTTCCTTGTTCCTAAATGTATAAGACCTTGCCTTTGGCTGTTGTAAAATGTGTTTGGTTTGAATGGGCGCACTTAAGCAAGTGATCCAGATTGCACTGTATGACTGCCCTGTTGTCCTCCTGCCAACCTCTGTTATCCACAAATTTTATCAACCGGGATTTTATATTTACTTGCAGATCACTGATGAAAGTGTTGAATAGTGTGGGGCCTCATACTGATCCCTGTGGAACCTCACTAGAAACACCCCCATTTGCTGCTGAATCCCCATTGATGGCTACTTTTTGAGATCTATCAGTTAGCTAGTTCTTAAACCAGTTAACATGTGCTCTGTTGACATTGTATAGTGCTATTTTTTAATAAGAGTGCCATGTGGTACTAAGTCAAATCTCCTACAAAAGTCTAACGTTTACATAGTAATTTGTAATCTCATCAAAGAATTCAATATCTTAGGTGCAAAGAAGAGAAACAAAATGATTAGGGGGATGGAATAGTCTCCATATGAGGACAGATTAATAAAACGGGGACTTTTCAGCTTGGAAAGGAGATGACGGGGGTTGGTGGGGGTATGATAGAAGTCTATAAAATCATGACTGGTGTGGAGAAAGTAGATAAGGAAGTGCTATTTACTCCTTCTCATAGCACAAGAACTAGGGGCCACCCAATGAAATGAACAGGCAGCAGGTTTAACACAAACAAAAGGAAGTATTTCTTCACACAACGCACAGTCAACCTGTGGAACTCCTTGCCAGAGGATGTTGTGAAGGCCAAAAGTATAGCTGTGTTCAAAAAAGAATTAGACAAGTTCATGGAGGATAGGTCCATCAATGGCTATTAGTCAAGATGGGCAGGAATGCCACCCCATGCTCTGGGTGTCACCAAACCTCTGACTGCCAGAAGCACGCACTGGCCACGGTCGGAAGACAGGAGACTGGGCTAGATGGACCTTTGGTGCGACCCAGTGTGGCTGTCCTTATGTACTCCGGTTGTTGGACAAGACCCATGTTCCATAAAACCGTGCTGTCTGGCATTAATTATATTCACATCCATTAATTCTTTAATCAACTCAATCCCTCCTCAGCTTTTCCATTATTTTTCCCAGGCTCAGCAGTGCAAGTAGGGCGGTCCGGTCCGCCGTACCAGCAAGGTATTTACAGCAGATATGGCGTTCCGGAACGAGGAGCAGCAGGACGTGGCAGGGCACTGGGCGGGCAGCTGTGCCACCCCCAGCCCTTCCCCGCAGGGCTCCTCCGTCTGACAGTGGCCGGCTGGAGGACAGGGCAGGGGCATTACAGCCGCCGGCGTTGCTGTCAGGAGTCTGCTGCTTTCCCCGCTGCAGTTCCTGGGCGGGCCCTGACCGCAGCGGGGCAGGGAGAACGTCAGGGCACTGGGTGGCCCCACGCTGCCGGCTCCTCCGGCACGGCTGCTGGGCCACCCCCCAGCCCTGTCCTCTGGCAGGGCCGGCTGCTGTTCAGACGGAAGAGGCCCTGCGGGGAAGGGCTGGGGGCGATACAGCCGCGCCGGAGGAGCTGCGGGCGTGGCCCTGCCCTGTGGCCCCGCCCCGTGGCCCTGCCCCGTGGCCCCACGTTCTGCTCCGTTCACCGCTGTGGTTCCGAAGGCGCAGCGGGAGGAGGACAGAGCCCCGCCCCCAGGTAAGGGGGGTGGATCATGGGGAGGGGACGGGGAGAGCGTGGGGTCCCCAGGCTGGGGGCAGGGCAGAGTCACGTGGGGGGTCACGTGACCCCCATGGCTACCTCCGTACCAGTAAGAAATGGATTCCACTCGCACCGCTGCCCAGGCTTGATCCCAGGCTAAACTGCAGTTACGACAAGAGCAATTTGCTTTATGGAAAAGTAACACTAGGGAAATATTTGATGTCACTGTAGCTGCAATCTAGAAGCTAGAAACAGAACAAATCAGCATCATGCAGCCAGCCAGCTCTTCACCGATTCCCACTGCTCCGCTGGCCCCTGGGACCCATGCAGCCGGCATAGGAGGGGTGCAATAGAAAGCTGCCTGATCGAACAGAGGTGCTCAGCATGTCTGGTTAATCACCTGGCTTTCCTTGGAGTGGTCTGTCTGATGGGGGTCAGAGACCTTTTTCTTTCTGAGGCCCCTGCAATATACTATAAAATCTCCACGGCCCACCTGGGCCACAACTGGTTTTCTCATATAAAAGCTAGGGCCGGCGTTACGGGGTAGCAAGCCGGGCCTTTGCCTGGGGCCCCACGCCACAGGTGCCCCCAGGAAGCTACATTGCTCAGGCTTCAGCTTCCGCCCCGGGTGCTCAGGGGCCTGGGCTTCGGCGTTCTGCCCTGGGCCCCAGCGAGTCTAATGCTGGCCCTGCTTGGAGGCCCCCTGAAATCTGCTCGAGGCCCCATAGGGGGCCCCAGACCCCTGGTTGAGGACCACTGATCTCGTTTATCTGTTCTGCAGAGCTCGGCCTGGGCACCACCTGCACTTTTCAGGACTGGCCTCCATGCCCATTGTACATTGACCTGGACTCCTGCAAAGCAGCCCTTCTCCCCTTTATTACCTCTCACCGGCTCCTGGTGCGGGACAGAGAACGGGATCTGCACTACCGCCAGCCACCTCCTGGCCCCTACCGCGTGCCCTCGGAGAGCATGGCTGGTGAGGTCCCAGCTGACACACTCACTTTAAGTTTATATTATTTTAATTGTTCTTTTGAAGGAAAAAGAAAGCGAAAGCAAAAGCAAGACCACCTACAGCCGTTACCGTGCTACACCGTTACGAACGGCCCACACAACACAGAGCATGCAGAACTGCGGCTAAGGTACATTCACTGAATCCCCACGGCAGCACTCACTGCCTGGCTCCTCACTCAGGCATCCGCTTTCAGAGAACAGAACTGCGTTCCCTGACTCGGCCCCCCGCCAACCTGGCTAAGCCCCTCCCGCCGGCACCCCACTCTGCACCGAGACTTTTTTGTTGACGTCTGTGTTTTTGACGGCTGGCCTTTTGATGGCCAGGCTAGTCTCCAGTGAGAATATGCCACATGACCTATTAAAGGGAAACCGTCAACATAATACATACATAAAACTCTGCTCTTAGTATTAACGCAGAAAAAATGAAACCATCTCCTTTGGCTCCTCATGAATGAGGCTGGTTTTTGTTCATGTTTTGCACTTCAGTCTTCTTGGGAAGTGGAGCTAGACAGCTAGCTTTGCTAGAAGCGTTCCCGTTTGTCGTCCATTTCACTTCCTGCCCTCACAGTGCCGCTGCGGTTTGGATTTCAGCCCTGCAGGGGAGGGATTGAACCCCGAAACCTGTTGTTTCATTTAAACTAAAAAGCAACACGGAAGTGGGTTTATTTGTTGGGTTTTACAAAACCTTCACCGAGGCTACATTTTGTACCTACATCTCCCTGAAGCAACCAGATGATTATCAAACCCACAAGGGCCCAGGCAAGAAGCCACCACAAATACTGAACATCAGAAATACCTGCAGCAGATGGACTGACGTTTCTAGGCCCGTGATACTCAGAACTTAGTGGTTCAGGAGCCAAATTAGCAATCAACTTGACCCAAAAGAGCCCCCGCAGCGTGACCGACAGGGGGAACGCTTGGTTTTATATATAATTATTCTCACAGCAAATAAGTTACTAACTTAGAGCAAGCTGACAACCGAATTGGTTAATAACGTAGTAAAAGTATTCTGATGGATTAATAATTCAATCACACCACGTGTTAATACCGTGGCCTGCAAAGAGCCGCAGGAGACACAGTAAAGAGCCGCTTGTGGCTCGCGAGCTGCAGTCTGAGGATCGCTGGTCGAAGTGATGGGTTCTGTGGGGAAAACCTGCCAATTAACTCTCTTGTAGAGAACAGTGGGGAGGCAGCGACGTCAGCTGTCAGCCCAGCCTCGGGTGGCACCTCCAGAAGTCACAGGGAGGTGGTGGTCACCCTAAGATCTCACCCCCACACCCAACGGGCCCACTCTGACTCCTACTGAAGTCAAATCAGTGGGACTGGATTATCCCTAAAGGGATCCAACTCTTGAAGAGCACAGAGAATCCACTGCTGTATGGTGATAGGAAACTGGCAGGAGAAATAGCTTTAAAGGACAGGAAATGGACACACCAGACACTTGGGTTCAGGGCACAAGAGAGATACGGATGGGTAGGAGCAGTGTGCCAGGTGGAAGGAGAAATGCAGGACTGCCAAGGAATGGCATGCACCTCACAGGGCATCTGCCATTTTTAGAAGCTTTTAATTTATTAATTAGAGAGAAAAACCTCCCCAGCTTTTGTGTGTGTATTAACATGGATTTTATTCAGCATGCTGCAACATTCCATAGGGACTTTAGTGTGACTAGGAATAGCATCTTAGTGCTAATACCTGCTAGTTTACAATGGTCTGTGATTTATATGGGAAGGATAAAATCAAAGCAGACACAGCAGACCATTGCTAATTACGTCACTAAACAAATGAAAAAAAGACAGCTTTGCCACAATTTTCTGCCAAGATCTGATCGAGTGGTGCAGTGAATTCTCATACGACTCAGACTTCCTCACTTTCACAAAGTACACCGCAGAGCACTTCCTAATAGACTATAGCATAAATAAACCTAAATGTCATGCCCGAATAAATGAACCATGTTCATTACAGGGCGGCGTCCTTGCTCTTTGATGATACGCTGAGCGTCTCATTTACAAGATTCATCAATTTTCACAGACACTTGTGCAAAGAAGCACGGTTCTACTGTAATTAGAAAGCTAACGTAGGTAATGGGGCACTTATTTATATTTTGGTTAAGATATTTTAGTGTATTTACTAGGCAGCCAAACAACCAATACATTTAGGAGGCCAATCCAGTTGCTTGTAGAAAATTCGTACTCTGGAGAGGAGACTGACACGTCAGTTGTTTTTAAGCAAGGTCCCACGGCAAGGATGGGCCTGGGGAGTTGAGTTTGTGTGTCATAAATGTCACTTTTGCACACCCAGGTTGGAAGGTAGCTTCTGGTGGCCTCTGAAGACATGCTGTCTCACAGGAGCAGTTCTGCCTAATTTAGTGCTCATGGCACTTCACTCCTGCATCTTGTCAGATCCCAACTCCCAGACAGAGCGTTTGCCATGTTCCACCCGCACAAATGGTTCTCTCTCACGTGTGGCTCCTCTGATGTCGCACAAGGTGTCTGCTCTGCACGAACCTCTTCCCACACTCATTGCACACAAAAGGTCTCTTTCCAGCCGGGGTTCCCTGGTGGGCTCTAAGAGGCGGCTTCTGGCTAACGTTTGCCCTGCACTGTGGGGTGCTGGCGAAGGGCTTTTGCTGGACCACGGGCTGTGGGCTCCGACTGGCGCCTGTCCTGGTGCTCTTCAGCAGCGCCTGCTCAGTGTGGGTTCTCTGGTGCGCCAGCATTATCCGCTCGTCCCGGAACCGTTTCTCGCACTCCGCACACTGATACGGCTTCTCCTCTGCCTGGACCTTCTGGCGGCAGAAACCCACCTCATCCTCCAGGCCTTCCCCCACTTCGCCACGTGGCCTCTTGCCCCTGTGGACCCTCTGGTGGCTTTTCAGGTGCTGCTTCTGGCTGCAGGTCTTCCCGCACTCGTTGCACTTGTAGGGCCGCTCGCCTGTGTGGATCCGCTCATGGATGATGAGGGTTTTCTTGTCCTTGAAGCTCTTCCCGCACTCGGTGCAGGCAAAAGGCCGCTCCCCCGTGTGGATGCGCTGGTGGCTGATCAGATGGTGCTTCTGGCTGAACCTGTGCCCGCACTGAGTGCAGGAGAAGGGCTTCTCCCCGGTGTGGGTGCGCTGGTGGCTCAAGAGATGGTGCTTCTGGCTGAAGTTCTTCCCGCAGTCCGAGCACTGGAACGGCTTCACTCCCCTGTGCACTTTCTGGTGGGACACGAGGATCTGCTTGAGCCGGAAGCTGCTCCCGCACTGCAGGCAGAGGAACGGCCTCTCCGCCGTGTGGGTGCGCTGGTGCTTTCGGAGGTCTCGGCTCTTGTTGAAGCTCTTCCCGCACTGAGCGCACGTGTGCGGCCTCTTGGGTGCCTGAGGGCTTCTCTGGTGCCTGAGGAGCTGCAGCTTCTCAGGAAGGCTCCTCCCTCTCTCGGGGGCAGCATCCTTCTTCCCCACGTGGGTTTTCTGATGTCTCTTCAGGTCCCCCTTGGATGGGAAGCCCTTCCCGCACTCAGGGCATTTAAAGGGCCGCTCCCCTGTGTGACTCCTTTCGTGGATGGTCAGGGCCGTGTTACTCTTGAAGCTTTTGTCGCACTCTGGACACGTCGGGGGAATCTTCTTTAGAGAGGCTTTTGGGGGAGGAGCCCTCGGGGGTTTGTCCTGAGCATTGGCCACACGGCTTCGCAGCTTCTGGTGGGATTTGCTTTGAGCCAGGCTGCTCTTCTTCTTCACACACCGCGGCGGGCTGCTCTCTTCCTCCAACTTTCCCGAGAATGCACTGGGAGGTTCTGGGGTCTCGGTGTCTTCCTCCTGCTCCTCCTTTTTAATCCTGATTCCATCATCTACTGGAAAGAAGACAGGGGGAAGAGTCCAGATGTTATTTCAGGTGCTGAGGATGGAAAAAAACTGCCCATTTAACAAGACCCCCCCCATTCCAGAGGGAATCCCAATGGGTTCCCAGAGAGACTCTGGAAATCCCCTCTCTTCCCACAAATTATAGTGACATTCCCATCATGTCCAAGTTTCTACCGCCCAAGAAATAGCCAGTGGAAGCCGGCTGCATTCACCTAAACGGGTCTGGCTCCCACGACCTGAAAGAGAACCCCCGCGGAGACACAGATTCTGCTGTCAGTTGTACCGGTGCAGCCCAGTGATTTCAACAGAGCTCTTCTGGCCTAAGAAAGCACATTTCGGCCATTCCGGCCAGCCTGCAGTCAAGATCATAAACTGGGGATTCCTGCCAGTCATGTTTCTATTTTATTCAGCCTAGGTTCTGACCCCAGCTTCCCCAGCGCAGAACGTGAGCTCACAGGAACGGGAACTCTGGAGTGGCAGTATAAGCCAGTAACTTTCTCGCACCTGGAGCGGTGGGGGATGGGGAGGGACTCAGGCTATGAGTTAATTAGTCCTGTTGGGAAGTCACAGCTGGCTCCAGCCATGGAGGAATTCTGGCGACACACTAACAGAGTTAGGATGCTCTTCCAACACACACAGGCTTCATCACAGCCCCTCATTGCCTTTAATGAATGTTACTCTCAGTCCAATGCCCTGTTCATTAGGCCACCCTTCGAATGTCCAACTCTTCTCTGTCTAGCTCCCCCATCCTTTGGGATTCTCCTGCTACTACTCACCTGCCCAGAAGCTTTGGGGGGTCCCCCACTCTCTGGGATGTGGAGGGTCTCCAACACATGGCTCTTCTTCTTGCTCAATTTTACATATGATCTCTGGTTTGACAGCAGGCCACCCTGTTCCAGGGACGGAGAACAACAAAGTCTCACATTTACATTAATGTCATTAGAATCTGGAAGAAGGCTCCTCCATCCTCATTGTCAAAGGTACTACCCATCCATCCACTCCAAATTCATGGCGCACAAACATTTCACACTCCTCTGTCCTTCGTGCTACCTCCAGCTATCTGGCCCACTTCTGACTCGTGTCTTCTGTCCTGCTGCCCCTACATACCTCTTCTGCTCCAGCTGTCAGTCTCTGGAGACACTTCTCAATCTTCTTTCTGCAGGAATCTGTCCTATACTGGCCTCCTTACCCGATCCACTGTCCCATGTTTTACCTGGTCCATGTTAGATTGTAACGTCAGGGACTGTGTCTCACTGAATGTCTGTAGAATGCACCATACGCTCATGGAAAGGAGGACTTGTGGCACCTTAGAGACTAACCCGGATGCATTCCTGTAGCTCATGAAAGCTCATGCTCAAATAAATGGGTTAGTCTCTAAGGTGCCCCAAGTCCTCCTTTTCTTTTGCGAGTACAGACTAACACGGCTGCTACTCTGAAACCTGTCATACACTCATGGTGTGCTAGGAATGTTTAATGATAGGGTAGTACATGGGCCAAATTTTCAAGCTTAGAAACCGGAAGTTAGATGCCTAACTCCATATTCAGACACCTAAATAAGAATGGCCCAGCTCCTGAGAGAATGGCGAAAGGGATCCTCACCCAGCGAGGTGACCAGCTCGTAGTTCTCCCTCATCACATCCCGGTACAGCTCCCTCTGCCATTCCGCTAACGCTGCCCACTCCTCTGGGGAGAAATAGACCGCGACGTCCTCGAACGCCACCTGCAACAACAAGCCGCCCAGCTCAACATCTTGGGCTGCACGGATAGCCAGAGCCCACACTGGGGACTGCAGTAGGATCCAGATATGGGCAAACCCCCTTGGTCCTAGGCCACACAGTGTGCTCCCCGCTCCCCACCAGGCCCATCTGCCAGTAATGGCATTACCTGAAAACTGACAGCAAGGAGGTGAGCTCCAAAGGGCTGCTGGGGAAAGGATAAAACAAAACTGCTTGCTGGTTATTTCAATAAATCTCTCTGCTTTGAATCTGCAGTAAGTCCAGCAAGACACAGGGGCAGTAACTAGTTCCTGATGCATGATGGGCCCTTCAGTCTTGGGGGTGGCTGGGGTGGGTTGAGAGACTTAAACACATCCAGTAATCCTGCAAATCAAGGGTTAAGACAAGAACGGTGAGGCCTCATCTGGAGTACTGTGTCCAGTTTTGGGTCCCACACTACAAGAAGGATGTGGAAAAAATGGAAAACGTCCAATGGAGGGCAACAAAAATGATGAGGGGACTGGAACACATGATTTATGAGGAGAGGCTGAGGGAACTGGGATTGTTTAGTCTGCGGAAGAGAAGAATGAGGGGGAATTTGATAGCTGCTTTCAACTACCTGAAAGGGGGTTCCAAAGAGGATGGATCTAGACTGTTCTCAGTGGTAGTGGATGACAGAACGAGGAGTAATGGTCTCAAGTTGCAGTGGGGGAGATTTAGGTTGGATATTAGGAAAAACTTTTTTACTAGGAGGGTGGTGAAACACTGGAATGCGTTACCTAGGGAGGTGATGGACTCTCCTTCCTTAGATATTTTTAAGGTCAGGCTTGACAAAGCCCTGGCTGGGATGATTTAGTTGGGGATTGGTCCTGCTTTGAGCAGGGGGTTGGACTAGATGACCTCCTGAGGTCCCTTCCAACTCTGATATTCTAAGATTCTATGAACGGGGAAAGTGAGAGAAAGGGTCAGACTGCACAGTAATGCCGCTCTAGATTGCTCCTCTGCATTGCGTACATCACCCGGCCAGGGTTCAACCCTCCTGTGTTGGAGGCTATGGGATGATCCAGGTTAAAGGGACAAGGGTGGGGGAAGGGGAATGATCCTGAATCACTGGAGACATGGGCTAACTGAGTGAAAGAGGAGAAACGCAAGGAGAGCTAGAAGCGGGGCGAAGGGATCATGCTGTGGCAAGGAGAGCTACGCACAGCGCTGCAAACCTCGCAGCCCCAGAGAGAGCGATAAGGGGGAGAGGTGCAGGAGCAAGCCCTGGTCACTGTATGGGACAGTATGTTTTAAACATGCCTTTTGTATTAAAAGTCTTGGTTCTTTTCAGGCCAGCATCTCAGTGGTTTTCTGACAGCACAGAGAACAATTCAAGAAGCGGCATGCAAAACCCAACATCAACTAGAACCGGATCGGACTCTCGATCTGGAACCTGAGCTGTCAGACACGCTCTGTGCTGGCCCTGCACTGTCTGGCCCAGGAATCAGCCACACTGCACAAGCAACCCTCGCTGGTAGTACTCATGGGTCCCAGGCCCTCGGTGCCTGAATTTACTGTGTCCTTCAAGGAGAGTGAGTCACATTTTAAAATGACTTCCCAAAAGCAGCCTGTCCTCACCAGGCTGCCGAACTGCCCCCGCCTTTCTCAGCTGTTATTTTTAGAGGCAATTTTAACTTTCGTGACCATAAGGGATTAGCAAGCAGCGCCAGGAATAATGGGGACGGGAGCGATGCAATTTATTCTATGTGGCGTGGCCCGACTGGTATGGCCTCTCCTGGCCAGAAACGTCTGACCATGTCTCCTGGAGGTGGTTTTATAATGAGGGCAAGCATCCGCCAGGTGCCAGCCTGGGACACCTCACTCAGTTCACTTGTGACCAGGTCAGAGACCAGGTTTCAGGAGCGGAAAATCCTGCACCTAAACCATCTTCCCTGTCTCCCAAGCAGCATCGCCGTGAATGCAGGCACCAGGGGAGAGCGGAGACAAGGGATAGGAATAAAGGGTGCTGGGGATGCTGCCGCACGCCCTGGCTGGAAGTGGCTTCCATCATATCCCGGGTTCACAGTTTCGTTCCGTGGCTCTCAGCGCCCCCAATATACACATTGTTCCAGCCCCCCGGCGCACGCTCTGCTGAGCCAGGCTGGCAAGGGCAAAGCAGGAATTACCGTGCCATCCTACAATGCCCTGCTCCCGGCGGGCGGAGCCGCCTTCAGTAGCCCTGTTACCCGGGGGCCTCTGCTAGGGAGCAAAGCGTATTGTTCAAGCCACCCTAAAACACCCAGACTGGAGGAAAGAGAGCCGCCATACACTGGGGCAGAGGAGAGACCCCCCCACCCCGAGCCTATCTGCTACGTAGAGAGCCCCCTTCCCTTGTCAATACGCAGGGAGGTGAGAGAGAAAGACCCCCCCATCCTGGGGCTATATATGGGGAGAGCCCCCAGTGACCCCCACGTCCCGCCGGGCCCCACTGCAGTCATTCTCCTGGCCTGTGTCTAGGCCCTGGCAAAGCAGACACCCCCACCCCGCCCCAGGGCTGTTTGCCCACTGCCCCCCCTGGGTCCCGCAGAGCAGAGACCCCTGGCCAACCTGGGGTCCCTGGGGCCAGCCTTGCTCCGTGGGGCTACAGGTCCTGTCTCTGCCCCGGCGGCGGCAGGGGGCGCTCCCTGTTTACCCCCCACCCCAGCATCCAGCCCAGGGTCCTGCTGTGGGGCTAGCCGTGGGGCCGGTTCCTCCAGCGAGCCGCGCCCCCCGGGGGGCCAGCGTCCTACCTGAGCAGAGCCCGCTGCGGCCATCCCCCTGGCCTCCGGCCCCTTGGCCCCGGGGCTGGCCGGGGGGCGGGACGCAGGGATCGGGGCCAGGCTGGAGCAGGGCGCCCGGCGGCCCGCGGGGCTGCGCTCCCCGCCCGGCGGACTGTAGCGCCCGGCCGGCCGGGCCGAGATGCTCCGCAGCCAGCCCGTCCCCCCGCCTCCCGGGGCATTGTGGGAGATGTAGTCCCGCCTGATTGACAGCTCCGGGCACGGCCGGGCCCTGCGCGGGGGCGCAGCGCAAAAGCCAGGGTGTCCGCGCCGCGCAAAAGCCAGGGTGTCCGCGCCGCGCGGAAGCCGCAGACACGAGCCGGGAGCTCTGTGCCCTGCAACCCAGGCCGGGCCCGCCAGACCCGCCTGGGTCCGTTTGGACGCTCGAGCACAGGCTTCGAAACACCGAGTCCCAAGCCCGGGTTACGATGCCGTGCAGACGTGCCCCCCGGGGGGTATGAGGGCGCGCCGTCTGTGCTGCAAAACACCCCCCGCGGCCGTGAATCTCAGAGCCCAGGTCATAGAATTATAGAATATCAGGGTTGGAAGGGACCCCAGAAGGTCATCTAGTCTAACCCCCTGCTCGAAGCAGGACCAATTCCCAGTTAAATCATCCCAGCCAGGGCTTTGTCAAGCCTGACCTTAAAAACCTCTAAGGAAGGAGATTCTACCACCTCCCTAGGTAACGCATTCCAGTGTTTCACCACCCTCTTAGTGAAAAAGTTTTTCCTAATATCCAACCTAAATCTCCACCACTGCAACTTGAGGCCATTACTCCTCGTTCTGTCATCTGCTACCATTGAGAACAGTCTAGAGCCATCCTCTTTGGAACCCCCTTTCAGGTAGTTGAAAGCAGCTATCAAATTCCCCCTCATTCTTCTCTTCCGTAGACTAAACATCCCCAGTTCCCTCAGCCTCTCTTCATAACTCATGTGTTCCAGTCCCCTAATCATTTTTGTTGACCTCCGCTAGACTCTTTCCAATTTTTCCACATCCTTCTTGTAGTGTGGGGCCCAAAACTGGACACAGTACTCCAGATGAGGCCTCACCAGTGTCGAATAGAGGGGAACGATCACATCCCTCGATCTGCTGGCAATGCCCCTACTTATACATCCCAAAATGCCATTGGCCTTCTTGGCAACAAGGGCACACTGTTGACTCATATCCAGCTTCTCGTCCACTGTCACCCCTAGGTCCTTTTCTGCACAACTGCTGCTGAGCCATTCGGTCCCTAGTCTGTAGCGGTGCATTGGGTTCTTCCGTGCTAAGTGCAGGACTCTGCACTTGTCCTTGTTGAACCTCATCAGATTTCTTTTTGTCGAATCCTCCAATTTGTCTAGGTCCCTCTGTATCCTATCCCTACCCTCCAGAGTATCTACCTCTCTTCCCAGTTTAGTGTCATCTGCAAACTTGCTGAGAGTGCAATCCACACCATCCTCCAGATCATTTATGAAGATATTGAATAAAACCGGCCCCAGGACCGACCCCTGGGGCACTCCACTTGATACCGGCTGACAACTAGACACGGAGCCATTGATCACTACCCGTTGAGCCCGACAATCTAGCCAGCTTTCTATCCACCTTATAGTCCATTCATCCAGCCCATACTTCTTTAACTTGCTGGCAAGAATACTGTGGGAGACCGTGTCAAAAGCTTTGCTAAAGTCAAGGAACAACACGTCCACTGCTTTCCCCTCATCCACAAAGTCAGTTATCTCGTCACAGAAGGCAATTAGATTAGTTAGGCATGACTTGCCCTTGGTGAATCCATGCTGACTGTTCCTGATCACTTTCCTCCCCTCTAAGTGCTTCGGAATTGATTCCTTCAGGACCTGCTCCATGATTTTTCCGGGGACTGAGGTGAGGCTGAATGGCCTGTCATTCCCCAGATCCTCCTCCTTCCCTTTTTTAAAGATGGGCACTACATTAGCCTTTTTCCAGTCATCCGGGACCTCCCCCCGATCGCCATGACACAGGGTGCACATGCAGGCTTGTGCTGGTGCAGTGAGCTAGCTGTGTAGACATCCCAGCTCAGGCTGGAGTCCCCCCCGCTCCTGCAGGCTTCAGAGCCCCAGCAGGAATGTCTACATGGCTCTTGGTAGTGCTGTAGGGCCAGGCCTGCCATGCTGACTCTGAAGAGCCAGGCTCTGAGACTTGCTTTTGCGGGTGTGTTTTGCCATGTAGACGCGCCTAGCCATTCCTGTGGCAGGGCATGGGCCTATGTGAGTAGGTGCTGGCTTTCAGACATTCGCAGCTTGATGTGCTGGGGCCCTGTGAGATCACTGAGAATGGCCCCAGGGACCTGGGCAAGGTGTCACCTCCCAGCTCCACCCCTCGCTGACTGCTGTGGTACATTTGCATGGATCCACTCTGCCAATTCTTGTGATTTTACCACCAGTCTAGCAATATTTGGTGCTTGTTCTGAAAGTCCCAGCTCCTGGAGTCCAGTGATTACATGAAAGCCTCAGCTTTCATTGTTTAACAAGTAAGTTTCTAGCCCCCCTGGCTGCAGAGAAAAGTCTGGAAGCGTGCCCCCTAAAGACAAATAAAAAGAACCAGATTTATTAGCTTGAATATCTCATGATTTTCAAGCCAATCTTTTGATTTTGGGTGCCCTGACTCATGATTTTTGAACATTTGGGTTTGGCAATACTATAGCTGAGCATTTATTCGCTGTATTCTCTCCACTCAGCACCCATCCATCTCACACACTCTCCTCCCGTGGACGTCTCCTGCTGAGGGCCAGTGACTCTCCAGTTATAGGTCTCTACAGTCTTCTCATGCCCAGGTCCTATGGGGAAGGTGACCTGCCCCCTCGGAAGCAGCCTTCTCTCTAGTTCGTTATCTGCCTTTGGTTCCTGTTTTGTCAGGTCTGTGGGGCAGAATGAAGTGGGATCCACTGTATTAATTCCTCAGGCCCCACCTCACAGGCCTGTGAAAATGAGCCAGATGGGAAGGGGAGCTGGTAACCATGCGAGGGGGGCAGGAGACTGGGTTTCTCTTGTTCACAGAATATCAGGGTTGGAAGGGACCTCAGGAGGTCATCTGGTCCAACGCCCTGCTCAAAGCAGGACCAATCCCCAATTTTTGCCCCAGATCCCAAATGGTCCCCTCAAGGATTGAACTTACAACCCTGGGTTTAGCAGGCGAATGCTCAAACCACTGAGCTATCCTTCCTCTTTAAACAAAGAATTTCTCCCCTCCTTCCCAACGGCCACGGTCTCCCATGACTTTGTGGGACTGAAGACATTTCTTGCCCTTAGCCAAGATGGCTGTCATGTCCCTACATCTGTCTGCAGGTGGCAGAGGCTGCCCCTAGCAAAGATCAGCCAGTGCCCAGTGACTTGGAGCGAAACCGCCCCTTAGGAAGGCTGGCTCTGGGTGTGGACTGGGGTGCTACACCCTATGGAGCTGTTCAGTCACTAGGTGGCGCTGTGCGTCAGAGACTATTGAAACGAACCTCAGCGGCCACAACATGAGAGGAGAAATCCGCCTGAATGGGCCAGCCAGGTGGCGTGGTGGCCGGGCATCAGCAAGGACATGCAGAATTTTCAGGTGACCATTGCAGAGCTGTGGGCTTATACACACGGCCACTTATGTATGTCGGTGTAACTTATGTCGCTCAGGGGGGTTGTAGCCAGTGGTGAGTTGGAGCCGGTTCACACCGGTTCTCTAGAACCGGTTGTTAAATTTAGAAGCCCTTTTAGAACCGGTTGTTCCGTGGGGGAGAACCGGTTCTAACAGGGCTTCTAAATTTAACCGGCCAAAGTGGCACCTTACACACCGACTCCACGGGTGCTCCAGCCCTGGAGCACCCACGGGGAAAATTTCGTGGGTGCAGAGCACCCACTGGCAGCTCCCTGCCCCACCCCTGGCCCCAGATCACCTCCGCCTCCGCCCCTGAATGCGCCGCGCCGCTCCGCTTCTCCGCCCCCTCAGGCTTCCTGCAAATCAGCTGTTCGCGCGGGAAGCCGGCGGGCTGAGAAGCAGGCGGAAGCTTCCTGCTCAGGCCCAGGGAGGCGGAGGAGAGCTCGGGCGGGGGTGGGGGGTGCATGAGGAAGGCCGCCCGTGCTGCAGCAGGTAACCCGGGGGAGGGGGGGGCGCAGGGGAACCGCTCCCCGCCCCAGCTCACCTCCGCCACCCTCGGCCTGAGCGGGAAGCCACCGCCTGCTTTTCAGTCCTCCCCGGCTTCCCGCCGAAGAGCTGATTCGCGGGAAGACGGGGCTGGGGCGCGGAGAAGCAGAGCGGGGCAGTGCGTTCAGGGGAGGAGGCGGAGCGGAGGTGAGCTGGGGCCGGGCGCGGGGTGGGGAGCTCCTGGTGGGTGCTCTGCACCCACCAATTTTCCCCATGGGTGCTCCAGCCCTGGAGCACCCAGGGAGTCAGCACCTAAGGTGCCACTTTTGATGTGATCAGTGTGATGTGCTCCCCCCCACAGCTACACTGCCCTGCCCCTAGGAGCCAGAGGGACCTACTGGATGCTTCCTGGGAGCTGCCCCAGGTAAGCACCCCTGGGACTCCCCACCTCGCCCCCCGGCAGGTGCCTCTGGCTCTTAGGGGTGACGTGGGCACCCACTACGGTGGCCCACAAGACCCTCCTGCCCGGTTCTGGGGGCAGACAGGGGAGGGGAGTGGATGGGGAAGGGGTTTTGGGGGGGGTGTCAAGGAACGCGGCGGGGTTGGATGGGGCAGGAGTCCCGGGGGCGGAGGTGGACAACGACCCCCTCGTGGGGTGAGAAGGGAACCTGTTGTTAAGATTTTGGCAGCTCATCACTGGTTGTAGCCCAGTGGGCTAGTTTGCCTTTATTATATTTACTGTTTTGCATTATATTCTGCTTTGCATTATATTCAGCAGTAATGCAGGAAACCTACAGGCCTGTATCCTGTAAATCATTACCTTCCACAAGTTAGCATAAGGCTTGAGACCTATGAACTTTGAATAGACAAACTTTGCACAGATAAACTGAAGCTGAAAATAAAGTTTATGGGGAAGTTCTGACCACAAATAAATAATTCAGTCACAGAAAGTGTCCTGGCAATGAACTGACATACATAAAAGGATATGAGATACATTTAAGGCTCGCCTGCTTGTTTGCCTATATATCTTTACTTATAAGTTTCTTATTTCCTTATGGGTTTGATTATTTGTTTTATTATAATAGGTTGATAGGTCTATATTAGAGTACATTTTGGCTGTAACACAAGGGACCTGCAGGCCACATCCTGTATGTTGAGCTAAGGCAAAGTTTGCAGACATGTGTTTGGGACCTTTCACCTAGATAGTGGTGATGAGCTAAAGCATAAGGTCCATGTATGGCTGCAACCTTTAACATAGAGGATGTGCTAAAGCAGGTTGGCATAGGGGCTTTCCTAAGTTCGTACTCTTTTAAACTTAACAGGTACCCCACAACTTGGAACTTGGAAAGAACCGAAATAACCAG
Source organism: Lepidochelys olivacea (assembly GCF_965140295.1). NCBI lineage: Eukaryota > Metazoa > Chordata > Testudines > Cheloniidae > Lepidochelys > Lepidochelys olivacea. The sequence continues at coordinate 270,572,873 of NC_140412.1, forward strand.
TTAGGACAGAAATAACAAATGTGATACCTAACCATAAAAGGGCTGTGGTAACAAGTGGACATATGTAATAATAAGTTGAGATTATTGATATACTAACCTATACGAAAAAGACACTCCAACATTAGTAAGGTGAGGATCAATGATGTAATCAACAGTCCCAGTCTATGCTGTATTCTGATAGTTCAGAGATCAAAAGAACATCCTATCATTAAAATGAATTGTAAACACGGGATATCTCGGCATTCATCTCTCTTTGAAATGTTCTGTGACTGGTGGAGGAACAAGCAAATGGCCTTATGTTAATTCGTACAGCTGAGTACTGGTGATGGACCTCCTTCAGTCATCCTAATGACCTTTTGTTCCCTGAGGAAATCCCAACTTGTCAAAAGAGGACATGAAATTGTATAAAAGATCCTTGGGTCCTGATTCTGTCTTCTCAGATCTGCTTAGGCTTCATCAGGGGAAGTTTGAGTCTCAAGACTGAGGTCCCAGTTATGCTGGTACCCCCTGAATATGAGATTTGGACATTGGACTATGACGTATGAACTGAATTCTAAAGGAACTCTTTGCAACTACACCATCTCTGCTATGAATCTGCACTTCAATGAATTGAACTCCTGTCTGTCTGTTTATTGATCTTTTAACTATACTCTCTCTCTTTTGTTTTTAAACAAATTTTAGTTTAGTTAATAAGAATTGGCTGTGGCGTGTATTTGGGTAAGATCTGGAACATTCGTTAACCTGGGAGGTGATGTGTCCGATCCTTTGGGATTGGTAGAACCTGTTCTTTTCTATGATGAAATAAGATTTACAGAAATTTTCATCCTATTTGACGTGGGTACCTGGATAGGGGCCTGAGGCTGGATCACTTTAAGGGAACGGTGTTGTTTGGACTTCTGAGTAACCAGTGAGGTAATAAATTTCAACCGTTGGGAATGGGCCACATCCACCCTATTTGAATTGGCCTCGTTAGCATTGACTCCCCCACTTGTTAAGGCAACTCCCATCTTTTCATGTGCTGTGGAGAGACAGAATCAGAGCATTATCGGCACACATGGGTCAATGACAGAGCGAAAGGATCGGCTGGGCCAGACCTGAGCCTCAGAATCTTCCCCCCCTGCACTCACCTACTTAGGAACAATACTGTGTAACATATATGTATGCCAGTCAGTGCTGCTCTTTATACAGCTAACTATCGACACAGATTTCAGAGTAGCAGCCGTGTTAGTCTGTATTCGCAAAAAGAAAAGGAGGACTTGTGGCACCTTAGAGACTAACCAATTTATTTGAGCATAAGCTTTCATCATCCGATGAAGTGAGCTGTAGCTCACGAAAGCTTATGCCCAAATAAATCAGTTAGTCTCTAAGGTGCCACAAGGATTCCTCATTGTTTAAGGTAATAAAGAAGCTGTTTTGTGCTGGTTTTGTGAATCTAAGTTTTGGAATATCCACCAACTTTTGGGGGATTGTCTGCCCCATTCTTTGCAGTTCACCCTAATTGAGTGACCACAGCTGCCTCCCCACTAGGACTCCGGTCACAAGTGGAGCAGGGCCTGAGCTCCCAGCTGACACCTGAAGCCAGCAAACAGTCAATTGTTCAGTGCAGACTAGGGCTGGAAGCTGCCCCAATGGCTGTGGGACCAGATCTGGGATCCCTCAGTGTGTGTCTCTCACTCTTACCCATCCTTCCCTGGACCACTTCCAAAGGGGAGATTTTCCTCTCTCAACTGGATTATTCCTAGGTGGGTGCATCTATGACCTCCACGTATACACATCCCTGCCCAGCAGTGGTTTCAGTTCCTCTCTGTGTTGTTATTTCTGTATTGTTGTTCACACACTCGTACACATGGGTGGAGGCTCTGGGGTAGGGGAAGCTCCCCTTTTCTCTGGGTTCACTCCCAGGTGGATTCTCTGGTGTGGCAGGCCCAGTCTCCCCCACGTGTTCTCCCAGGCAGTGCAGGGACAGGGCCTCTCCCCCATGCATGTTCTCTGAGATCTGGGATTGCAGTTTCCCTGTACTCACCCCATGGCTTGGGCCCCTCCTGCTGTGGATTCCCTGAGAAGCTACAAGATTCTGCTTCCACGAGGCAGAAGTTGATTCAGAATAGATTAGAAAAGGGGGAAGTGAAACAGGGAGTAGGGAACTGGGAGATGTAGCTAAAGGATTCAATCCAGTACGATTAAGTAGCATCTGCAAAGCAGCCTGGACTCTGCACTGACTCTAGGGAGTCCCAGGCTGCCGGATGCTGCGTCCAATTCCCCCCAGTCCGGGGACAGGAAAGTCCCCCACTAAAGAGGGATAATGGGCAGTGGGAGAGAAAGCAAAAGGAGCTAATCCCCCTTGACCTGAATAGGCTGTGGGGAGGGGATGTTACTTCCTGCTGCTGCTCTGTAGTAGTTAGGATGATGATCGATTTGTAGTGCAGTTACTGACTGATCTATGCTGGCTAGATATACCTATCATATTAACAGTGTGTTATCCACACTATGTATACATTAGTATGCACAAAGCACGAATATTAAGCAGCTATGTAGCCTAGGTTGGCCTGTGAGATGGGTTACATAAAAAACACTTATGCTAAGTATCCCATAACCTCTTGCATTCACTGAAGTAAGCTCTGGCTGGAGCAAATAGGGAAGCTCGCAAGCTCAGGACAGGTGAGTGCTCTGCCATAGCAACAGAAAGGGAGTTACCCTCCCAGGCCTGTACTGGAATGGCCCAGAGGAAGAGGACACAACATAGGATTGCTCTACTCTGGCACAAACCTCAGAGGTGTCTTCACACCCTTTGGTACCTGAAATGCGTCTGGGCAGAACAAAGAGATAAGGGGGACACCACGGTACTGGAAAAACAAGGCAGAAAGCTGATGGGTTAAATTGAGTTTCAGATGACGCCAACAGGACCTTTTACTAGTAAGCAGGGAGGGTATAAAAAGATGGCTTTAGGGGTGGAACTTAGGGAGCACACCTTCTGTGTAAGGGGAGTGTGACAACGCTGCATAGGGCAGCTTCCCAGTGACTGGTATCGTACAGAACCTTTCCCCTGTGCCATATTGTTGTTGGCTTAGAGCAATAAACCTGACAGACATTGTTTATTTGGTCTCTTGAGAATATTCCATAACAAACCAAGCTGTGGTCAAGCAATTTCCTATACCATTTATCATCACCATTGAGCCAGGAGACCCCAGTCAGGTTTGGAGTCCTACCATGCTGGGCACTGTACGCAGACTGCCCTGAAGGTTTACGATTTTTGTTTTTAGTACTCCTCTCCAAAGTACCAGTCCCACTGCCCTGGAGGAAATGAAATACACCAGTTCGTCAAAAAGGAAACTGAAAAACAAATCCCATCCCATGCAACCCTGTGGACTTCCAACATGGGCTGTAAACTGGGTTTGAGCCCTCACCCGCCAGACCCCAGCACACACATCTGCCACTCCAGGGTCACTTATCTTTTATGCAGAGCACCCGCGAGAGAGGGACGTGACACTCCCTTTGCAGTAGGTTACCCCACTGCTGGAAAGGTAACCAGGCTTTGTGGGTTCTGTTCCTGGCTGTGGATGGGACGTGTGGGCTAGCAGTTAGAGCTGGGCTAGCCGCGTTACCTGGGGAAGGCAGTATACCTGAGTGGATAAGATTAAAGTCTGTCTCATAAGGAAGGTGGGTTCTCTTTCCAGGTCTCCCACACTTGACCTTGTGCAACCTCTGGGTGACAGAGGGACAGCCACCAAGGGAAAGGCAAGTCTTTGCAAGTCTTGGGCAGCATCCTGAGATTGACAGTCCCTGGGGCCAATGGGCAGGGGCCCGCGCTCCGGCCGGATTGACAGGACAGGCAGGCCAAGGCAGGAGTCAGGAGCCTGAGGGCCCGTCCTCCGGGTGAGATGGGGCTGCGTGCCAGCGGGTGAGGGGCACGGGCCGTAGCCCAGCCCGGGGACTGGCCCCCTCCCCGCAGAGCTGGCCCAGGCGACCCCGCGCCCCTCCATCCCCTGCGGCTGCCCAGCCCCCCTCCCCTGGCTGGGGGGGGGAGTCCTGGTTGTGGGGGGGGACAGTCATTAGCTGCCAGCAGAGTGGAGGGTGGGGGGCAGTGGGAAGTCCAGGACTGGCCTAGCAGGGGGAAGGGGCTGCAGGCTGGGACTGAGGGGTGTCAGAGAGCGGAGGGTGGGGGCAGTGGGAAGTCCAGGACTGGCCTGGCAGGGGGAAGGAGCTGCAGGCTGGGGCTGAGGGGTGTCAGAGAGCGGAGGGTGGGGGGCAGTGGGAAGTCCAGGACTGGCCTAGCAGGGGGAAGGGGCTGCAGGCTGGGGCTGAGGGGTGTCGCAGAGCGGAGGGTGGGGGGCAGAGGGAAGTCCAGGACTAGCCTAGCAGGGGGAAGGGGCAGCTGGCTGGGGCTGAGGGGTGTCGCAGAGCGGAGGGTGGGGGGCAGAGGGAAGTCCAGGACTGGCCTAGCAGGGGGAAGGGGCTGCAGGCTGTGGCTGAGGGGTGTCGCGGAGCGGAGGGTGGGGGGCAGTGGGAAGTCCAGGACTGGCCTGGCAGGGGGAAGGAGCTGCAGGCTGGGGCTGAGGGGTGTTGCAGAGTGGAGGGTGGGGGGCAGTGGGAAGTCCAGGACTGGCCTAGCAGGGGGAAGGGGCTGCAGGCTGGGGCTGAGGGGTGTCGCAGAGCAGAGGGTGGGGGGCAGAGGGAAGTCCAGGACTGGACTAGCAGGGGGAAGGGGCTGCAGGCTGGGGCTGAGGGGTGTTGCAGAGCGGAGGGTGGGGGGCAGTGGGAAGTCCAGGACTAGCCTAACAGGGGGAAGGGGCTGCAGGCTGTGGCTGAGGGGTGTCACAGAGCGGAGGGTGGGGGGCAGTGGGAAGTCCAGGACTGGACTAGCAGGGGGAAGAGGCTGGAGGCTGGGGCTGAGGGGTGTCGCAGAGCGGAGGGTGGGGGGCAGTGGGAAGTCCAGGACTGGCCTAGCAGGGGGAAGAGGCTGGAGGCTGGGGCTGAGGGGTGTCGGAGAGCGGAGGGTGGGGGGCAGTGGGAAGTCCAGGACTGGCCTAGCAGGGGGAAGAGGCTGGAGGCTGGGGCTGAGGGGTGTCGCAGAGCGGAGGGTGGGGGGCAGTGGGAAGTCCAGGACTGGCCTAGCAGGGGAAAGGGGCAGCTGGCTGGGGCTGAGGGGTGTCGGAGAGCGGAGGGTGGGGGCAGTGGGAAGTCCAGGACTGGCCTAGCAGGGGGAAGAGGCTGGAGGCTGGGGCTGAGGGGTGTCGCAGAGCGGAGGGTGGGGAGCAGTGGGAAGTCCAGGACTGGCCTAGCAGGGGGAAGGGGCTGCAGGCTGGGGCTGAGGGGTGTCGCAGAGCGGAGGGTGGGGGCAGTGGGAAGTCCAGGACTGGCCTAGCAGGGGGAAGGGGCTGCAGGCTGGGGCTGAGGGGTGTCGCAGAGCGGAGGGTGGGGGCAGTGGGAAGTCCAGGACTGGCCTAGCAGGGGGAAGGGGCTGCAGGCTGGGGCTGAGGGGTGTCGCAGAGTGGAGGGTGGGGGGCAGTGGGAAGTCCAGGACTGGCCTAGCAGGGGGAAGGGGCTGCAGGCTGGGGCTGAGGGGTGTCGCAGAGTGGAGGGTGGGGGGCAGTGGGAAGTCCAGGACTGGCCTAGCAGGGGGAAGGGGCTGCAGGCTGGGGCTGAGGGGTGTTGCAGAGCGGAGGGTGGGGGGCAGAGGGAAGTCCAGGACTGGCCTGGCAGGGGGAAGGAGCTGCAGGCTGTGGCTGAGGGGTGTCGCAGAGCGGAGGGTGGGGGGCAGAGGGAAGTCCAGGACTAGCCTAACAGGGGGAAGGGGCTGCAGGCTGGGGCTGAGGGGTGTCGCGGAGTGGAGGGTGGGGGGCACTGGGAAGTCCAGGACTGGCCTAGCAGGGGGAAGGGGCAGCTGGCTGGGGCTGCGGGGTGTTGCAGAGTGGAGGGTGGGGGGCAGTGGGAAGTCCAGGACTAGCCTAGCAGGGGGAAGCTGCAGGCTGGGGCTGAGGGGTGTCGCAGAGCGGAGGGTGGGGGGCAGTGGGAAGTCCAGGACTGGCCTAGCAGGGGGAAGGGGCTGCAGGCTGGGACTGAGGGGTGTCGGAGAGCGGAGGGTGGGGGGCAGTGGGAAGTCCAGGACTAGCCTAGCAGGGGGAAGCTGCAGGCTGGGGCTGAGGGGTGTCGCAGAGCGGAGGGTGGGGGGCAGAGGGAAGTCCAGGACTGGCCTGGCAGGGGGAAGGGGCTGCAGGCTGGGGCTGAGGGGTGTCGCAGAGTGGAGGGTGGGGGGCAGAGGGAAGTCCAGGACCGGCCTAGCAGGGGGAAGGAGCTGCAGGCTGGGGCTGAGGGGTGTCGCAGAGCGGAGGGTGGGGGGCAGTGGGAAGTCCAGGACTGGCCTAGCAGGGGGAAGGGGCTGCAGGCTGGGGCTGAGGGGTGTCGCGGAGCGGAGGGTGGGGGGCAGTGGGAAGTCCAGGACTAGCCTAGCAGGGGGAAGGGGCTGCAGGCTGGGGCTGAGGGGCGTCGCAGAGGGGAGGGTGGGGGGCAGTGGGAAGTCCAGGACTGGCCTAGCAGGGGGAAGGGGCTGCAGGCTGGGGCTGAGGGGCGTCGCAGAGGGGAGGGGTGGGGGGAATTTGCATCCTGCCTCTGCCCATCATTGTTGAGTCCAGTCACTGTTACACGTTCCTTGAGGATCGTGAGAATTAACATTCCTCCTACAGTAACTCCAGGGAAAGGCTCTGGCGCTGAGTCTCCTGGGGAGCCATGGCACGGAGATGCTGAGTGGACACAACATTTTCTAGATGTTAAAAATAGGAATTAAATGCTCCTAGACAGGTAAAACCCTTTGGTGTGCTGGGGCCACTGGGAACAGAATCAGACCAGTTCCTGCCCTGAAGCATTTACAGCTGCAATGAGCAAGTTCAGCAAGGGACAGGAAGCAAGTGGGGGAGAGGAGGAGGGTAATTGTGCTAAGCTGGCACAGTTATTTAGGCTCACAAAGGGCACAACCTGATGGTTCTGAATTATGAACAAGTATCAGCTATCGTTGATTGGCCAACACTGAGCTATAACTGACTGCTCCAAGGGTCGCTGGCTGACCTTCTGAGGGACTTGAGCGGGGAATGGAAGGAGGAGAGGGTACTGGCTTTATGGATCCAATCAAGGTGTGTGTTCCATGCATGGGGCAGGGTGGAAGAAGCCACAGGCTTGGCTGTGGGAGAAGCAGACAAACAGGGAGTTGAGGCAGGACCACTGGCTGGACTGTGGGTGTGACATGAGTGACACACAATGAAATATGGGGCTAGGATTCCACCAGTTGTGGATTTTTGTCTATCAATAAATCCTTGTTGTGACTTGGAAGCTTGCAGAGCATTTGCCTGTGCTGTGTTGCAGTCAAGTGTTTAGACTGAGAGAAATGGAAAACAATCGGGAGTTTCAGCCTTAACTCTGGGTTTTATTGATGCCCAGTACAGCTAACACCCCCAGTTTCTGGATGGTGTTCATCAGCATCCAGAAACTGCTGCAGGAAAAATATTTGTCCTGAGTCCATCTCACAGGCCAGACCATGATTCTCTGTCCCCTACACAGGGTGTCCTGGTGTCAAACTGGAGATCATCTGTCAGATGGAGTAAGGGGAAGAGCCATTTATGGGAGTTTCCCAGGGCTGGAGAGAAAGAAGACACTCTCAAAGCCCTTGATCAGGTGAGTCATGAGGGGAATAACCCTCACAACTTGGGGAGAGACAGAGGGATGGGTTGGAACCTCCAGGACATCCTTAGTTAGAGAGCTGCTAACTTTAGTGTAGATAGTTGTGGACAATCCTCAAAAAGTAGAAGATTCAGATAATAAACATTGAACACTCAGATGGTGCCTTCAGCCTGTAGCTTCACAAAATCTTTCACATGTTTCAAGGGGCTTATGTGGGATTTAAGAGGGCCTTGTACTAGCCCTCTACACAGGCGTGAATTTCATCCACTGACTACAGTCCAATCTTCCATTGCACTAAAGTGATCCATCTGGCCAGGAACGGTAACTAATGATAATGTGGAAACTGTTTGAGTAAAGAAGTGGCAGACAGTCCCCTTAGGTCAATAGAAGCAGAGGGACAATTCTAGACCAACAGGCTGAAAGAGTTCCAAAGCACAGCACTGTTGGGGTTCCCCTGAAACCTCTTCCACTCGGTTCCCCAAGAACACAGTTCAATGCCAGGCTTGTCACTCTGGTTCCTTTATTTGACAGACAGCAAAGCTGGGCTGGGTTGTTATTCAAGCATAGGGGATGGGTATAGGGAGTACCACACATCCCAAGTTACACACAAAACTTGTTCTTTCTATACATTTACACATCACATTGCATTTACTACACATTGCATGACACATCCTGTCGTGTAGTCCCAAATTCTGGCAGTTGGAGGCTTAGAGACACCCGAAGCAAGGGGTGGCATCCCTGACCATTTTGGCTGATAGTCATTGATGGACCTATCCTACGGAACATATATAATTGTTTTTTGCACCGAGTTACCTTTTTGGCTTTCACAACATCCCTAGTAATGAGTTCCACAAGTTGACTGTGAGTTGTGTGAAGAAGGACTTCCTTTCGTTTGTTTTAAACCTGCTGCCTGTTCATTTCATTGGGTGACCACTGGTTCTTGGGTTGTGTGGAGGGGTAAATAATTCCTTACTTACTTTCTCCACACCATTCACAATTTTATAGACCTCTATCTTATCCCCCACGTAGTCATCTCTTTTCAAAGCCAAACAGTCCCAGTCACTTTAATCTCTCCTCATCTGGAAGCTGTTCCTTATCCTTCATCATTTTTGGTGCCTTTCTCTGTACTTTTTATATTTTTTAAGAAGTGACAACCAGAACTGCACATAGGCTTCAAAGTGTGGGAGTCCCATGGATTTATATAATGGTATTATGAGTCTTACCTATCATTTTCCTGATGGTTCATAACACTTTGTTAGCGCTTTTTTTTTTTTTTTTTTACTACCGCTGCACATTTAGCAGTTCTCTTCAGAGAATTATCCACAATGACTCCAAGATCTCTTTCTTGAGTGGTAAAAGCTAATTTAGATTTAAGAGCCTTTGTTGAGAAACATTGTCAAAGGATTTCTGAAAGTCCAAGTATATTATATTGACTAGATCACCCTTGTCCACATGCTTGTGGACATTCTCAAAGAATTCTTATAGATTAGTGAGGCACAATTTCCCTTTACAAAAGCCATGTTGACTCTTCCCCCAACATATCATGTTGATCTACAGATCTGATAATTCTGTTCTTTAATACAGTTTTGACTAATTTGTCAGCTAGTGAAGTTAGGCTTAGCAGCCTGTAATTGCCAGGATCGCCTCTGGTGGCTTGCTAGCTTTTCTGTAGATTGACACTACTTTCAGTTATATTGTCCTATCCAATTGTCTAGCTTCCTCCTAATTCATTTTTAGTTTACCTTTTGATATCAAATTGAATTATACTTGCTATAATCTAGTTACTTCATTGAATTTATACTTGTTTATCTGATACGATGTATAAATTTAGCTGTTGAATGATGTTAATGCTTAGCCACTAGTTAATCTTAATTAGGGTAATCAACCTGTTGAAGCTCTTAAGTAATTAAATGAATACCAATGCAGTTAATGGTCTTAGTTTTTGAACTTTATATTCAGAGTTTTATATCACTAGTCTGTTCAAGATAATTAAACAACCTTGTTTCAATGTACTTTATATTTTAGAATTTCATGTTTAGTTAAGAGGTTGTTTTAAGAATTGCTACATTGCTCATTTTATTTCCCTTTTATCTGGTGTATCTCATATGCATAATCCTTGTTGATTTAATTGTTTGTTGGTTTCTCTTATAATTTTTAATTTCTTGAGAATCCTTGTTAAGATTGTATATGGTTACCGTATGAGTACAGTCTAATTAATAACCATAATCAGTAATTCCAGGGTTTTCCTGAACTAGTCATATGAGAAGCAATTAATTAATAATTCTATCTAACTGTGGTTTCTGCCAATTATCAGTTTTAGTAATTATGTGCTTCTTTTGCTAATTTTACTTTGCAAATTACCTGTCGTCCAGCTCCTTTCTACTCCCACATTGTACTACCTTCAGTGGACATGGAGAACAATTGATAACCATCCTCTTTAGAACAGCCCTTACCATATTTGAAAACTGTTATCAGGTCCCCCTTCAGTCTTCTTTTCTCAAGACTTAACAAGCCCAATTTTTTAAACCTTTCCTCACAGGTCAGGTTTTCTAACACTTTTATCATTTTTGTTAATGTGCTCCAGACTCTCTCCAATTTGTCCATATCTTTCTTGAAGTGTGGTGACCAAAACCGGACACAACAGTCCAACTGAGGCTTCACTAGTGCCAAGTAGAGCAGGACAATCATCTTTTTTGTCTTACCTATGACACTCCTGTTAATACACTCTAGAACAGTGATTTTGAAACTTTTTGAGCTGAGCCCCCCCCTTTGAGTTACAATTTTTGGTCACACCCCACCCCAGACAAAAATAGACACATGCAAAAGTATGCTTGATAGCCTACTCATAAACCTAAGAGAGACCTTAATAGAAGTTTAATTATATTACATACACCTGTAAGTTTCAAATACACAGAAACTTAATGTGAAGTGTGTGCCTATTTCTCGCGGACAGTTTATCAATTTGTGGGGAGATTTTTCAAACTGACACTCTGAGGTCGTCCTCCACTTCCTGTCTCGAATGGTACTTTGTCTTTAGCACAGCCAGTGCAGAGAATCCGATCTCACACAAATAAGATGAACAAAACTGTAAAAGAGCTTTGATCACATACTTCGACAAAACTGCATATTCTGAGCCAACTTTCAACCAAAAATTCCACAAAGACTGTTTTTTAAATTGAATTTCCAGTGTCCTATCACTTTGAAGTTCAGTCAGCTTCTCCTGAATGTCATTTGAGAGACGGGACAAGTTTGGACTATAAGGTGGATAGAAAGTTGGCTAGATTGTCGGGTTCAACGGATAGTGATCAATGGCTCCATGTCTAGTTGGCAGCCGGTATCAAGTGGAGTGCCCCAAAGGTTGGTCCTGGGGCCGGTTTTGTTCAATATCTTCGTAAATGATCTGGAGGATGGTGTGGATTGCACCCTCAGCAAGTTTGCAGATGACACTAAAGTGGGAGGAGAGGTAGATACGCTGGAGGGTAGGGATAGGATACAGAGGGCCCTAGACAAATTAGAGGATTGGGCTAAAAGAAATCTGATGAGGTTCAACAAGGACAAGTGCAGAGTCCTGCACTTAGGACGGAAGAATCCCATGCACCGCTACAGACTAGGGACCGAATGGCTCGGCAGCAGGGACTGGAACACATGACTTATGAGGAGAGGTTGAGGAAAGTGGGATTGTTTAGTCTGCGGAAGAGAAGAATGAGGGGGGATTTGATAGCTGCTTTCAACTACCTGAAAGGGGGTTCCAAAGAGGATGGATCTAGACTATTCTCAGTGGTACCAGATGACAGAACAAGGAGCAATGGTCTCAAGTTGCAGTGGGGGAGGTTTAGGTTGGATATTAGGAAAAACTTTTTCACTAGAAGGGTGGTGAAACACTGGAATGCGTTACCTAGGGAGGTGGTGGAATCTCCTTCCTTAGAAGTTTTTAAGGTCAGGCTTGACAAAGCGCCGGCTGGGATGATTTAGTTGGTGTTGGTCCTGCTTTGAGCAGGGGGTTGGACTAGATGCCCTCCTGAGGTCCCTTCCAACCCTGATATTCTATGATTCTATGATTCTAAGGTTACTGCCTTAGCTACAAAAGGTTGGATAATCCAGTAATTTAGGGGAGCATTTCCTTCAGAAAAATATTTATCCAAACTCACTCTGAGAGAAGTCAAGTGATTCTTGATTGGCTCCATAACAGTCAATAATTCAGATTCTCTTTCCTCAATAGTATCAGGGACTGATTAAACTAGTTTTGATCTTTGTTTTCCAGAGATCTAGCTCTCTCTCTTGAATGCCAGTATTTTGTTGTGCAGGTCAAAAATAGTACTTTCTGCTCCTTGCAATGAGACATTTAGAGAATTCAGTTTGTCAAAAATATCAGCAAGATAAGCCAAAAGTACAAGCCAGCGGGGCTCACACAGTGTGTCTACGTTGCTGAAATTCAAATCCAATAGAAAAAGTCAAACTTCATTTCTCAGTTCATAAACGTGTTGCAACACTTTCCCTCTGGATAGTCGCCTGACTTCTGTGTGAAACAACAAAGCATCTTGCTCCACTCCCATTTCTGTACTAGCATTGCAAAGAGATGTGCCTTTGTGGGCTGTGTCTTGATAAAGTTCACGATTTTAATAGCAGAACTGAGAATATCAGCAAGTTCCCGATCCATGTTTCGAGGTGCAAGGGCTTCACGCTGTGTCATACAATGAGTCCATGATATATGTGGAGCAATTTCAAACACTTTGGCTTTCAAGCCTGCCTTACCTCCACACATAGAAAGGAGCTCCATCCATGCAGATTCCAATGCAGGCTTCCCACTTCAACTTGTGAGAAGTTAGGAAGTTGTTTAAAATGTAAACAGTTCAGATCCAAAAAGAAAAGGAGGACTGGTGGCACCTTAGAGACTAACCAATTTATTTGAGCATAAGCTTTCGTGAGCTATGGCTCACTTCATTGATGCATCCAATGATGTAGCTGTCACCAGTCCCTTGGGAGTCACCCCTTTAGTGTGTCAGGTCCCAGGGACCTACAGTTCCACGTGGGCGGGCCTGTGGCCCCCCAGGGCCCTGAAATTGGGTCTCTGGGCTGAGCAATCCCTGTCTCTGTCTGTAGTGAGTCCAGCCCAGCCAGTGTCCTGCAGGAGGCTTGTCCTGCTCCCCTTCAGGGCGCAGTGCCCTCAGGGAGTATTTCCAGCGACACCAGGCAGCCTTTTCAAACATGGTAACAATTTATTGGTCACTGTCCCCATAGATTCTGGAGCCCTTAGGTTAGCAGAGAGACAGGGGTTAAGGTGGATTCAGACTGGCCAGCGCCAGGCCAGAACTCCCTTGAGCCATGCTGCCGTCGAAGCCATCTTGGCTCTCTCCCTGTCTCTGTCCCTGTGTCCTTAGTCCCACGTGTGCATGTGTCTCCCCAAAGGTCAGCTATGAACCCCTCTCCCCTTTGTTCTCCACCTGGGGCCTTGGCTCTGCTTCCCTGCAGAGAGGTGGGGAAAATCTCCTTCCTCTTGGCTGCTGGCCAGTGGGGTGACACACACCTCATGTTCCCTGCTCTGCCTCAAGAGCAGCTATTTAACCCGTTACACTGCATGCACAGCAATGCAAACCTCAGAGGGAAACTGAGGCACATATAGGAATCATAAAAATATTATCAAAATTCCCTCTTGGTCACACCCTCTCCCCTGTGTTCAGGATTCTCCTTCCTTTCCTGTCCAGAATGGCTGTTCAGTGGTGCTGTGGTGCTGTTACACAGCTTATTTGTTTTTTAAGGTGTCTCATGACCTTTGGCATCGGTTGTGCACACGTCTCCCCTCGCTCAGAATGTCTGTCTCCCATGATTCCCATGGGGCGCGAGCCACAGGCTGACTCAGTCAAGATGGTTCTTTAGAGCAGGTGCACGGGAGGCTGGCCCTAATAAAGATGGCCTCTCTCTCCCCGTGTTCCCAGTGAGACTGAAGCCAGGCTGCCCTCAGGGAAGTTGGCTGCCCCTGTGCTCCAAGTCTGGAAACTGGGCAGGAAATGGAGGGTACAGGGGCTGGGGGTGTGAGAGGGAGACAGCGGAGTGCAGGGGAATATGGGATAGGGATGTAAATATGGCAGCGGGGGCCAGGTGGGGGCAGGACACAGGGGCAGATGGAGAGGACCAGACAGGCAGTTCCCTAAGGGGTTAGGGGAGAGTAAAGGGCGTCCCCTGCACAGCAATCAGAGGAGGAGATATGTGGGCTGTTCCATTTTGTAATTATGACCTGAAACACTCACATGCAAATGGGGGCCCCTGTGATAAACCTGCCGGCTCCTTACTGGGCGCCGGTAACCAGCAGTACAACCTCCAGCCCGCCCGGGGCTCCGTAACCCACGGCAAAGGGAGGCCAGGTCTGCCAGAGGGCAGCAGGGACTGAGTGGATTATTCCAACAGCTCTTCTAACACTAGCCGCTGAAGATCCTCCACAAGGACGTGGGATCAGCAGGAGAGAGAGATGTAACGTCATTGCAGTTTGAACAGCGCTACAATAAATCCCACAAGGATTCACACTCTGAACCCCAAAACTATGAGATCCATATTGAATCTGCAATAATCAGAACTTCTATCAGTCACCTGGGTGGGCACCCGGAAAACTATCATGATGGAGGAAAAGAAAAAATCAAAAATACATGTCTAAGGCAACAACCAGAAACCACGAACAGAAGGAAAAAAGAAAACACTTATAGTTAAGGCCCTACTTGAATTGCGGGATGATTGTCAAATAATTGCGGCTGAGTTGTGGACAAGACATGGAAAATTGCGGAAAAATAATACTGGACCTTTATTAATTGCAGTAATGTGGGAAACACCTCTGAGCAACCCAGAGAGAAGATGTGAGCAATCATTTTAGCACAATGGTATGGGCTGGTCCTGAGGCAAGGTTCTGCCCTTTGTAGTCTTTTATTTTATTTAGAATAAATGTATGATGTGATCCTACATCACCATGGGTCTGGCTCTGGTTGCCACAGAGTCAAGCTGAACAGACGGACAGTCTCCTCTGCTACCTGCTTCAAATTTAGAGCCTCTCGGAGCACAGGAAGACCATGGAGAGTGACACACACACACACAAGTACCACGTCTAGTCTGTTTTACATGTTTTCTTAGGGTCACAAGCAAGATTATATTTACCCAAATGTGATCGGGGTCCTAGTGGGGAGCTAGCTGTGGTCACTCAATTAGGGTGAACAGCAAAGAATGGGGCAGCCAAACCCAAAAAGCTGGTGGATATTCTAATACTTAGATTTACCAAGACAGCATAAAACAGCTTCTTTCTTACAAAAAGAAAAGGAGGACTTGTGGCACCTTAGAGACTAACCAATTTATTTGAGCATAAGCTTTCGTGAGCTGCAGCTCACTTCATCGGATGCATAAAGTAGAAAGTACAGTGACGAAATTTTATATATACACACAGACCGTGAAAAAAACTTACATTGTAAGGAGAGTTATCACTTAAGATGACCTATTACCAGCAGGAGAGTGGGGTGAGGGGAGAGAAAATCTTTTGAAGTGTTTCAGAGTAACAGCCGTGTTAGTCTGTATTCGCAAAAAGAAAATGAGTACTTGTGGCACCTTAGAGACTAACCAATTTATTTGAGCATGAGCTTTCGTGAGCTACAGCTCACTTCACCGATGAAGTGAGCTGTAGCTCACGAAAGCTCATGCTCAAATAAATTGGTTAGTCTCTAAGGTGCCACAAGTACTCATTTTCTTTTGAAGTGATAATCAAGGTGGGCCATTTGCAACACATTTCCAGGAGTTAACAAGAACGTCTGAGGAACAGTGGGGGGGCGGGGAGGGGGAGGAAGGAAGGAATAAACAAGGGGAAATAGCTTCACTTAGTATAATGACTCAACCACTCCCAGGCTCTATTCAAGCCTAAGTTAATTGTATCCAATTTGCAAATTAATTCCAATTCAGCAGTCTCTCGTTGGAGTCTGTTTTCAAAGTTTTTTTTGTTGAAGGATCGTCACTTTGAGGTCACAAATCGAGTGACCAGAGAGATTGAAGTGTTCTCCGACTGGTTTTTGAATGTTATAATTCTTGACATCTGATTTGTGTCCATTTATTCTTTTATGTAGAGACTGTCCAGTTTGGCCAATGTAAATGGCAGAGGGGCATTGCTGGCACATGATGGCATATATCACATTGGTAGATGTGCAGGTGAACGAGCCTCTGATAATGTGGCTGATGTGATTAGGCCCTATGATGGTGTCCCCTGAATAGATATGTGGACACAGTTGGCAACGGGCTTTGTTGCAAGGATAGGTTCCTGGGTTAGTGGTTCTGTTGTGTGGTGTGTGGCTGCTGGTGAGTATTTGCTTCAGGTTGGGGGGCTGTCTATAGTCAAGGACTGCCCTGTCTCCCAAGATTTGTGAGAGTGATGGGTCGTCCTTCAGGATAGGTTGTAGATCCTTGATAATGCGTTGGAGAGGTTTTAGTTGGGGGCTGAAGGTGATGGCTAGTGTCGTTCTGTTATTTTTTTTGTTGGGCCTGACCTGTAGTAGGTGACTTCTGGGTACTCTTCTGGCTCTGTCAATCTGTTTCTTCACTTCAGCAGGTGGGTATTGTAGTTGTAAGAATGCTTGATAGAGATCTTGTAGGTGTTTGTCTCTGTCTGAGGGGTTGGTTGGCAAATTCGGTTGTATCTTAGAGCTTGGCTGTAGACGATGGATCGTGTGGTGTGGTCTGGGTGAAAGCTAGAGGCATGTAGGTAGGAATAGCGGTCAGTAGGTTTCTGGTATAGGGTGGTGTTTATGTGACCATCGCTTATTAGCACTGTAGTGTCCAGGAAGTGGATCTCTTGTGTGGACTGGTCCAGGCTGAGGTTGATGGTGGGATGGAAATTGTTGAAATCATGGTGGAATTCCTCAAGGGCTTCTTTTCCATGGGTCCAGATGATGAAGATGTCATCAATGTAGCGCAAGTAGAGTAGAGGCATTAGGGGACGAGAGCTGAGGAAGCGTTGTTCTAAGTCAGCCATAAAAATGTGAGTGGTTGAGTCATTATACTAAGTGAAGCTATTTCCCCTTGTTTATTCCTCCCCCCCCCAGCCCCCCACTGTTCCTCAGACTTGTTAACTCCTGGAAATGTGCTGGAAATGGCCCACCTTGATTATCACTTCAAAAGGTTTTCTTTCCCCCCACCCCACTCTCCTGCTGGTAATAGGTCATCTTAAGTGGTCACTCTCCTTACAATGTAAGTTTTTTTCACGGTCTGTGTGTATATATAAAATCTCGTCACTGTACTTTCCACTTTATGCATCTGATGAAGTGAGCTGTAGCTCACTTATTGCTTATGCTCAAATAAACTGGTTAGTCTCTAAGGTGCCACAAGTCCTCCTTTTCTTTTTGCGGATACAGACTAACACGGTTGCTACTCTGAAAACTTTCTAGCTATGCGACACACCAATCATATATAAATCCTACAAATACCCATGCCCAAGTTATAAATATAGTCATACTCACATCCTTAAAGATATTCTTAGAGTCTGATGGATTCCTCACCAATTGAACATCAGTAGAGGGATGGCTCCTGCTGGGAATTTTCCCTTGACTACTCCCAATTTTACTCAGTCTGGGAACCCTCATTTATATTGTAATTTTGACTACATCTGACACACTTCCTTATGCACGAAGGTGTCAACCCTCCTTTTTCCTTATCTGTATTTCCACACCCCATAAATATTGGGGGTACCCTATTTTTCACAGGTTGTCTGTAGTACCTCTTATTTTCATTAGCATCTATACACAGCATGTACTCTGCGGTCAGGACACGTGTTGTAAATGATGTTACAATAAGGTATCTTGTGATCTTGAACAGTACATTGCAGCTGATTTTCTGCCACATCACCTGTTGGCACATCTTTCCAGTAGTCTTGTGATCTTACTGGCATAGGGTCAATCTTTGGTCACTTAGCCCTGGTCTACACGAGGACTTTAGGTCGAATTTAGCAGCGTTAAATCAATGTAAACCTGCACCCGTCCACACGATGAAGCCCTTTATTTCGACTTAAAGGGCTCTTAAAATCGATTTCCTTACTCCACCCCTGACAAGTGGATTAGCGCTTAAATCGGCCTTGCCGGGTCAAATTTGGGGTACTGTGGACACAATTTGACGGTATTGGCCTCCGGGAGCTATCCCAGAGTGCTCCATTGTGACTGCTCTGGACAGCACTCTCAACTCAGATGCACAATTGTTTGCCTTTGCTCTGACGCAGGGAGGGGCGACTGACGACACGGCTTACAGGGTTGGCTTACAGGGAATTAAAATCAACAAAGGGGGTGGCTTTACATCAAGGAGTAATTTCAGGCAGGACTTCACGGAGGGTTCCAATAAGAAATGGTGCACCTAAGTTATTGTTCTTATTGGAACAAGGAGATTAGTCTGGCCTCTGATTGATATATGGCTAGATTTACCTCGCTGCACCTTCTCTGTGAGTGACTGCAGTGTGACCTAGAGGAATGAGTCCCCTAGATGGGGGGTGGGGGGGTGGTTTGCAAATGAGTACAAAACAAATCTGGTCTATTTCTTGTTTTGATACACTCCATCTATCTTTTACATCTTCTTGTCAGCAAGTTAAGGAAGTATGGGCTGGATGAATGCACTATAAGGTGGGTAGAAAGCTGGCTAAATTGTCGGGCTCAACGGGTAGTGATCAATGGCTCCATGTCTAGTTGGCAGCCGGTATCAAGTGGAGTGCCCCAAGGGTCGGTCCTGGGGCCGGTTTTATTCAATATCTTCATAAATGATCTGGAGGATGGTGTGGATTGCACTCTCAGCAAATTTGCGGATGATACTAAACTGGGAGGAGTGGTAGATACGCTGGAGGGGAGGGATAGGATACAGAAGGACCTAGACCAATTGGAAGATTGGGCCAAAAGGAATCTGATGAGGTTCAATAAGGATAAGTGCAGGGTCCTGCACTTAGGACGGAAGAACCCAATGCACCGCTACAGACTAGGGACCGAATGGCTAGGCAGCAGTTCTGCAGAAAAGGACCTAGGGGTGACAGTGGACGAGAAGCTGGATATGAGTCAGCAGTGTGCCCTTGTTGCCAAGAAGGCCAATGGCATTTTGGGATGTATAAGTAGGGGCATAGCGAGCAGATCGAGGGACGTGATCGTTCCCCTCTATTCGACATTGGTGAGGCCTCATCTGGAGTACTGTGTCCAGTTTTGGGCCCCACACTTCAAGAAGGATGTGGATAAATTGGAGAGAGTCCAGCGAAGGGCAACAAAAATGATTAGGGGACTGGAACACATGAGTTATGAGGAGAGGCTGAGGGAGCTGGGATTGTTTAGCCTGCAGAAGAGAAGAATGAGGGGGGATTTGATAGCTGCTTTCAACTACCTGAAAGGGGGTTCCAAAGAGGATGGCTCTAGACTGTTCTCAATGGTAGCAGATGACAGAACGAGGAGTAATGGTCTCAAGTTGCAGTGGGGGAGGTTTAGATTGGATATTAGGAAAAACTTTTTCACTAAGAGGGTGGTGAAACACTGGAATGCGTTACCTAGGGAGGTGGTAGAATCTCCTTCCTTAGAGGTTTTTAAGGTCAGGCTTGACAAAGCCCTGGCTGGGATGATTTAACTGGGAATTGGTCCTGCTTTGAGCAGGGGGTTGGACTAGATGACCTTCTGGGGTCCCTTCCAACCCTGATATTCTATGATTCTATGATCTTTGGCTGGCAGCAGACGGTGCAGAAGGACTGCATGCCATCCACATCTCATGACTGCTCGGCAGAAGATGGTACAATAGGACTGCTAGCCATCCTCATCTCTTGCCTGCCCAGCAGAAGATGATGCAATAGGACTGCTAGCAATCCGTATCGCCTGCCTGCTCACCATAAGATGGTTCAATAAGACTGACTGCAGGACTAAAGAGAATGACCTGATCAAGTCACTCCAAATTTAGTCCCTGCGCCCATGTCTGCCCAGGCGCTCCTGATCGACCTCACACAGGCCACCAGGAGCACCTCGGACATGACGATGACGGCTACCAGTCATACTGTACCGTCTGCTGCCACAAGGCAATGGGTTGCTGCTGCGTAGCAATGCAGTACCGCGTCTGCCAGCACCGAGGAGGCATATGGTGACAGTGCGCTGAGCGGGCTCCATGCTTGCCGTGGTATGGCGTCTGCACAGGTAACTCAGGAAAAAAGGCGCGAAACGATTGTCTGCCCTTGCTTTCACGGAGGGAGGGAGGGAACGGGGGCCTGACGATATGTACCCAGAACCACCCGCGACAATGTTTTAGCCCCATCAGGCATTGGGATCTCAACCCAGAATTCCAATGGGCAGCGGAGACTGCGGGAACTGTGGGATAGCTACCCACAGTGCAATGCTCCGGAAGTCGACTCTAGCCTCGGTACTGTGGAAGCGCTCCGCCGAGTTACTGCACTTAATGCACTTAGAGCATTTTCTGTGGGGACACACGCACTCGAATATATAAAATCGATTTCTAAAAAAACGACTTCTATAAATTCGACCTAATTTCGTAGTGTAGACATACCCTTACTCATGTCAAGCATTCTTAAACCTTTGGCCGAGTACGGCTAAGCTGAAATCTGACAGGCCTCAGCCTGCAGGCCTTGCATTTCAGCCATGCTGCACTTATATACCTAATGCTACTTATCACTCTTATACTTCTATAATCCTACCATTGAAATCTAGTTAGCATACCTTAATTAGAAGTAACTTAGTATCCGAGTTAATCATTACATCACAACCATAAATGGATAATAAAATGACCTAACTGACTAACTTGCCCCCTCAGACTGTGCAAAGGGCCCATGCTGCGAGTGGAGCAATTGTCCGTGTCTCAGCTAGAAGCCCCCTGATGAGGACGTGGAGACAGTGCAGTGAGCTGCCAGCCTTGTGCCCTGACAGGAAGAGGGGGTGGAGATGCCGGGCGAGAGCCCTGGTTTTACTTCGCCCCTTTCAGACAGTGAGCACCACGGGGGATTCTGGCCAAGACCGGCACAGGGCTCAAAGGGCGGAGCTCCTAGTGCCCATTCTGCAGCTGAGCTTCCAGTCGCAGTGGTTCTTGGCGCGGGGATCACACTGCCAATGGCATTCTAGCACTGCCTGCAGATCCCTCAGCTTTCCACCATCCGCGCCCATGCAAGCTCCAGCCAGAACCATCCCACAGACTCATTCTAAGGGATCCATTTCTGTCACATGTACCGGTGCATTGAGCAGGCTCCGGACAAGGATCCTGCCCTGGGACAGAGACTCTCAGGCCAGGTGGGCACTACAAACTCACATCGGTATAACTACATTGCTCAGGGGTGTGAACCCTCCTAGCGACGCAGTTAACCTAACCCCTGTGTAGACGGAAGAGCATCTCCTGCCAACGTAGCTACCGCCTCTCAGGCAGTGGAGTCACCATGCTGACGGGAGAATCTCTGCCATAGTAACATCTTCACGAAAGCGCTACACCTTTAGACATGTAGACAAGCCCCCACTGACTCCACAAGGAGAAGTACTAAACCCTCACTGCTGCAAACTCATTTCAAGATCTGTGTACTTTGCAAGGTAGCTGACCCTCCCGCGTCTAGCTATTCACAGTGTTATCCATCCTCTATCCCTCTCCAGTCCCCCCGCCAAAGTTCCCCTCTCCCATTCCCTCCTTCCCACTCCCTGGAGGTACTTTTTCTTTCCTCTCCCCACCCCTCTGCCCCCCACCTTTCTCTGACCCTGTTCACGGATATAATCCTACAGAACCATACAGCATGAGAACAAGCAGACTGGGCAGTCACTGCAGGACTGTGAGATGGGTCTAGCCTGCTCTGTATGGTACTGACAGGGCCCCGGGCTACCCTGAGTCTCAGGGATGGATGCTCAGCTGGAATCCTCCACCCCAGACCCAGAAGAAAGGGAAGATTTTCTCCCCATTGAAAGAAGCCTGTGGGAAAGTGAAGATCGGGGCCAGATCATCAGCATAATTAAATGCCACCAACCCCCCTTCATAGTCCAGAGAGACCCGGATCCTGCTGGGTTCTCTACTCAAGGACAGGCGGGTGACAGGCGAGGTTTGAGCCCGATAGTCTCTGGCATTGCCCCATTTCTGCACCACCCAGACCCCATTCTCGGGGGTAAAGCCAACCTCTTCCTTCCTCAGCACAGACTGTCTAGCTACCCCCACAGCCCAGTCTCCGGCTACTCCTCCCTTCACCTTCACCTGCCAGGAATGTTTCCCCGAGGTGAAGCCCTCAGAGCCCACCACACTCAGCAAATAACGAAATCTCTCCGGTTTGTAAGGCAACGTCTGGCTCTCATGTCCCCGGCTCACGGTTCTTCGATCATCAGACAGGACGAGCTCAGGATGTGCCGTGTCTGGATCCAGAGTCACATTCGCTGGGGAGAGACAGAATCAGAGCGTTATCGGCACACATGGGTCAATGACAGAGCGAAAGGATCGGCTGGGCCAGACCTGAGCCTCAGAATCTTCCCCCCTGCACTCACCCACTTCGGAACAATACTGTGTAACATATATGTATGCCAGTCGGTGCTGCTCTCTATACAGCTAACTATCGACACAGAGAGAGAGATAACATGGCAAAAATACTTCACTAACGCAGCGTTAAGATGCCTGGTGAGACCTTGCACCCCTCAAGAAAGTCAGTTCAGCAAAACTGAATCTTGTGAATGCCGGGACATAGCGAGTTCAGGTAAACACCTTCGCAACCTTAACTCTGCCCTCTGGAGCTGGCAATGGCCTCTGGGAATTATCTGCATGCACTGCAGCTGTAATCCCTGTGGTAGGTGCTGCTGTACTGAAGGGTGGAGGAATAAATTGAACCATCTTGGAAGATCTGTGATTGGGATAGGAGGTGATCTGGGTGACTGTGGCCCTCTGCGTGTGTGTGTGTGTCCCCCTCTCTCCCTGGCCCCTGTGTGGGTGATCAAAGGAAAGAGGTGCCTGTCTACCTTGGGAGAACCAGGATGCCTCGTTTCAGTGCTGCGCTGGGCAGGCTGGTGTCCCTCGTGAGGCACAGGGCTCCTCTTGCCATGGGGGGGCTGGGCGATGAGTGTGGAAGGTGAGTTTAATGCAGGGTCAGGGAAAGCAGGGTGTCAGTTGGCATCGTGTGCATTAGGGTGAGCTGACTGTAAAAGGAGTTGCAAGATTTAGCAGCTGTGGTGTTCTTTCTGTGGCGTGGGCTGAGATCGAGCGTAGGGCAGGCGTAGGGAGCTCCTGCTCAGTACAGTGCAAAGGCAGAGCCTGAGTATGTCATGGGTGTACTGAGGCATGGCTTGAGTGGGCAGAGTTAAGGTTGTGTGTTAAGGCATGTCCCTTAGCTCTGTATTTCCTGGTTTTCACAAGTTTGAGTTTTGCTGCACTTGACGTTCTGGAAGGCGCGAGTTATTGCCAGGCAGCCTCAGCTCTGGGCTAATGACGTTTCTGACATTTAATTTCTGAGTTTTTTTAACAAAAGGAGAAATGTTGCTAGTAGGAGAGAGCGGCCATTCTGGCCTTGTAAAGATCATATGCATGCCCTCCCCCCTACCCCATTTATCCACCTCCCCATAACGTCCTCTACCCTTGCTGAACCCCAAATGCTCTCCCCCATCCCCTGCTCCAATCTCGCCCCTCCAAGCAAACATTCATGTGTCCAATTTCCCCCCCACAAAATACTTTGAGGATATTCTGTGACCCAGGGGACTCTTGGTGCCAACTGGCAGAGGGTCCAGGGGTACACGAAGTTTACAGGGATCCCCTGGGACGGGTATTTACATTCTAGTTCACCAAAGAGTGTCACGTAAGTCTCTACAGAAAGCCTGTGTCACGCTGGTCATTGTAATCATTGCGGGATGTGTGTGCGGATAATGTGTAAGGAGAGGGGTGTGTATGTTGGCAATCGTGTCCTTGAAGTTAAAGGCAGATCACCCAGAGGTAGATGCCTGAAGGCAGTTCCACCAGACAGGAGGCAGGAGACACGTATCACCCTCGCTGACTATGGTGAACTGTCTCTCACAATGACAGTGTATTTGCATACGGAGTCAAATGCTAATGAAGAAATTGTGGGGACTTCAGGAGAAGACATTAACAGGAAGAGGTGAACAGCTGGGGTGGGGGAAGGGGGTGGAACCCTGTTTTCAGGTGAAGAACAAAGGACTGGTCTAATATATCTGTGGATACAGACGGATGCCCAGGCATCCTTCATCTGGGAAGACAAGCTGACAAAGGGCTTGGTCTTAGGAAAGGAAGGTCTCGGCCTTCGGGATTGAAACGTGCCGTGAGAAGGTCTTTGGGTGAGCAGGACCTTATTAGACAAGAGGCATCTTGTTAGTTAAGTTGAGGCTCTAGGATGTGTGTGAAGATTTTAGTTGCTATATAACCTTAGTCTCCGGTATTTCTGCTGGCTTCATTTCAGTCTGTGCTCCATGTTAAATACACGTATACATGATTTCTGTATAAACAAATCTAAGCGCCATGTGTTAAGTGGAACTGTGTTCTAAGGTCTAACTAATAGGCTGGTGTGTTCTGGGAACAGTGGGTCTGGTAATTCTGTGAGTGTCCTGATTATCAGGGGCTGGACACGCTGGGGGATGCTCGGAGGACTGGGGGGTTGGAGTGTGGCTATCGCTAACCCGTGTGAGGGACAGTGGAGCCCGCACAAGCTGAACGGGGAGTGCTTGTGTTGCCCTGCAGCTGGTGGTATCAGGGAGCTGACCCATGGCAGGCACAGACAAGACGACCCCATGCTAAGGGCAGGTGGCAGCGAGGTGCCTCACAATCCTGGGCACCCCCGGGAAGCGTTATACATTTCCCAAAATAATAATAATAAATATTTTTTTTTAAAACCAATGGGCAGATTTAGCAACATGCCTTTTGCCTTTGAGCTTTTTCCAGATTTCTGCCCTAGGTGGGCTTGACATTGGCTGGGTGGACTCAGGATCAAAGGCTTGCTTCTTATCCCCTTGAGTTCATCACAGTTTCAGGGTAACTGCTTCTGTATTCACCCTTCACAGTTCTTCCAGGCACCCTCTTAAAGGTTTTGGACTCCCAGCCATCACCTCTCATGGGCAGAGATCCACGTCTCACTCCCGCCTGACTTGGGCTTTTAAGGCTGCACAGCTCCCCGCCTCACCCCGGGATATCCCCAGCAAGCCAGACTGCCTAAACAGGCCAGGGCCTACGCTTTGCTTTCTCTCTGAAGACAACAAGCAGTGTATTGCCCACAGCTATATGTTTCCACACAGCTCCTTCTAAGCAACCACGTTTCTTCTTTTAGATAAAAGCATGACAGAGAATAAATATTAAAACAATAAAGCTCGAAAGCTGACCTGAGATTTCCCTGTCCCCCCAACTCCAATCTACAGCTCTAGAAGGTTTTAGTCCTTCAAACCCCACATCTGGATATTTCCCAGGGTTTGAAGTTTAGATCCAGAACCAGAGCAATGGCTGGGCAGATCAGCCATATCTTTATCCAACTCTGGCCTTTGATCTTCGCCTTCTGTAACAGGTAATCAACAGAAAAAACCCTCCCCTCAGAGTGTAACTTCAAAAGGCTGGATTTTTGCATTGACCAGAGGTAAGTAATTTGCATTAACCTCGCCCTAGGGACTCCCCAGGAAATCCGCTTAATATTTATTGTCCCAAAAGTCCATACTTGTCTGGCACATTTTCAATACAGCCTTTTGAACCGCCATGTCTTACATCCATCACATCTCCTCACTAGAGAGGTTATACACAATCCTGGCCCACAGCAGTACATACAGTTAGTACAATAAGATCTTTCAGTGATATTGCAGGAAATTGCCCTATCTACAGAGCCCAAGGTCAGCTCCCAGACTGCTGCGCTGGGCATCACAACATGGGGAATAGATGGCCAGCCCTCTGTGGAGAAAGAGGTGGTTAGAGACTATTTAGAAAAGCTGGACGTGCACAAGTCCATGGGGCCGGATGAGTTGCATCCGAGAGTGCTAAAGGAATTGGCGGCTGTGATTGCAGAGCCATTGGCCATTATCTTTGAAAACTCGTGGCGAACGGGGGACGTCCCAGATGACTGGAAAAAGGCTAATGTAGTGCCAATCTTTAAAAAAGGGAAGAAGGAGGATCCTGGGAACTACAGGCCAGTCAGCCTCACCTCAGTCCCCGGAAAAATCATGGAGCAGGTCCTCAAAGAATCAATCCTGAAGCACTTACATGAGAGGAAAGTGATCAGGAACAGTCCGCATGGATTCACCAAGGGAAGGTCATGCCTGACTAATCTAATCGCCTTCTATGATGAGATTACTGGTTCTGTGGATGAAGAGAAAGCAGTGGATGTATTGTTTCTTGACTTTAGCAAAACTTTTGACACGGTCTCCCACAGTATTCTTGTCAGCAAGTTAAAGAAGTATGGGCTGGATGAATGCACTGTAAGGTGGGTAGAAAGTTGGCTAGTTTGTCGGGCTCAACGGGTAGTGATCAATGGCTCCATGTCTAGTTGGCAGCCGGTGTCAAGTGGAGTGCCCCAGGGGTCGGTCCTGGGGCCGGTTTTGTTCAAGATCTTCATAAATGATCTGGAGGATGGTGTGGATTGCACTCTCAGCAAATTTGCGGATGATACTAAACTGGGAGGAGTGGTAGATACGCTGGAGGGCAGGGATAGGATACAGAGGGCCCTAGACAAATTGGAGGATTGGGCCAAAAGAAATCTGATGAGGTTCAACAAGGATAAGTGCAGGGTCCTGCACTTAGGACGGAAGAACCCAATGCACAGCTACAGACTAGGGACCGAATGGCTAGGCAGCAGTTCTGCGGAAAAGCACCTAGGGGTGACAGTGGACGAGAAGCTGGATATGAGTCAGCACTGTGCCCTTGTTGCCAAGAAGGCCAATGGCATTTTGGGATGTATAAGTAGGGGCATAGCGAGCAGATCGAGGGACGTGATCGTCCCCCTCTATTCGACATTGGTGAGGCCTCATCTGGAGTACTGTGTCCAGTTTTGGGCCCCACACTGCAAGAAGGATGTGGATAAATTGGAGAGAGTCCAGCGAAGGGCAACAAAAATGATTAGGGGTCTGGAACACATGAGTTATGAGGAGAGGCTGAGGGAACGGGGATTGTTTAGTCTTCAGAAGAGAAGAATGAGGGGGGATTTGATAGCTGCTTTCAACTACCTGAAAGGGGGTTCCAAAGAGGATGGTTCTAGACTATTCTCAGTGGTAGAAGAGGACAGGACAAGGAGTAATGGTCTCAAGTTGCAGTGGGGGAGGTTTAGGTTGGATATTAGGAAAAACTTTTTCACTAGGAGGGTGGTGAAACACTGGAATGCGTTACCTAGGGAGGTGGTAGAATCTCCTTCCTTAGAAGTTTTTAAGGTCAGGCTTGACAAAGCCCTGGCTGGGATGATTTAATTGGGGATTGGTCCTGCTTTGAGCAGGGGGTTGGACTAGATGACCTTCTGGGGTCCCTTCCAACCCTGATATTCTATAATTCTATGATTCTGTCCAGCTACAGTGGAAGCTCTCCACCTCCAGAGTCTCTTGGCTCCTCTGTCCACACATGCTCAGTATGATCCCCTTAGTTCATGAGCAGTACTACCTGTCCAATAATGCTCTGAATGTTGCTCCCTCAAATGATCTCAGATTTGGATCACTGACCCTAGCCAGTGCCCCCTGAGGCACATCAAATTTCAAGGCAATCCATGTAACCATGACAATTTTAGAGCACTTAGAAGAGTGAAGATTTTCACAGGAAGCTGGTTGGTACCTTAACTTGACCAGACCTGGCAGCCCAGTATCATTTGTACAGTCCCCAGCAGATCCCGGTGGTTGGGTTGGGCCCTGTATGCATTACTTCAGTTCAAATATTAAATTGCAAGAAATAGTTTTATTCTGAAGTCACGCCTACATTACACACTTGGGACATCTCAATTTTTCTTCCAAAGATAAATATAGTTTTACCTGAATGAACTACTCCAAAGTCCTGTGTTTGGGGTGGGAAGAAGTATAGAAATGCAAATATATTTAAATATTACCTTTCTTTAGGGTTGAGATGCAAGTCTCTTCGCTTGGGTCACTCACAGCCCCATCCTCACACACAGCCGAAACCCGGAATCTGTAGGGTGTCTCAGGACTCAGTCCATCAATGCTATAGAACTCGGTTCTCTTTTCTGTCCTTCGTTCCAGCCATTTGTCTTTCCCCTCCTGACTTGTATCTCCTGCCTCCTCTTTATATTCCACCTTATACTCCCTTATTCTGACTCCATCTCCAGTGACACTTGGACTCTCCCAGGTGAGGGCGATGGCAGATGAATCTACAATAACTGTTACGGGCTTCCCAGGCGGGCTGGTAAGAGGGAGAGTCTTCACAGGATTACTCACATCGCTGCTCTCGCTGAGCCCTGGTTTGCTCACTGCAGCGTATCGGAACTGGTACTCGGTGTTTGCATGTAGCCCTGTTACTGTGAATGTCTCTTGCGTGTTATTTACATTCACAGCCGTCCAGTTCTCCTGTCCTACAATTCTGTACTCTGCCCGATAGCCGGATATCTCAGCCCTTCCATAGGCTGCTGGGTTAAACTTGAGCTGCACACGGTCATGTTTGATTCCATCAATCAGGGGAGGAAGAGGCTTTGATGGAGGCTCAAAGTTGGTGCTGATCAGCTCTCCCTCCTCATACAGGTAAATGGAAGTGCCTGGATTGTCCTTGTCTGGAACAGAGGACACAATGAACCGAATCTTCCCGTTAGATTTGTTGACACTGACAAAATGTGAAAGGGACTTTGCAGATTTTCGAGCTTTTTTATATATTTCTTTTCCCTCAAACCACACTTTGGATTTTGGTTTCTCAGCGACAGAACTGGCTGCTGCAGGATCATGAGTTTCCTTTATATACTGGGTCTGAAGCCACTGTTTTAAATCTGATAAATATGGCTCCTCTTCATGCAGTGAGGTGAATGTAAAGGAGACGATAAAGTCAAGCTCAGGGTCGAGTACTATTTCATCTAGTTTACTCTGAGAGGACACCACTTTTACATTGCTTAGGATCTTAAGGTAGGAATTCACATAATTCATCTCTTTCTCCTTTGTACCCAGAAATTCACTGAGTCTCTGAGTATTGAACGGTGACTGGTTTTTACATGATAAAATATCCACCAGAGCCCCTTCCTCTTTTCCACCTCCACGGATTAACGGTAAGAGTCCTGCTAGCTGTTTCTGGAAAGTCTGTCTGTGTTGCTTACACAGATCTCTGAACTGCTGGATTTTCAGCTTGATTTCGGGGAAGCTTGTGGCAATCGGACTCTTCACCATGTCATTGCATTGCATGTTTACTTCTGCCAGTTCCTCCATAGCAGTCTGAGCATCAGAAATCAGTGTTAAGCTGATCTCACGCACCAGCTGAGCAGCTCTGGAATCCAGCTTGGTCAGCGGGTACAGCCAGACTCTCACTGGTACGGCCTTTTCCCCGCTGTCACCCAGCAGCTTGGGGAGGGTGGAGTATATTTGCATGGCATCTTGGAAATTAGTTGGATTTCTCTCAAGAGCAAAATCACCATGGAACTTGCAGTTAAATTTTGCAGCATTTAATTTTTCCTTTTCATCCATTTTGACAGCTCCTTCCCCTTCTATGGAAAACATGGGTATCTTTTTAATTGCAATCTGCAGCTTTCCCTCTATCTCACGTACATTCTCAGAAGAAGAAACTTCCCGATCAAACACGAAGAAAGCCTGAGCCCCGTACAGCACAGCCGTGACTACATGGGTGGCCGTGCCTTGGTCAAATACAGCAGGATAAGAGACATTCTCTGTTCCTAAATGGTTCATAGTTAGTTGCTCAAACTTTGTTGTGGCAGAGTACTGGAGAGTAACTCTGGCCTGTTGTTTGGATTTTTTGGTGTCATTTAAGTATTTGGCAGA
Organism: Lepidochelys olivacea; assembly: GCF_965140295.1. Taxonomy (NCBI): domain Eukaryota; kingdom Metazoa; phylum Chordata; order Testudines; family Cheloniidae; genus Lepidochelys; species Lepidochelys olivacea. The sequence continues at coordinate 270,602,398 of NC_140412.1, forward strand.
TCCACTTACTTCAACCAGCCCCCCCAGGAAACTGGCCTTCAGCGAGGCTGTGACATCGAGGGCACTGGCCTTGTCTTCAATGGTGTCGGATGCGATGATCTCAAATTCAGTCTTGGGTTGTGGTTTTGTGTTTACATCCTTGCGAAGCTGTTCCAGGCCCCACAGCGTGATCCCTGAAATAGTAGAGACAGACACATGGTAACGTAACTGATAGATGCACAGGACACAGAGTGTATCCATGTTTTAATTGTGTCTCGTTTCTGAGATTGAAAAATAACCAGTGACGGACATCACATAAACTGACCTGGTAACATACAAACGTGCCAAGTCAAGGCTGAACTCCACCCCTAACAACCTTCCCTTGCCCCCGGCTTCTTAGAGGACTTTGGAAGATGTGATCTTTTCTGATTTTTTTTTTTAATAAATCCCCCTTCAGAATGACTGAGTTCACTCCCCCCTCAGGAGTACACTGTCCCAGGTAGCAAGTGCTATAGTTATGATTGAAATGTCACTTCCATTAGAAACATCTGGTTTCTTTGATTTAAGAAGCTAGGAATTGCCATGGTTGACCTGATCCGTGATCCATCTAGCCCAGTATTCTGTCTCTGAGAGTAGCCAGCACCAGATCCTTCACAGGAAGAGGCAAGAAACCCTACTATATTGTTGGAAAATCTGCCCTCGTGGAGGTCTCATTGATCTCTAATAGTTGGAGATTGGCTTAAATCTTAAGTATAAGGTTTTATATCCCTTTCTAAACTTTCTTTTCATTGTTATAATCCCCGTATTCTTGTTACCCATATAAACTTCCAGTCCCTCTCAATGTCTAATCCTGGCCTCAGGACATGGAGGTGAGACGAAGGCAGCTGGGAGATGAAGGGAGTTAGCCGGCTGAGTTTGCCAGTGAAGGCAGGCAGGGAGGTAGGGTTTTTCTTTAACTTGAAGGCACTGCACAAGGAAGAACGTGCAATGCTGCACTGCCAACACCACTGCTCGCTCTTCATCTGCCTGCACCTGTGGGGCCCTGGCCAGACGGACATCCTGACTGGAGGCTTCTACCCAGATCCTCATCTTCACTTGCAGGGAATGCAGCCTGCATGTCCCTGCTGAAAACAGCCAGGAAGGGGGAACCAGCTGGTGTGAGAGGTGTCTGTTGGTGGAGTCCCTCAGGTAGCCAGTAAGAGAGCTGCGGGAGGAGGTGGCTCATCTGTGTAGCATCCAGGAGCGTGAGGACTTCATCACCAGGATGGACGTGGAGACATCCGGGATGGAGGACGCTAGCTGACTAGGGATGACGACAGAGGCACCAGAAGAGGAAGAAGACCCGGATGCTCTGCAGAAAGGAGACTGGCTGCTGGCCACCTTAGACAGCAGGCTGTGCTCCACTCCCCACCCCGGCCCGCCATCCATCGAGGTCACGAACTGGCACGCTGTACTGGCCACAGGAGGAGAGGAGCAGACTCCAGTGGCTGAGGAAGAGGAGTCACCTGCTCCCAAGACTGGGAGGCTCACGGCCACCACACCCACCAGGAGGGGACGTAGGGTGGTAGTGGTCAGAGCTCCCTGCAGAGAGGGATGGAAGCCTCCATCTGCTGAGCTGACCTGACGTCCCAGGAGGTGTGCTGCCTGCCTGGAGCCCTCACCCCAGGTGTTCTGGAAAGGTTGCCAAGGCTCGTCCAACCATCTGGCTGCTGCCGCACACTACGCATCTACGTGGGCACTAATGATACTGCCAGCCTGACCCTGCGCAGTGACTCCTGGGCTCTGGGAGTGAGGGTGAAGGAGTCACGGGCGCATGTTGTGTTCTTGTCCATCCTCCTGGTTGAGGTTAAGGGCCCGGGCAGGGACGCACACATCCTGGAGATGATGCATGGCTGTGCGGGTGGTGTCAAATGGTGGACTTTGGGTTCCTAAGTCACGGGAGGCTGTTTCAGGAAGGAAATCTGCTGGGAAGAGATGGAGTACACCTGACCAAGAAGCGGGGGAGCATCTTCGAGCACTGACTTGCCAACCTAGTGAGGAGGGCTTTAAATTAGGATCAAAGGGGCAGGTGACAAAAGATGACAGGTAAGTATCAAAAAAGTGACCTTCACAGAGGGCTAGATGTTGCTGGGGTGAGTGGGAGGTGGAATGGAAAATTTACATTCGGGTCATAGGAGCAACAAGCGGGATAACAGAGGGGGAATCTGCTAAATATCTTGTCTATACAAAAAGGCAAGTTGTATGGGGAATAGACAGGAAGAGCTGGAAGTCTTAGTACATAAGCTAATTTAGTATTTAATTGGCATCACTGAGATTTGGTTCGATAAATCTCATGACTAGAATATTGGTGCATAGCATGTTCAGGATGGAAAGGTAAGCAAAAAAGGGAGGCGGGGTTGTACTATACATCAAGAGTATAGACACTTATGCTGTGGTCCAGGAGGTAAGAGGCTGACCCAGTTAAAATTCTATGGGTACAGATAAAAGTGGTCAGGGGAAAACAGGGGTGATGTTATGGTAGGGGTCTTCTATAGACCATCAAATCTGGAGGAAGAGACGCATGAGGCATTTCTAGAGCAAATAACAGAAATATCCGTACCACAAGACCTGGTAGTAATAGGGGACTTCAACTACCCAGACATCTGTTGTAAAAGTAATCCCACAAAACACAAAGTGTCCAGTAAGTTCTTGGAATGTGTTAGGGACAACTTCTTGTTTGAGAAGATGGAGGAAGTAACAAGGGGGCAGCCATTTTAGACTTGATTCTGACTAAAAGGGAGGAAATTGGTTGCAAATCTGAAAGTAAAAGGCAATTTGGGTGACAGTGTTCATAAAATGATAGATTTTATTATTTTAAGGAAAGGGAAGAGTGAAAAGAGAGAATAAGACAATGGACTTCAAAGGAATAAACAGACTTCATTAGACTCAGAGAACTCTTCAGTAACGTTCCTGGGAAGAAAATCTAAGGAAAAAGAGGAGTTCAGGAGAGCTGACAGTTCGTAAAAGAGACGGTATTAAAGGCACAGCTGCAAACTATTCTGATTTGAAGGTAAGATAAGAAAAATAGCAGGAGGACAATATGGCTTCATCAGGAGCTCTTCAGTAACCTGAAAATCAAAAAGAAACCCTACAAAAAGTGGGAACATGGATGAATTGCTAAGGAGGAGTACAAAAGAATAGTATAAGCAGACAGGGACTAACTCAGAAAGGCTAAGGGACAACATGAGTTACACCTAGCAAGGGACATAAAAGGCCGTAAGAAGAGGGTTTGTAAAAATATATTAGGAGCAAAAGAAAGACGATGAAAAGTGTAGGTCCACTATTTAGTGTGGAAGGAAAGCTAATGACATCAAGAACACAGAAGTGTTTAATGCCTACTTTGTTTCAATCTTCTCTAAAACAGTAAATTGTGACCAGGTGCTTAATACAATTAGAATTAATAATAAGGGGGAAGGCACACAACACAGAATAGCAAATGAACAGCTTAAAGAATATTTAGATCATTAGATGTATTCAAGTCAGCAGGGCTTGACTAAATTCACCTTAAGGAACTAGCTGAAGCAGATCTTGGATCTGTTAGTGATTATCTTTGAGAACTCATGGAGGATGGGTACGGTCCCAGAGGACAGGAGAAAAGCAAATATGGTACCTATCTTTAAAAAGGGAAACAAAGAGGACCTGGGGAATTATAGAACAGTCAGCCTACCTTCAACCCTGGAAAGATACTGGAACAAGCTATTAAACAATCAGTTTGTAAGCACCTAGAAGATAACAGGGTAATAAGTAATAGCCAACATGGATTTGTCAGGAACCAATCATGCCAAACCAACCGAACTGCCTTCTTTGACAGGGTTGCTGGCCTAGTGTTTAGGGGGAGAAGCAGGAGACATGATAGATCTTGATTTTAATACGGATTTTGACACAGTCCCACGTGACATTCCCATAAGAAACTAGAGAAATGCGGTATCGATGAAATTGCTATAAGGTAGGTGGGTAACTCGATGAAAGGCTGTGCTCAGAGAGTAGTTATCAATGGTTTGCTGTCAAACTAGGAGGATGTAGGTAGTGGGGTCCTGCAGGAGTCTGTCCTGAGTCTGGTGCTAATCAGTATTTTGATCCATGACTTGGATAATGGGGTGGAGAGCACACTGATACAATTACCAGATGACACCAAGCTGCAAGCACTTTGCAGGACAGGATTAAAATTCAAAATGACCTTGTTGATTTCAGATCAATTCTCCAGTTTATAAAGATGAAATTCAACAAAGACAAATGCAAAGTACTACACTTAGGAGGGAAAAATCAAATGCACAAATACAAGACGGGGAATACTGGCTAGGCAGTAGTACTGCAAAAAGAGAACTGGGGTTATAGTGGATCACAAAGTGATAGGAGCCCACAATGGGATCCAGTTATGCAAAAGGCTAATGCCATTCTGGGGTGTGTTAACAGGAGTAAGACACGGGATGTAGTTGTCCCGCTCTTGACAAAGCCCTGGCTGGGATGATTTAACTGGGAATTGGTCCTGCTTTGAGCAGGGGGTTGGACTAGATGACCTTCTGGGGTCCCTTCCAACCCTGATATTCTATGATTCTATGATTCTATGATTCTTCTCGGCACTGGTGAGGCTTCTGCTGGAGTATTGTGTCCAGTTTTGGGTGTCACACTTCAGTAAAGATGTGGACAAATTGGAGAGTCCAGAGGAGAGCAACAAAAATGATAAATGGTTTAGAAAACATGACCTTTGAGGATAGGTTAAAAAAACAGGTATGTTTAGTCTTAAGAAAAGCAGACTGAGAGGGAACCTGATAACAGTCTTCAAATATGTTAAGGGCTGTTATAAAGATGACAGTGATCAATTGTTCTCCACATCTGCTGAAGGGAGGACAAAAAGTAATTGGCTTAATCTGCAGCAAGGGAGATTTAAGTTAGATAATAGGAAAACTTTCTAACTATGGGAGTAGTGAAGCTCTGGAACAGGCTTCCAAGGGAGGTTGTGGAATCCCCGTCACTGGAGGTTTTGAAGAACAAGTTAGACAAACACCTGTCAAAGGTGGTCAAGGTGCACTTATTCCTGCCTCAGCACAGGTAGCTGGACTAGATGACCTCTCAAAGATCCGTCCAGCCCTACATTTCTGTGATTCAGTGATATCTAGGGGCAGAGAGTTCGTCATGCTAATCACGTTGCTTTAAAATGTATGTCCTTTTGTTGTTTAAATTAGGTGTATTTTAATTTCATAGTGTCCCCTTGTTCTTGTACTATGAAAGAGTAAATAGCTCCTGCGTATTTACCTTCTCTAACCCATTCATTCTTCTGTATCCCTGTAGCAATTTCCCCTTATTCTTCTCTCCATATGAAATATTTTGTTTTGTCAATCTCTCTTCCTGTGAAATTCTCCCCAGGCCTCTAGTTATTCTCATCATCACTGTCCAAACCCCCCCGGTTTCTGTTATATCCTCTTTGTGATGGGATGGCCAGCACTGAACACACATTGCAGGGGAGGGTGGCCCATTGATTTATATGTAAGCAGGGTTTGAATGAGCTCTCCCCTGCCAGCTAGCTGGGGAGGGGGAAAGGCTTCAGGACAAGACTGTATTCACATGAACACACCCCCTCTGCCAAGGTATCCAGCAGACAGAGCTGTGTTGCCAAAGTGATCAGCTCTGGCTGGTGTTGGGTTAGAAATCACTTTGTATTGAATGAGCATAAGCTTTCGTGAGCTACAGCTCACTTCTATAGCTCACGAAAGCTCATGCTCATATAAATTGGTTAGTCTCTAAGGTGCCACAAGTCCTCCTTTTCTTTTTGCGAATACAGACTAACACGGCTGCTACTCTGAACTTGTATTGAATGCAGGGGTAATGAAATGTTGTTATCCTGATTGTAGGAGTAAAGGGCAGCAGATCTGTGCTTAGCCTGTCCTGTTTGAGGGGGTCACCCTCAACTGAACTGAATTGGCTAAGCAGGAGTTTCGGATGCCAGAGCCCTGTGAAAGTAAGAAGGGGTGGGGGGCAGGTGTCCCTGCTGGGAAGTGTGGGTTCTGCCTAAGAATCATAGGCATGGTTTAACTAGCCCCTTGCTACTGTTTAAAGATAGAGCTAATTAGCACTCTCGAAGTGAGCTGTTGCACCTCTGAAGTCTGGGTCCTCACTGACCAAGGACAGCCACTGTGAGTGGGGTGGGGTGGGGTGGGGGAGAAGGGACAGACCCGTTGAAGAAACTTTTGGTTGTAGAACTCAAGAACCTGAGGCAAAAGACCCTGCCCAGCGCACTCTGGGGTGGGGGGTTGCTCACGGTTTTAGGGTTATGAATCCTGCTTGCAGCGTGATCCCAACTTAATGTCCGGTGACTTCCCTCCTTTCATTCAAAGTTTCTTTTTTGCACTCAGGCTCTGTGCGTGGGAGGGGGGTAGGACAGCCTCTTCGAGGCGCCCAGGGGTGTGTGTAATTGTCCCGGGTTATTGGGTGGGAGCTTGTACCGGTTCTGTGTTGTACTGATTTAACTGGGGATTGGTCCTCCTTCGAGCAGGGGGTTGGACTAGATGACCTTCTGGGGTCCCTTCCAACCCTGATATTCTATGATTCTATGATTCTAAGGGAACCCCTGGATATTGAATCCGGCCCTGGTTGCTGTCAATGTCCCCTGGCAGAAGGGTTACCTGTATAATGCCATTGGAATAGCTCTGATGGCATTTTCCATCCCGTTCCTCAGGCACCCGAGCACCCTGTTCACGGCTTGGCCTGCCACTGGACACAGAGTGGGTGTTTTCACTGAGCTGTCCACAGCGATGCCAGGCCTTTTCCGGGAGCGGGGGACAGTTCATATGGGTCACAGTGATGTGTGTGAATAGCTGAAGTTTTTCCTTCTAATGGGTCCCCTCATGCCCTGAAGATCTGTGTGTAGAGAGGACCCTTCTCACCAGGACCTCACCTGTCCCATGTGGAAATGGGGGGATGAGCCAGCTCGGGGGCACTGTCCCCCTTTCCTAGGCCGACTGCCATGCGGGTGGGGCTGCAGAGATATCGCAGTGGCAGGGGAGTGGATGGAAAGTTTCTCCTTTCTCCTAGTGCAGCCAGTGCTGTAAGGAGGGTCAGCAGGACAGTACCCGGGCAGGTTTGGATGCCCTTTGTTTTTTCCCCAACTCAAATCCCAAACCCAAATGTTCCTAAAAGAAACAGGTGCCAAATGCTTCTTTTTTCTGAAACGCTAAGTTGGGCCCCGGGCTGCCCCCGGGTGACAATTACCTGGGATGAGGGAGTCCTTGCGGCAGTCGTACAGCATCCCCAGCTGGAAAGGGCGGCCCAGAGCCGGCATCGCAATGGTGTCATCTGATCCGGCCATTGTTACACACCCAGATGCTCTCTCCTCTGTCTGACCTGCAAGAAAGAACTGGGGTTACACTTAAGTTTCTGGGAAGCAGATTTAGAATCGAGTCACTGGCTTCAGTCTTCAAACCTTTTTCCGAACGTTGCCTTGGTTTTAAAAGAATGATGGATCTTCTAGTCTCCACAGGGGACAGGAGAGGAAGAAAGTCACTCAGAGATTTACCTCTCCCTTTTCTCGCCTCAGATTATGAATTCTAAATTTTACATTTCAAAGTAATTGTTCCTTTTAGGAAGAATGGGAAATAGTTATAATTTGATGCAATTTAGAGAGATGTAAGCCACAAAGCAAAACAACTGTTGTATTTTGCTGCTCTCATGTAAGATCCCAGACGTATTGAAAGAACGCTGTGACATGCCAGCAAGCTGGATGTCCTGATAGGGGGCTAAATTGCAGCCAGGGAGCCATAAATACCTGCTGCCCAATGGTTAAGAAGAGAGGCGACAGCTCTTACTTAACGCAAGCCAGAGTATGCCTATGAAGCAGGGGTGAGCAAACTATGGCCCGCAGGTCGAGCCGTTTTAAGCTGGCCCATGAGCTCCCGCTGGGGAGCAGGGTCTGGGGCTTGCTCCGCTCTGGCGCTCCAGCTGGGGTGCCGGGTTGGGGGCTGCTCGAGCTGGGGCGTCGGGGGCCGCACCACACGACTCTCAGAAGCGGCCGCGTGGCCCTGCTTCAATGGTCGGGGGCTGCTCCACACATATGAGCCAGAGAAGGGACACCCCCCTCCCGCACCCCAACCCCAATTTTGTGTGCATTCATGGCTCGCCATACAATTTGTATTCCCCGATGTGGCCCTCAGGCCAAAAAGTTTGCCCACCCCTACTTTAAAGTCTAAATAAAATCGTACACCTTGCAGGCCTTGCACCGTGGAATAGAGCAGGAACATCTGCCAATAGATATAGCATAAGGAAATCTCCCTCTCCGAGACCATTCCCAGAGGAGCGTTAAAGGGAACGGCTCCATTTCATGTCTCTTACCTATACTTACAGAACCGCAAGCCACCCACCAACTGTCTTCCTGTTACACGTTTACCCCAGAATCCATCACACCAGCCTCCTCTTGATATGTGCCCTACAGAGGGTTGTTTTAAAGTTTAATCTCAGCGAATGTATGAACTCAGGCCTTGTCCACATGGGGGTACGTTGGCACTGAGTTGACGCACACTAGTAGCTGCGCACTACATAAGCCATACTCCTAGCATGCGCACGGGACAGCTGTGCCCTCTTTCCAAAATGCCGTACCCCACAATTGTAGCTGAGAGATTTCAAACGATTTAGTTTCAGAGTAACAGCCGTGTTACTCTGTATTCGCAAAAAGAAAAGGAGTACTTGTGGCACCTTAGAGACTAACCAATTTATTTGAGCATGAGCTTTCGTGAGCTACAGCTCACTTCATCGGATGCATACCGTGGAAACTGCCAATTTCCACGGTATGCATCCGATGAAGTGAGCTGTAGCTCACGAAAGCTCATGCTCAAATAAATTGGTTAGTCTCTAAGGTGCCACAAGAACTCCTTTTCTTTTTGCAAATGATTTAGGAAATTATTTGCCTAGTATTAGGAATTGTCACTGATTTATACTTAGCAGTATGAAAATGTGATTGTTAGCTTATATATGAGTAAGTCTGTGAGTCTTTCATGGAGGTCCTGGAAGTCACAGAGTCCATGACTTTCCAGGACCTCCATGACTTCTGCAGCTGCAGCGGCTGGTGCAGCTGACCCTGGGGCTGCCCCAGCACCTGGGTGACCCCGGGGCCAGCCACTCTGGCCACTGCTTCGGCGGCCCCAGACAACTGATCCCGGGCCCTGCCACGGAGCAGCAGTCCAGGAGCAGCAGCGGTGGGGCCCCGGGTTCCCCCCCCGCCTGGAGGAGCAGCAGCGGCGGTGGGGCTACTGGCCGCCACCCCCCCAGGAGCAGCAGTGGCTGTCGGAGCACCCCCCCCAGCAGAGCCTCCCCTGGAGCACCCCTCCTCCCCCAGCACCTAAGATTTAGTGAGGGGCATTTTTAGTAAAGTCACGGACAGATCATTGGCCGTGACTTTTTTTTATTGCCCTTGACCAGTCTGTGGCCTTTACTAAAAATACCCATGACTAAATCATAGCCTTATATATGAGCATTCAGAGAAGTATAATTAGTTGGTATTATTAAGCTGTGGTTTGTTTCGGGAACAATAGAACATAGGACTGGAAGGAACCTCCTGGGTTGAGTCCAGTCCTCTGATACCGTAGGCAGCCCCGTCATATCGTCCCGTTCCTAAACTTACCAAACTCCTTCTTAAAACTAGTCCGTCTGCCCCCACTATTCCTATTGGACGTCTGTTCCACAGCCTCAACCTCACTTCCACTTCGTTTCGGGGGGCTGTTCATAGCGCTGATTTTGACAAATAAATCTCTGTTTTATTCTGGGTCCCGGTTCCCTCAGGGATGCTCCTCTGGTTGAGGTCTATCCTGACAGGTGTCATCAGCTGAGACTGATGAAGTTAAGCACCCCCCCTCCCCACCTATGTGCAAAAACCTGTTGGTATCACAGCAATTTTCAAGGCAGTTGAGTGTGCAGGGGGATTTTAGACTGCTACACAGGAGGAGAGTTTCAACCTTGACTGTCGTGGAGCTACTGCCCCACTAAAATCTAGGTTCAAATGCTGCCCCCTTTGCCATGTGTCACGGGGTCCAGACACCCCAAGGGCAGAACAGGGGGTCCGAACCCCTAAGAACAAGCAATGGATTCAAAGGATTGTGTACAATGCTATTGTGTATAATAATGTTGAGTGAGCTCTTTTCTGAAAGCCTGTGATGTTCTCTACTCACTGATCACTGTGCGAGATGGATCCAGACTGTGGTTAGGGATTTATGTATCGTGTATGTAGAGTCTGGAGCTGGTTCCTAAAGCTTCATCTCCCGCTCCCAGTAGGGTGGTGGCCAGCCAGGAAGGGAGGAGCTGCCTCCCCAGCCAGACAAGACTAACCCCCAGCACCTCGCATTGTACAACCCAGGAGAGACAAATGATGGGTCTCTAGTGTGCAAACGGTGTGGAGTGTGTCCCAAAGTGAACTGAGAACTGGGGGGCTGGTTTCAAGCCTTTGGGGTGAGGAACTAGAGGGGAAAAGGTCTGGCAGTGAAGAACTCGGGGTAGGCGGATTTGGGGATGCTTGGGACTGGAAGGGCTGGTGGGGTCACCCTGCAGGGATAACGAGGCTGCTGGAAGCCAGGGTGAGACCTTTCTGCCTGTGGGCTGGATGCTGGTGCCAGGGCTCCGAGCCAGAGCCACACAGGATTAAGGGACCCACGGTCACAGGCAGATGGTGACAGACCCCCTGACTGCTCTGGGGGATCCCCAGAATGTCACACCGCGATATCAGAATGTTTCACATCCAGGCTCGTGCTGTGTCTTGTCACTATTCCCTGTATAACATCAATACAGATTAACCCTCTCTTTGCCACCCTCTCAGCTGCAGCCCGTGGCCAGACTCATCCCACACTGGCACGGCGGCTGGTGCAGGGGGGTGGCTCGTATGCTCAGGGGTGCCTTAACTTGTGCCCTGCCTCAGTGCTTCCTCTGGGCCATTGCAGAGATGTAAGAATGCCCCTGCCATGTCTCCTCCAGCCCCTGGCGCACCCCAGAACACCCCGATACCCCTCTGTGCTGGGGTCTTGGAGAGGGGGCCTAGGGGCTCTCTGAGGTGGGGGTTGTCATAAATATAAAGGGAAGGGTAAACCCCTTTAAAATCCCTCCTGGCCAGAGGAAAAATCCTCTCACCTGTAAAGGGTTAAGAAGCTAAAGGTAACCTCGCTGGCACCTGACCAAAATGACCAATGAGGGACAAGATACTTTCAAAAGCTGGGAGGAGGGAGAGAAACAAAGGGTGTGTGTCTGTGGGTAGGCTGCTTTGGCCGGGGATAGACCAGGAATGGAGTCTTAGAACTTTTAGTAAGTAATCTAGCTAGGTATGTGTTAGACTATGATTTCTTTAAAGGGCTGAGAAAAGAACTGTGCTGAATAGAATAACTATTTCTGTCTGTGTATCTTTTTTGTAACTTAAGGTTTTGCCTAGAGGGATTCTCTATGTTTTGAATCTAATTACCCTGTAAGGTATCTATCATCCTGATTTTACAGAGGTGATTCCTTTACTTCTATTTCCTTCTATTTCTATTAAAAGTCTTCTTGTAAGAAAACTGAATGCTTTTTCATTGTTCTCAGATCCAAGGGTTTGGGTCTGTGGTCACCTAAGCAAATTGGTGAGGATTTTTACCAAACCTTTCTCAGGAAGTGGGGTGCAAGGGTTGGGAGGATTTTGGGGGGAAAGACGTGTCCAAACTATGTTTCCCAGTAAACCCAGTTAGAGTTTGGTGCTGGCAGTGGATATTCCAAGGACAAAGGATAAAATTAATTTGTACCTTGGGGAAGTTTTAACCTAAGCTGGTAAAAGTAAGCTTAGGAGGTTTTCATGCAGGTCCCCACATCTGTACCCTAGAGTTCAGAGTGGGGGAGGAAGCTTGACAGGGGTATTATCCAAGGGGCTGTATCAATATCTTCTACTGTATCAAAATCTCCAGCTTCCCTGCTTTCACCTCATTCCCCTCCTGTCTATCACAAATGCTGCTGCTAAAGTCACTCCCTCTCCAAGCGCATTCTGTCCTCCTCACTTCCCCTCACTGACTTCTGGCCTGTTACCACGTTCAATCCAAATTCTGTGGGCCTGAGCCCCATTGCCCTGCACCTTGTCACCTACGCCAGCGCAAAATGGATGTAAAGCGTTGCCCAGCAGGAACGAAAGTGCTTCACACCCCAAAGTACACTGGTGTAATTCACTTCACAAGGGGCCGGGTGACAGGAAATCAGAGTCACTGAGCAGAGTCCAGCCTGTTACATGCGTCATCTCCCTGTATCCTGCTTCCTTGGTTTCATCTCTCGCTCTCTCTCTCTGTGGCTCAGTCTTACTGCGTTCTCTTTTTATTATATAAGTCCCCAGGACGTGCAGGTGTCTGTTACCGAATCACCAACTGACCCTATGGCTGTAACCTTCCTCCTTCCGTGCCCTTCCTTTCAAGTCCTTCCTTCAAATGGAGCCAAGTTTCAAACTCACACACAACACGGTACCTTGGGGCTGCTAATTCAGCTCGGAGACCCAACGTGTATTCATCCTTCAGGGGCTGCTGGTCCCTGCGGCCTGTACGCCGTCCACCAGAGCTGTGCGGCTTTCACAGAAAAGTCAAACTTTCACATGGTTTCGGATTCTGTCTTACACAGTTAAACTGTTTCCGTTTCACTTTCTATTTGGGGTCACACCCAGGAGCTGTAGGAGGAGTTACTTGGTCAGTGAATTCCACTGATGGGAAAACACCTTGGAGCTGGTTTACCAGGGTTGTTTTCTCAGATCAGTTCTCAGAAAACGAGAACCCAAGAGACAACCTGGCAAGCGCAGCTCTGTTCATGGTTACTCAGGGGGCGAGTTGTAGGGGCCCCTGGTGCCCGGGCTCCAGTAAATTCAGGGCCCCAGGACCCGTCTCCACCAATGTTTGGGGCCGGGTCTCTCCCCTGGCTCTGCCTGCCGCCCCCACCCCCACGCATGCCCCCTCCCCCGAGCGTCCCCCAGCCCCTTGCACCCCCTCCCCCGAGCATCCCTGTGCCGCACACGCCCCTGTTGCCGGCACCCAGTGCCGAGAGGCTGAACAACAGCTTGAGTTGGTTCGTTACCCGGTGTGCTGCACCCAATAATCACAACGGGGTGGAGAAGCAGAAAAGTTTATTTGAAGCTTCAAAAAGGTACAGGGAGATTTGAATCTCAAATCCTGTACAACAGAGCAGGAAGTTACACAGGCTTTTATACATCCTTTTTTCCAGCATACTTATCCAATAGCAAGCTGCTCCAAGTATCCATATAGCCAGCCAATCCAGTTCCCAGCTAGTTCCCTGATTTTCTGTATCATTTGTTAAACTATACATAAAGCTGCTTTATTCAGCATTGTTCTTCCATATCTCCCCTGTGTGGCCTTGCTTAGTTTCAGGCAGTCTGACTCTGTTGCAGATTCTCAGCATAACTGCTGTGTGGGCCTCCAGGCGGGGGGGCCAAGGACACTTGGGCCTAGCACGCAGAGCTGCTGCGAGTGCCTCCAGGCGGGGGGGGGGGGGGGCCAGGACACCGGGGCCTAGTGCGAGGGGGCTTCATCGACACTCGTGGTCTTCCATCCCCTCGAGTTACCTAGTGGCCATGCCCCAGTGTTCCCAACACCCCTGCCCCCGAGCGTCCTCCTGCCCCGAGCATCCCCTGCCCCCAGACTCCCCGCAGCGGCGCTGTGTGACACCTCAGCACTTCAGGCCTCTCCAGGAGCCTCCAACCCCAAGGGTGCGAAGCCGGATTCTTCCCCCTGCCCGAGTGACTCTAGGACCCACCTTAGGTCCCTGGATCCTTCCTGCCCCTTGGGCGGATGGTAAATCTCCGGCCTTAGCGTGCGGGTCTCCTGGGACTGTTCCCCGCACACTCCAGGCACCCGCCTTTCCCCTTCCCTGGCCTCCGGGACTCACCCGCTTCACTTAACCCCCCGTCCTGACCCGATTGCTCGGGCTCGGGGCCAACGGCACCTGCCCTCACCCAGCTCCTCGGCTGAGGAAGGGGTGGCCCTAGGGGTGGGCTGCTCCCGGGAGCCTCCTGATGTCAGGGTGCCCCATCCCCCTGCCCGGGTTCCCTACCTCTGCTGAGCTGGGGATGGAGGGACAAGGGTTTGTGCGGGTGCTGCTGGGGCAGGAGTGGGATAGATCCCTGCGTGATTCCCCATTCTGTTCACTTCCTCTGGGGCACCTGGCCCTGGCCACTGTCGGCAGAGGGGAGACTGGGCTAGATGGTGTGATGAAGTGGGACTGTTCTTAATGTTTCCTCTGAATAGTGTGGGGGTGCCTCAGTTTCCCCTATGCAATTCTTAAGTATCTAGGTGGTGGGGTAAGGGTATATGATCATTGCAGAGCCCGAGAGGGCAGGTATGTGCAGGGGTCTGGACACAGAGAATGCCCGACACCCTGTTTCCTGGCAACTGATGGCCTGGGCCCTTCCCCCCTGCAAAGTGAGAGCAAAAGGGCTGGAGAACAAAGGAATCCGGTGCCCTCCTGGCCCGGGAAAGGGACAAAGCCCAGAGGAGGAGGGGCTGGAGGGAGTTTCAGTTTGGGGCTGGCTGGGGACATGGAGTGAAGGGCAGATGTGGTTGTCTGGCTCACTGCCCCCCAAAATGGACCCAGCTGAGGGGTCCCGTTCTCTGCACCTGCAAGCTCTGGTTTAGACCGTGTTCCTGTCATCTAATAAACCTCTGTTTTACTGGCTGGCTGAGAGTCCCGTCTGACTGCGGAGTTGCGGGGCAGGACCCTCTGGCTTCCCCAGGACTCCGCCTGGGCGGACTCGCTGGGGGAAGCGCACGGAGGGGCAGAGGAGGCTGAATGCTCCGAGGTCAGACCCAGGAAGGTGGAAGCCGGGTGAGCTGTGTGTCCTGCAGACAGGCTGCTCACAGGAAGGCGACTGCCCCAGAGTCCTGACTGGCTTCATGGGGAGCAGTTCCAGAGCATCGCCCAAGGACTCCGTGACAGATGGACCTTGGGTCTCACCCAGCAGGGCCGTTCCTATGAATAACATTTCAGTTGTTGCTCTTTTTCTTTCTCTTCCACTATGAGCTTATATTAGTTTGGTTAATGTCCAGATACTGAACAGACGATTCCAGTGAATTTGGAAATAGAAAGTAATTACATTGCACTTGTACTTTTCCTTCTAAATCATAGAATCATAGAATATCAGGGTTGGAAGGGACCTCAGGAGGTCATCTAGTCCAACCCCCTGCTCAAAAGCAGGACCCATACCCAACTAAATCATCCCAGCCAGGGCTTTGTCAAGCCTGACCTTAAAAACTTCTAAGGAAGGAGATTCCGCCACCTCCCTAGGCAACGCATTCCAGTGTTTCACCACCCTCCTAGTGAAAGAGTTTTTCCTAATATGGGAGTTCATGGGAGTTCATAGCTTTCATGGGAGAGTGCATCAGCCCCTTTGTTAGAAGCTCCTGAGATGTGTTGTATGTTGAAATCAAAATCTTGGAGAGCTAAACTCCACCAAATGAGTTTTTTGTTATTTTCCCGTGGCGGTATGAAGCCACTGTAGCGCAGCATGGTTGATTTGCAGGTGGAAACGCCGTCCCCAAACGTATGGGCGTAGCTTTTCCAGAGCGTAGATAATGGCGTAACAGTCCTTTTCACTGACTGACCAGTGGCTTCCCCTCTCAGACAGCTTCTTGCTGAGAAACACGACAGGATGGAACTTTTGATTCGGTCCGTCCTGCATTAAGACTGCTCCCACACCACGCTCGGACGCATCTGTGGTTACTAGGAACGGTTTGTCAAAGTCTGGGGCCCTTAGCACAGGGTCAGACATGAGTGTCGCTTTAAGCTAGTTAAAGGCCTTCTGACACTCTTCGGTCCACTGAACGGCATTTGGCTGTTTCTTTTTGGTTAGGTCTGTCAGTGGGGCGGCGATTTGGCTGTATTGCGGTACAAATCACCTGTAATATCCGGACAAACCTAAGAAGGATTGGACCTGTTTTTTTTTACTTTGGGACCGGCCACTTTTGAATAGCATCCACTTTGGCCTGTAGGGGGTTCATAGTTCCTTGACCCACCTGGTGTCCAAGGTAAGTTACTTTGTTTAGGCCTATTTGACACTTCTTAGCCTTAACAGTTAGTTCTGCCTCTCTTATGTGCTTGAAGACTTTTTGTAGATGTTTTAGGTGTTCTGCCCAGGAATCCAAAAATATGGCCACATCGTCAAGGTAGGCAACTGCATATTCTCCCAATCCCGCTAGAGACCATCTACAAGTCTTTGGAAGGTGGCAGGTGCATTCCGCAGCCCGAAAGGGAGTACATTAAATTCATACAGCCCGACATGTGTGGTGAAGGCTGACCTTCCCCCGGCAGATTCATCTAGCGGTACCTGCCAGTACCCCTTGGTTAAGTCCAAGGTAGAGATGAATCATAGAATCATAGAATATCAGGGTTGGAAGGGACCCCAGAAGGTCATCTAGTCCAACCCCCTGCTTGAAGCAGGACCAATTCCCAGTTAAATCATCCCAGCCAGGGCTTTGTCAAGCCTGACCTTAAAAACCTCTAAGGAAGGAGATTCTACCACCTCCCTAGGTAACGCATTCCAGTGTTTCACCACCCTCTTAGTGAAAAAGTTTTTCCTAATATCCAATCTAAACCTCCCCCACTGCAACTTGAGACCATTACTCCTCGTTCTGTCATCTGCTACCATTGAGAACAGTCTAGATCCATCCTCTTTGGAACCCCCTTTCAGGTAGTTGAAAGCAGCTATCAAATCCCCCCTCATTCTTCTCTTCTGCAGGCTAAACAATCCCAGCTCCCTCAGCCTCTCCTCATAAGTCATGTGTTCCAGTCCCCTAATAATTTTTGTTGCCCTTCGCTGGACTCTCTCCAATTTATCCACATCCTTCTTGAAGTGTGGGGCCCAAAACTGGACACAGTACTCCAGATGAGGCCTCACCAATGTCGAATAGAGGGGAACGATCACGTCCCTCGATCTGCTCGCTATGCCCCTACTTATACATCCCAAAATGCCATTGGCCTTCTTGGCAACACGGGCACACTGCTGACTCATATCCAGCTTCTCGTCCACTGTCACCCCTAGGTCCTTTTCCGCAGAACTGCTGCCTAGCCATTCGGTCCCTAGTCTGTAGCTGTGCATTGGGTTCTTCCGTCCTAAGTGCAGGACCCTGCACTTATCCTTATTGAACCTCATCAGATTTCTTTTGGCCCAATCCTCCAATTTGTCTAGGTCCTTCTGTATCCTATCCCTCCCCTCCAGCGTATCTACCACTCCTCCCAGTTTAGTATCATACTTTCTCCAATAGTTCATCTGTGCGTGGCATTGGATAGTTGTCTGGGCGAGTTACCGCATTTAGCTTATGGTAGTCCACGCAAAAACGTATCTCCCCATCTGGTTTGGGAACTAGAACCACTGGAGATGCCCATGCACTGCGGGAGGGGCGGATTACACCCATCTGTAACATATCCTGGATCTCCTGTTCTATGGCAGTTTTAGCTTGAGGAGACACCCGGTAAGGTTGGACTTTAATTGGGTGAGCTAACCTAGTGAGGAGTGCTTTAAACTAGGTTCACCAGGGGAAGGAGACCAAAGCCCTGAGGTAAGTGGGAAAGCGGGATACCGGGAGGAAGCACAGGCAGGAATGTCTGTGAGGGGAGGGCTCCTGCCTCATACTGGGAATGAGGGGCGATCAACAGGTTATCTCAAGTGCTTATATACGAATGCACAAAGCCTTGGAAACAAGCAGGGAGAACTGGAGGTCCTGGTGATGTCAAGGAACTATGACGTGATCGGAATAACAGAGACTTGGTGGGATAACTCACATGACTGGAGTACTGTCATGGATGGTTATAAACTGTTCAGGAAGGACAGGCAGGGCAGAAAAGGTGGGGGAGTAGCACTGTATGTAAGGAAGCAGTATGACTGCTCAGAGCTCCGGTACGAAACTGTAGAAAAACCTGAGTGTCTCTGGATTAAGTTTAGAAGTGTGTGCAACAAGAGTGATGTAGTGGTGGGAGTCTTCTATAGACCACCGGACCAGGGGGATGAGGTAGATGAGGCTTTCTTCCGGCAGCTCACGGAAGCTACTAGATCGCATGCCCTGATTCTCATGGGTGACTTTAATTTTCCTGATATCTGCTGGGAGAGCAATACAGCAGTGCATAGACAATCCAGGAAGTTTTTGGAAAGCGTAGGGGACAATTTCCTGGCGAAAGTGCGAGAGGAGCCAACTAGGGAGGGCGCTTTTCTTGACCTGCTGCTCACAAACCGGGTAGAATTAGTGGGGGAAGCAAAAGTGGATGGGAATCTGGGAGGCAGTGACCATGAGTTGGTTGAGTTCAGGATCCTGACGCAGGGAAGAAAGGTAAGCAGCAGGATACGGACCCTGGACTTCAGGAAAGCAGACTTCGACTCCCTCAGGGAACGGATGGCCAGGATCCCCTGGGGAATTAACATGAAGGGGAAAGGAGTCCAGGAGAGCTGGCTGTATTTCAAGGAATCCCTGTTGAGGTTACAGGGACAAACCATCCCGATGAGTCGAAAGAATAGTAAATATGGCAGGCGACCAGCTTGGCTTAATGGTGAAATCCTAGCGGATCTTAAACATAAAAAAGCAGCTTACAAGAAGTGGAAGGTTGGACATATGACCAGGGAAGAGTATAAAAATATTGCTCGGGCATGTAGGAATGATATCAGGAGGGCCAAATCGCACCTGGAGCTGCAGCTAGCCAGAGATGTCAAGAGTAACAAGAAGGGTTTCTTCAGGTATGTTGGCAACAAGAAGAAAGCCAAGGAAAGTGTGGGCCCCTTACTGAATGAGGGAGGCAACCTAGTGAGAGAGGATGTGGAAAAAGCTAATGTACTCAATGCTTTTTTTGCCTCTGTCTTCACGAACAAGGTCAGCTCCCAGACTGCTGCGCTGGGCATCACAACATGGGGAAGAGATGGCCAGCCCTCTGTGGAGATAGAGGTGGTTAGGGACTATTTAGAAAAGCTGGACGTGCACAAGTCCATGGGGCCGGATGAGTTGCATCCGAGAGTGCTGAAGGAATTGGCGGCTGTGATTGCAGAGCCATTGGCCATTATCTTTGAAAACTCGTGGCGAACCGGGGAAGTCCCGGATGACTGGAAAAAGGCTAATGTAGTGCCAATCTTTAAAAAAGGGAAGAAGGAGGATCCTGGGAACTACAGGCCAGTCAGCCTCACCTCAGTCCCTGGAAAAATCATGGAGCAGGTCCTCAAAGAATCAATCCTGAAGCACTTGCATGAGAGGAAAGTGATCAGGAACAGCCAGCATGGATTCACCAAGGGAAGGTCATGCCTGACTAATCTAATCGCCTTTTATGATGAGATTACTGGTTCTGTGGATGAAGGGAAAGCAGTGGATGTATTGTTTCTTGACTTGAGCAAAGCTTTTGACACGATCTCCCACAGTATTCTTGTCAGCAAGTTAAGGAAGTATGGGCTGGATGAATGCACTATAAGGTGGGTAGAAAGCTGGCTAGATTGTCGGGCTCAACGGGTAGTGATCAATGGCTCCATGTCTAGTTGGCAGCCGGTGTCAAGTGGAGTGCCCCAGGGGTCGGTCCTGGGGCCGGTTTTGTTCAATATCTTCATAAATGATCTGGAGGACGGTGTAGATTGCACTCTCAGCAAATTTGCGGATGATACTAAACTGGGAGGAGTGGTAGATACGCTGGAGGGGAGGGATAGGATACAGAAGGACCTAGACAAATTGGAGGATTGGGCCAAAAGAAATCTGATGAGGTTCAATAAGGATAAGTGCAGGGTCCTGCACTTAGGACGGAAGAACCCAATGCACAGCTACAGACTAGGGACCGAATGGCTAGGCAGCAGTTCTGCGGAAAAGGACCTAGGGGTGACAGTGGACGAGAAGCTGGATATGAGTCAGCAGTGTGCCCTTGTTGCCAAGAAGGCCAATGGCATTTTGGGATGTATAAGTAGGGGCATAGCCAGCAGACCGAGGGATGTGATCATCCCCCTCTATTCGACATTGGTGAGGCCTCATCTGGAGTACTGTGTCCAGTTTTGGGCCCCACACTTCAAGAAGGATGTGGATAAATTGGAGAGAGTCCAGCGGAGGGCAACAAAAATTATTAGGGGTCTGGAACACATGACTTATGAGGAGAGTCTGAGGGAACTGGGATTGTTTAGTCTGCAGAAGAGAAGAATGAGGGGGGATTTGATAGCTGCTTTCAACTACCTGAGAGGTGGTTCCAGAGAGGATGGTTCTAGACTATTCTCAGTGGTAGAAGAGGACAGGACAAGGAGTAATGGTCTCAAGTTGCAGTGGGGGAGGTTTAGGTTGGATATTAGGAAAAACTTTTTCACTAGGAGGGTGGTGAAACACTGGAATGCATTACCTAGGGAGGCGGTGGAACCTCCTTCCTTAGAAGTTTTTAAGGTCAGGCTTGACAAAACCCTGGCTGGGATGATTTAATTGGGGATTGGTCCTGCTTTGAGCAGAGGGTTGGACTAGATGACCTCCTGCGGTCCCTTCCAACCCTGATATTCTATGATTCTATGATTCTATAACCTGGTATCCAAACATCCTGCATCCATGCCCCCCCACCCCTCCGCCATCCACACAGGAAAGAGTAGATATCTATATTGGGTCATATTCACCAGTATGTTCCCGGCACGGTTCTGCCAATGCCCAGCAGCTGTGAACCTAGGTTACCGGGCAGGTTGAGCTCATGTTTTGGCTGTTTGTGGCATCACTAGAAGGGTGCAGAGCAGCCAGAGCACACTGCTAACACTGGGCCAGACTGTGTACAAACAACCACGTGTGAAACTATGAAAGAATAAGAGATTCTCGGACAATAACCGGAGAGTGACAGGGTGCTTGTTGCAGAGGGCCAGTGTCTCAACTGCAGAGCCTAACATACACTGTTAATGATACAACAGATCCTCGACTCTTTGTCCTGTGGGTGGAGAGCTGCTGACTTTGTATTTCTCCACTAAGGGGTGTGTAGCCAAGTGCAATCCCAGGGTGCTCCCCACATGGCCAGGGGTGGCCCCCCAGGCACCCTGCCTCAATTTCCCTCTGTGTCCCAAAATAATTCACGTACACCCAGAGTCTTTAAAACAATACCACTGAGCTCCCCTTTTCATTTCAGAGATTGCACAGCCCCTGCTCCCACCCCAACGTGGGGCACGTGTGTTCCCAGTCCAGGCCCCCCCAGCTTCTAGACTCTCCCCTCCGGCTCAGGTGTTTCACAGCTCTCCTTGCTGGGGCTGTGTGTTCTGCATTCAGTCCTGGCCTCCCCAGCCTTTGCTCACCCCTCACGTCGAGGATCTCAGCCCTCCCTGGGACTGTGGCTTTAAGTTCTTGCCTCCCCGGCCCATAACTCGCTCCTCAAGTATAGGGGTTGCCCAGTCCTCCTTGCCGAGGCTCTGTGCTGGGTGACTTCTCTCCCCCAGCAGCTGGCTCGGCAGCTCTCTCTGACTGCGCTTGGAGCTAAGCAGGCCATTGCTCTGGTTATAAACTGGCCAGTTCTGCTTTTCTGAGGTTTGTCCCCTGTGCGGTACAGAGACAAAGCCAGAGGTGGTTTTGTCTGGGACCAGACAGGGGATGCCATTGTGAAGATCACACCGCCCCACCCCTGCTGCCATGACCTTACCTGCACAGTGCGGGCGAGGTCACACCGGCTGGGGTGGGGCAGCGAGCTCTTCAAAATGGTGCCCCCATGCGGTGTGATGGTGAGTGCGAGGTCATGCCAGCGGGGGCGGGGTCACCCAGGCGGGGGTGGGCACACACCGTTCCCAGAACTACTGGAATGTCGGGTATTCCCAGAATGTGAGAGGCCCCCCCACTTGGAGCTTCCTTTTGAGTCACCCGCCCCAATCACCTGACCACTCCTTGACCCTTCCCAGTTGTGTCCAATTACCCCAAACACCTGCCTGGGGCAGCTGGGAGAGGGGGAGCTTTGCCCCACCCACTCTACAGGGTTCGTGGTCCCAGGCCTTTGCAGGAACTGTGCTCTGGGTTTTTCTGTACCTTGATCTCCCAGACACAGACTTTTCCCCAGGACCAGCGGCCTCTCTCCCAGGGGCTGCTTCCAGGCCTCCTTCCGCTTTTCCCTGGACACATGGAATGAGTAACTCCGTCCTCTAGCCTTAAAGGGCCAGACCCCCATTACAGGCTGCATTGCTGGAGAGTCTTTGTGGGGCAGGAGAAAGCTGATCCAGTGGTCAGTGCAAATTCCCTTCTCTGGCTTCAGCGTCCTCAATATTGGCTGTTTGTCAAAATCTGAACGTACCTCTAGTAACCCCACCCCCCACTATTAGCTACGGACTGTTTGACAGCCGCTAATAACCGATGCCGAGCAAAGCCTTGAGTTCAGACCAAGTATTAGGATATAGATATTCAGGCCTGTCTGCAAAGGCCTGTACTGTAAGCATTTAGGTGTCTTCTTATCACTTGGCTAGTTCTAGAGGTATAAAAGAAAGAATCAAAATCACTGTCGGCCGGTGCAAGGGCCTTCTCTCACTGTGACAGTCGGAGGCCCTGTGCTTAGGCTAAGGCCTTTGGCTAAGCAGCAGAGGCAGCCATAAGCTGGGAAGCGACCGGTCCCCTCCTCACATCCCAAACTAGTCCCATTGAAATCAGGTGCTATTGGGCTCTTAGGATACAATCCTGTCCTGATAGTGCCTATCGCCTCCAGAGAAAGGGAAGTGCCTAGAAGATGTAAAAGGAAACCTAGTTTGGTAGCCTCCTGTCTGGCAAGAACTCACCTATCAATAGCTGGGATGGGAAATCGTCACTTCTGTATTGTTTTGTCATTATAGTTCCCACTTTGCTATTGTTTGTCTGTATAATCTCTGTCTATTTCTGGGATTGTTTCTGTCTGCTGTGTAATTAATTTTGCTGGGTGTAAACTAATTAAGGTGTGGGATCTAATTGGTTAAATAATCATGTTACAATTGGTTAGTTAAATTTCAGGGAAATGATTGGTTAAGGTATAGCAAAGCAGAACTCAAGTTTTACTATATAGTCCGCAGTCAATCAGGAAGTGGGGGGGGGGGGGGGGGGAATGGGAATCATGTTTGGCTAAAGCGGGAAATGGGAACAGGGACACAGGTAAGGCTCTGTGGGGTCAGAGCTGGGAACGGGGACACTAAGGAAGGAAACTGGACTCATGCTTGCTGGAAATTCACCCCAATAAACATTGGATTGTTTGCACCTTTGGACTTCAGGGATTGCTGCTCTCCATTCATGCGAGAAGGACCAGGGAAGTGAGAGGGTGAAGGAATAAGCCTCCTAAAACCAAGGATTCTGGAACCTTTGTAGAAGTGGTGGGGGTGGGGGGCCCACCAGTGCCAGCCGGGGAGGCTGGGGGTCATGCCCCCCACTTTTTAGAAAGGGTGTAATTTGGGGGATAGGGGAGAATGTTGCCCCCCCCAAACTGCAAGCCTTGGGCAGGAGCAGAGCAGCACCTCCGCTGTGGAGTGCAGGCCCTACCGGTGCCACTTCGCACCTGCCCAAGGCTTGCAGTTTGGGGGGCAACATGGCCCCCCGGGTTCCGGCATGATTGGTTGAGACCCTTTTGGTTTCTATTTCTCTAGCTTTGTGAGGTGTCAGACAAAGTTGCTGCCATGCTGTGGGATACGTCACAAACCAGAAACCCCAGGGGCGTGTCTCTGCACTGAGCATTGTATGTGCAAAGGAGGAGATGGGGTGCTGCTTATGGATGACAGCCTGGCCTCATCTCATCTATCCATCTTACTTGCTTGAAAACTCCTGGCTGCAGTCCCAGGACTCTATGTCCTGCGAAAGGCAAGCTGTTTGCAGGTCTCTGATGTGGAAAGAGCGGAGAAAACGTGTGCTTTGTTTGGGGTGGGTTTCTGGCTCAGGTCTGGAGCCAGGACTTTTGGTTTCTTGATCAGGGGTCAGGGAAAACGATCTTTGCTCCTTTCTGCAGAGGGCGATGCTGTACGAGTGTCTGGCAGAAGCTCTGCCTGGGTGATGCTGTTCCCCTGTTCACACCACAGAACGTGTCGTATAGTCAGCAGAGCTGGAGTGAGCAGATGCAATTTTTATTTGGCGGTGTCCCTCCGTAGAGCAGATTGCCCCCCGCAGAGGTAGCTGCTGTCCCCTTGCCACGGGGCTGGCGGAGGAGGCGTCCCGAAGCTCCTTGTGTCAAAGCACCAGAGAGGTAATAGACAGAGGAGTCCTGCACTGTGGGTTCACCTCTCTTTTATATCACTGATCTGAGCTGAGGTGCTGAGGGGAGAAGGAGCTGGGAGCCCGTTCAGATCCAGAGTGGGGAGCTGTGAGGACCAAGAATGGTTTCTGGCCCCAGCAACAGATGAAGAAAATGGGCACGGGGAGTGGGCCAGATAATGGGGTTTCCCCAGCCTATGGGAATGCTGGGTTCAGGAGTGGTATCTCTTGAGCAGCGGGCAGATTGTGGCTGCCTGCAGCAGCAGAAGCCATGCACCATCCAAGATGATACAGTAATGTTGCAACCAGCTTTAGCTTGGAAAATGTGTTAGGCCTAAAAATTCCCAGATGTGGGCAAATTCAATGGGCTATTCAGTTGTATCAGAGGTTGCATGACAAGATCCTTTGCACTGGAAAAATCTCCAGTGCGGGAGAAGACAGCATGGAGTCCACTCCTGGCAGCACAGCATCCACACCCAGCAGGGAGAAGGACCTGTATCTGGAGCTACGTTTCAGAACAATATATTGCCAAGGTAGAGTGGACTATAAAGAGAAGTGGAGCAAACAACTAAGTGATCCTTCACCAGAGGAGACAAGGAAAACCAGCACCTTGGATTCTGTGAGCATCCTGACAAAAAGCTAGTCAGCCGTTGCTGGGAAAGGAATACTGGAGAGGAAAGTGCCTCGAACAATGTCTGTAGCTTGTTAAGTTAGGTCTTAGCTATTAGAAAGCGTATTATTACTTCTGTTTGTTCATCACCCTTCCTATCTTTACACCTTACACTTGATATCACTTAAATCTATGACTTTTGTTTACGAAACTTGTTTTACCTTTATTATAAACCAGGTCAGTGCTGTGATTAAAGTGAGTGTTTGTCAAACCCCAGTGAAATTAATGAGCTGCGTGTATTGACTCTTTAAAAGAGCAATGAACTTAATAACTTGTGTGTGTTCCGGGAGAGGACTGGACACTACAGAGAGACAGTTCAGAGGCCCGTCTAGTAAAGGGTGCCTACTATAGGAATAATGGACTGAGTGGATTATTCCGATAGCTCTTCTAACGCTAGCCGCTGAAGATCCTCCACAACGATGTGGGATCAGCAGGAGAGAGAGATGTAACGTCATTGTAGTTTGAACAGTGCTACAATAAATCCCACAAGGATTCACACTCTGAACCCCAAAACTATGAGATCCATATTGAATCTGCAATAATCAGAACTTCTATCAGTTACCTGGGTGGGCACCCTGAAAACTATCGTGATGGAGTCAACGAAAAAAGAAAACACTTATCGTTTAACGAATATTCAATGTAGTACAAAATACAACATATGCGGTGGTCTCTCGTGTCCTTCCAGGACATCAGGTTCAGCAAACCTCAGACCTCTGAAAACCAGTAAATACAGATAAATCCCATGCAACCATAACTCTGCCCCTTGGTGCTGGCAATAGCCATGGGAACGATCTGCCTGCTACTCCTGGTGAAGGAATTTGTTTGTTTTCTGAAATGTCAAATTTTGATTAGCTCTGGCATAAAGCAACACATTTCATTGTAAGATATACCTAACACACAATCTGACAATGGTCTGAAAGCATAAAGTAGGATTTTATTTCATAATTTCTGCTGCTAAAAGACTTTGCATTCCTTACTGCAAGAGAATGACATGTTTACAGTAGGATAGAAACACCTCTGAGCAACTCAGAGAGAAGATGTGAGTAATCATTTTAGCACAATGGTAGGGGCTGATCCTGGGGCAGGGTTCTGCCTTTGCCCCCTCAGACTGTGCAAAGGGCCCATGCTGCGAGTGGAGCAATTGTCCGTGGCTCAGCTGGAAGCCCCCTGATGAGGACCTGGAGACAGTGCAGTGAGCTGCCAGCCTTGTGCCCTGACAGGAAGAGGGGGTGGAGATGCCGGGCGAGAGCCCTGGTTTTACTTTGCCCCTTTCAAACAGTGAGCACCACGGGGGATTCTGGCCAAGACCGGCACAGGGCTCAAAGGGAGGAGCTCCTGGTGCCCATTCTGACCCTGTTCACGGATATAATCCTACAGAACCATACAGCATGAGAACAAGCAGACTGGGCAGTCACTGCAGGACCGTGAGATGGGTCTAGCCTGCTCTGTATGGTACTGACAGGGCCCCGGGCTACCCTGAGTCTCAGGGATGGATGCTCAGCTGGAATCCTCCACCCCAGACCCAGAAGAAAGGGAAGATTTTCTCCCCATTGAAAGAAGCCTGTGGGAAAGTGAAGATCGGGGCCAGATCATCAGCATAATTAAATGCCACCAACCCCCCTTCATAGTCCAGAGAGACCCGGATCCTGCTGGGTTCTCTACTCAAGGACAGGCGGGTGACAGGCGAGGTTTGAGCCCGATAGTCTCTGGCATTGCCCCATTTCTGCACCACCCAGACCCCATTCTCGGGGGTAAAGCCAACCTCTTCCTTCCTCAGCACAGACTGTCTAGCTACCCCCACAGCCCAGTCTCCGGCTACTCCTCCCTTCACCTTCACCTGCCAGGAATGTTTCCCCGAGGTGAAGCCCTCAGAGCCCAGCACACTCAGCAAATAATCAAATCTCTCCGGTTTGTAAGGCAACATCTGGCTCTCGGGGCCCCGGCTCATGGTTCTTCGATCATCAGACAGGACGAGCTCAGGATGTGCCGTGTCTGGATCCAGAGTCACATTCGCTGGGGAGAGACAGAATCAGAGCGTTATCGGCACACATGGGTCAATGACAGAGCGAAAGGATCGGCTGGGCCAGACCTGAGCCTCAGAATCTTCCCCCCTGCACTCACCCACTTCGGAACAATACTGTGTAACATATATGTATGCCAGTCGGTGCTGCTCTTTATACAGCTAACTATCGACACAGAGAGAGAGATAACATGGCAAAAATACTTCACTAACGCAGCGTTAAGATGCCTGGTGAGACCTTGCACCCCTCAAGAAAGTCAGTTCAGCAAAACTGAATCTTGTGAATGCTGGGAGATAGCGAGTTCAGGTAAACACCTTCGCAACCTTAACTCTGCCCTCTGGAGCTGGCAATGGCCTCTGGGAATTATCTGCATGCACTGCAGCTGTAATCCCTGTGGTAGGTGTTGCTGTACTGAAGGGTGGAGGAATAAATTGAACCATCTTGGAAGATCTGTGATTGGGATAGGAGGAGATCTGGGCGGCTGTGCCCTCTGCGTGTGTGTGTGTGTGTGTGTCCCCCTCTCTCCCCGGCCCCTGTGTGGGCTTTTAAGGCTGCACAGCTCCCTGCCTCACCCCGGGATATCCCCAGCAAGCCAGACTGTCTAAACAGGCCAGGGCCTGCGCTTTGCTTTCTCTCTGAAGACAACGAGCAGTGCATTGCCCACAGCTATATGTTTCCACACAGCTCCTTCTAAGCAACCACGTTTCTTCTTTTAGGTAAAAGCATGACAGAGAATAAATATTAAAACAATAAAACTCGAAAGCTGACCTGAGATTTCCCCGTCCCCCCAAATCCAATCTACAGCTCTAGAAGCTTTTAGTCCTTCAAACCCCACATCTGGGTATTCTCCGGGGTTAGAAGTTTAGATCCAGAACCAGAGCAATGGCTGGGCAGATCAGCCATATCTTTATCCAACTCTGGCCTTTGATCTTTGCCTTCTGTAACAGGTAATCAACAGAAAAAACCCTCCCCTCAGAGCTTAACTTCAAAAAGCTGGGTTTTTGCATTGACCAGAGGTAAGTAATTTGCATTAACCTCGCCCTAGGGACTCCCCAGGAAATCCACTTAATATTTATTGTCCCAAAAGTCCATACTTGTCTGGCACATTTTCAATACAGCCTTTTGAACCGCCACGTCTTACATCCATCACATCTCCTCA
The DNA here is from genome assembly GCF_965140295.1 of Lepidochelys olivacea. Lineage (NCBI taxonomy): Eukaryota > Metazoa > Chordata > Testudines > Cheloniidae > Lepidochelys > Lepidochelys olivacea. Next base: position 270,630,385 of record NC_140412.1, read on the forward strand.
CTAGAGAGGTTATACACAATCCTGGCCCACAGCAGTACATACAGTTAGTACAATAAGATCTTTCAGTGATATTGCAGGAAATTGCCCTATCTACAGAGCCCTATCCAGCTACAGTGGAAACTCTCCACCTCCAGAGTCTCTTGGCTCCTCTGTGCTCAGTATGATCCCCTTAGTTCATGAGCAGTACTATCTGTCCAATAATGTTCTGAATGTTGCTCCCCCCAGAGGCCTAGTGGGTGCCGTTCACTCTCTGTGTGTTATCCTCCAGTCAGTGAGACCCTTGTGGCAGGATCAGAGCCAGGGCTTGATCCCCAGGTCTGGGCAAAACCACGGTGGTAGAATATGTCAACCTTTAAAAACTATGGTTTTTTTAGGGAGTTGGGGGGGCGGGAGGGAGAGGAGATTGTATCCCAGGAACCCCTTGGTCAAATGATCTCAGATTTGGATCACTGACCCTAGCCAGTGCCCCCTGAGGCACATCAAATTTCAAGGCAATCCATGTAACCATGACAATTTTAGAGCACTTAGAAGAATGAAGCTTTTCACAGAAAGCTAGTTGGTACCTTAACTTGACCAGACCTGACAGCTCAGTATCATTTGTACAGTCCCCAGCAGATCCCGGTGGTTGGGTTGGGCCCTGTATGCATTACTCCAGTTCAGATATTAAATTGCAAGAAATAGTTTGATTCTGAAGTCACGCCTACATTATACACTTGGGACATCTCAATTTTTCTTCCAAAGATAAATATAGTTTTACCTGAATGAACTACTCCAGAGTCCTGTGTTTCGGGTGGGAAGAAATATGCAAATATATTTAAATGTTACCTTTCTTTAGGGTTGAGATGCAAGTCTCTTCGCTTGGGTCACTCACAGCCCCATCCGCACACACAGCCGAAACCCGGACTCTGTAGGGTGTCTCAGGACTCAGTCCATCAATGCTATAGAACTCGGTTCTCTTTTCTGTCCTTCGTTCCAGCCATTTGTCTTTCCCCTCCTGACTTGTATCTCCTGCCTCCTCTTTATATTGCACCTTATACTCCCTTATTCTGACTCCATCTCCAATGACACTTGGACTCTCCCAGGTGAGGGCGATGGCAGATGAATCTACAATAACTGTTACAGACTTCCCAGGCGGGCTGGTAGGAGGGAGAGTCTTCACAGGATTACTCACATCGCTGCTCTCGCTGAGCCCTGGTTTGCTCACTGCAGCGTATCGGAACTGGTACTCGGTGTTTGCACGTAGCCCTGTTACTGTGAATGTCTCTTGCGTGTTATTTACATTCACAGCCGTCCAGTTCTCCTGTCCTACAATTCTGTACTCTGCCCGATAGCCGGATATCTCAGCCCTTCCATAGGCTGCTGGGTTAAACTTGAGCTGCACACGGTCATGTTTGATTCCATCAATCAGGGGAGGAAGAGGCTTTGATGGAGGCTCAAAGTTGGTGCTGATCAGCTCTCCCTCCTCATACAGGTAAATGGAAGTGCCTGGATTGTCCTTGTCTGGAACAGAGGACACAATGAACCGAATCTTCCCGTTAGATTTGTTGACACTGACAAAACGTGAAAGGGACTTTGCAGATTTTCGAGCTTTTCTATTAATTTCTTGTTCCTCAAACCACATTTTGGATTTTGGTTTCTCAGCAACAGAACTGGCTGCTGCAGAATCATAAGTTTCCTTTATATACTGGGTCTGAAGCCACTGTTTTAAATCTGATAAATATGGCTCCTCTTCATGCAGTGAGGTGAATGTAAAGGAGACGATAAAGTCAAGCTCAGGGTCGAGTACTATTTCATCTAGTTCACTCTGAGAGGACACCACTTTTACATTGCTTAGGATCCTAAGGTAGGAATTCACATAATTCATCTCTTTTTCCTTTGTATCCAGAAATTCACTGAGGCTCTGAGTATTGAATGGTGACTGGTTTTTACATGATAAAATATCCACCAGGCCCCCTTCCTCTTTTCCACCTCCACGGATTAACGGTAAGAGTCCTGCTAGCTGTTTCTGGAAAGTCTGTCTGTGTTGCTTACACAGATCTCTGAACTGCTGGATTTTCAGCTTGATTTCGGGGAAGCTTGTGGCAATCGGACTCTTCACCATGTCATTGCATCGCATGTTTACTTCTGCCAGTTCCTCCAGAGCAGTCTGAGCATCAGAAATCAGTGAAAAGCTGATCTCACGCACCAGCCGAGCAGCTCTGGAATCCAGCTTGGTCAGCGGGTACAGCCAGACTCTCACTGGTACGGCCTTTTCCCCGCTGTCACCCAGCAGCTTGGGGAGGGTGGAGTATATTTGCATGGCATCTTGGAAATTAGTTGGATTTCTCTCAAGAGCAAAATCACCATGGAACCTGCAGTTAAATTTTGCAGCATTTAATTTTTCACTTTCATCCATTTTGACAGCTCCTTCCCCTTCTATGGAAAACATGGGTATCTTTTTAATTGCAATCTGGAGCTTTCCCTCTATCTCACGTACATTCTCAGAAGAAGAAACTTCCCGATCAAACACGAAGAAAGCCTGAGCCCCGTACAGCACAGCCGTGACCACATGGGTGGCGGTGCCTTGGTCAAATACAGCAGGATAAGAAACATTCTCTGGTCCTAAATGGTTCATAGTTAGTTGTTCAAAGTTTGTTGTGGCAGAGTACTGGAGAGTAATTCGGGCCTGTTGTTTGGATTTTTTGGTGTCATTTAAGTATTTGGCAGATCCACTTACTTCAACCAGCCCCCCCAGGAAACTGGCCTTCAGCGAGGCTGTGACATTGAGGGCATTGGCCTTCTCTTCAATGGTGTCGGATGCGATGATCTCAAATTCAGTCTTGGGTTGTGGTTTTGTGTTTACATCCTTGCGAAGCTGTTCCAGGCCCCACAGCGTGATCCCTGGAATAGTAGAGACAGACACATGGTAACGTAACTGATAGATGCACAGGACACAGAATCTATCCATCCTTTAATTGTGTCTCATTTCTGAGATTGAAAAATAACGAGTGAAGGACATCAAGTAAACTGACCTGGTAACATACAAATGTGCCAAGTCAAGGCTGAACTACACCCTAACAACCTTCCCTTGCCCCCGGCTTCTTACAGGACTTTGGAAGATGTGATCTTTTCTGTTTTTTTTCATATATCCCTCTCCAGAATGACTGAGTTCACTCCCCCCTCAGGAGTACACTGTCCCAGGAAGCAAGTGCTATATTTATGATTGAAATGTCACTTCTATTAGAAAAGGAGGACTTGTGGCACCTTAGAGACTAACCAATTTATTTGAGCATGAGCTTTCATGAGCTACAGGGATGCATCCGATGAAGTGAGCTGTAGCTCACGAAAGCTCATGCTCAAATAAATTGGTTAGTCTCTAAGGTGCCACAAGTCCTCCTTTTCTTTTTGCGGATACAGACTAACACGGCTGCTACTCTGACTTCTATTAGAAATGATCTGATCAATTGGATAATTGGTCTGAAATCAACAAGATGAAATTCAATAAAGACAAGTGCAAAGTACTACACTTAGGAAGGAAAAATCAAATGCACCGTTACAAAATGGGGAATAACTGGCTAGGCAGTAGTACTGCGGAAAAGGACCTGGGGATTATAGCGGATCACAAATTGAATATGAGACAACCATGGGATGCAGTTGTGCAAAAGGCTAATATAATTGTGGTGTGGGAGGTAGTTGTCCTGCTCTTCTCAGCACTGGAAAGGCCTGAGCTGGAGTATTGTGTCCAGTTTGGGGCGCCACACTGCAAGAAAAATCTGGACAAACTAGAAGGGTGAGGGAAGAGCAACAAAACTGATAAAGGGTTTAGAAAACCTGCCCTATAGAAGATAGATTAGAAACAGTGGGTATGTTTAGTCTTAAGAGAAGAAGACTGAGAGCAGAGCTGATAACGGTTTTCAAATCTGTTAAGGGCTGTTGACAGTGAGGACAGTGATCAGTTGTTCTCCATGTCCGCTGAAGGGAGGCCAAAAAGTAATTGGCTTTATCTGCAGCAAGGGAGGTTTAAGTTAGTTATTAGGAAAACTTTCTAATTGTAAGGATAATTAAGCACTGGAATAGACTTCCAAGGGAGGTTGTGGAATCCCCATCTGTGATAAATAAAGTGGGGGTAGCTCCCTTTGATGGACACCCAGCCAATCAGTTAGCTGTAAAATCCCTCTTGATAGCTGTTCTTTACTTGCTTTACCTGTAAAGGGTTAAAAGTCCCCCAGGTAAAGAAAAAAAAAGTGGGCACCTGACCAAAAGAGCCAATGGGAAGGCTAGAACTTTTTAAAATTGGAAAAGAAAGTTTGCCTTTGTCTGTTGTTCTCTGGGCTGGAGGGACAGAGCAGCCATGTTGTAAGCAGCTAAGCCAGGTATGATTATAAGCAGTGATGAGCTGCCAAAATCTTAACAACCTGTTCCCTGAGGGATGTGCCTCAGTATGTATTTTTTGTACCAACAGGGTTACCATAGGTCTGTATTTTCCTGGGAGGAATTCCTCCCGGATGGCGATTTAAGAACAAAAAGGCCTGACCTGTCTGGGAAAATAGGGATGTATGTTAACCCTGCCGAAAGTTCTTTTTTAAAAAGATGGGCCTGACCTAGCAATTACCTCCGTTTCACAGGTGTGGGTCCCCACCATGCCCTGGGCATGTGCTAGGGTGACCAGATGTCCCAATTTTATAGGGACAGTCCTGGTTTTGGGGTCTTTTTTTTATATAGGCTCCTATTACCCCCCAACCCCTGTCCTGATTTTTCACACTTGCTGTCTGGTCACCCTAGGGTGTGCACAAGTGTGGGTCCCAGCTGCTCCCTTCCCCACTCATTGAAGCAGGTGTGCAGGGTTACTGCCCTGGGAACTGCAGGGCACCAGTGGACATGGGGACAGCTGCAGACAGGGGCATGGGGCAGGGCTAGCTGGAGGCAGGGGGGCCAGGCTGGCTGCGGGCAGGGCAGGGGCAGGGGGCAGCAGAGCTGGCTGGAGACAGGAGGGTGCGGGGCTGGCTGTGGGCAGGGCAGGCGGTGCGGAGCTGGCTGGAGACAGGAGGGTGCAGGGTTGTCTGGAGGCAAGGGGGTGCGGGGCTGGCTGTGGGCAGGGCAGGCGGTGCGGAGCTGGCTGGAGACAGGAGGGTGCAGGGTTGGCTGGAGGCAAGGGGGTGTGGGGCTGGCTGGAGACAGGGACAGGCTGCGGGCAGGACAGGGGGTGCAGGTGGCAGGGCCTGGCTGCGGGCAGGGCAGGGGGTGTGAGGGTGGCTGGAGACAGGGGCTGGCTGCAGGCAGGGGGTACGGCAGGGCTGGCTGCAGAAAGGGGCTGGCTGCGGGCAGGGCAGGGGGTGTGAGGGTGGCTGGAGACAGGGGCTGGCTGCAGGCAGGGGAGCGGGTACGTGCGGCAGAGGTTGGCTGGATACAGGGCAGAGGGTGCGGCAGGGGCTGGCTGCAGGCAGGGCAGGGGATGTGGGGGTGGCTGGAGACGGGCTGGCTGTGGGCAGGGGGTGCGGCAGGGACTGGCTGGGGACAGGGGCTGGCTGCAGGCAGGGCAGGGGGTGCGTGCGGCAGAGGTTGGCTGGAAACAGGGCAGAGGGTGCGGCAGGGGCTGGCTGCGGGCAGGGCAAGGGGTGTGGGGGTGGCTGGAGACAGGGGCTGGCTGCAGGCAGGGGGTACGGCAGGGACTGACTGGAGGTAGGGGCTGGCTGCAGGCAGGGTAGGGGGGTGCAGGGACTGACTGGAGACAGGGGCTGGCTGCGGGCAGGGCAGAGGGTGCAGGGGTGGCTGGAGACGGGCTGGCTGCGGGCAGGGCAGGGGGTGCGTGCGGCGGGGCCGGCTGCGGGCAGGGTGGTGGGGGCTCACGGGGAGCAGCCCGAGCAGCAGGACGCAGCCCCGGCCGAGCAGAGGGAGTCCCAGGGATGGGGGGGCAGCCCACGTCGCTCCCGCAGCGCAGCGCCCCCAGTGGCCAGAGGAGGAATCACATCACTTCCCGGCCGGAGCCCAGCAAAGCCTCAGCGCCCCCTGCAGGGAAGCGGGTTAACAGCCGGTTCTAAAACAGGTTCAAAATTTAACACCCGGTTCGCGCGAACCGGCGCGAATTCAGCTCACCCCAGATTATAAGTCATCGGATCATTCCTAGAATGACTTATCTGAACTCCAATGTGTAAACAGATCAGAGTGTTTAGCCAGATGCGATTAGGTTGCATCCGAGAGTGCTGAAGGAATTGGCGGCTGTGATTGCAGAGCCATTGGCCATTATCTTTGAAAACTTGTGGCGAACCAGGGAAGTCCCGGATCACTGGAAAAAGGCTAATGTAGTGCCAATCTTTAAAAAAGGGAAGAAGGAGGATCCTGGGAACTACAGGCCAGTCAGCCTCACTTCAGTCCCCGGAAAAATCATGGAGCAGGTCCTCAAAGAATCAATCCTGAAGCACTTGCATGAGAGGAAAGTGATCAGGAACAGCCAGCATGGATTCACCAAGGGAAGGTCATGCCTGACTAATCTAATTGCCTTTTATGATGAGATTATTGGTTCTGTGGATGAAGGGAAAGCAGTGGATGTATTGTTTCTTGACTTTAGCAAAGCTTTTGACACGGTCTCCCACAGTATTCTTGTCAGCAAGTTAAGGAAGTATGGGCTGGATGAATGCACTACAAGGTGGGTAGAAAGCTGGCTAGATTGTCGGGCTCAACGGGTAGTGATCAATGGGTCCATGTCTAGTTGGCAGCCGGTATCAAGTGGAGTGCCCCAAGGGTCGGTCCTGGGGCCGGTTTTGTTCAATATCTTTATAAATGATCTGGAGGATGGTGTGGATTGCACTCTCAGCAAATTTGCGGATAATACTAAACTGGGAGGAGTGGTAGATACGCTGGAGGGGAGGGATAGGATACAGAGGGACCTAGACAAATTGGAGGATTGGGCCAAAAGAAATCTGATGAGGTTCAATAAGGATAAGTGCAGGGTCCTGCACTTAGGATGGAAGAATCCAATGCACCGCTACAGACTAGGGACCGAATGGCTAGGCAGCAGTTCTGCGGAAAAGGACCTAGGGGTGACAGTGGACGAGAAGCTGGATATGAGTCAGCAGTGTGCCCTTGTTGCCAAGAAGGCCAATGGCATTTTGGGATGTATAAGTAGGGGCATAGCGAGCAGATCGAGGGACGTGATCGTTCCCCTCTATTCGACATTGGTGAGGCCTCATCTGGAGTACTGTGTCCAGTTTTGGGCCCCACACTAGAAGAAGGATGTGGATAAATTGGAGAGAGTCCAGCGAAGGGCAACAAAAATGATTAGGGGTCTGGAACACATGACTTATGAGGAGAGGCTGAGGGAGCTGGGATTGTTTAGCCTGCAGAAGAGAAGAATGAGGGGGGATTTGATAGCTGCTTTCAACTACCTGAAAGGGGGTTCCAAAGAGGATGGCTCTAGACTGTTCTCAATGGTAGCAGATGACAGAACGAGGAGTAATGGTCTCAAGTTGCAGTGGGATTAGTTAGATTAGTGGGGGAGGTTTAGATTGGATATTAGGAAAAACTTTTTCACTAAGAGGGTGGTGAAACACTGGAATGCGTTACCTAGGGAGGTGGTAGAATCTCCTTCCTTAGAGGTTTTTAAGGTCAGGCTTGACAAAGCCCTGGCTGGGATGATTTAACTGGGAATTGGTCCTGCTTCGAGCAGGGGGTTGGACTAGATGACCTTCTGGGGTCCCTTCCAACCCTGATATTCTATGATTCTATGATAGGGTTATTTATTTTATTTCTTATTGGCTTGTGGACTCCTCTGTCATAACCCCAGATGCTTTTGTTTGCTTGTAACCTTTAAGCTAAACCCACAAGAAAGCTATTTTGGGTGCTTGATTTTTGGAATTGCTCTTTTAAAATCTATCAGAAGCCTAAATTCCAGATGCATTTTCTTTCTTTTTATTTTTAATAAAATTTCCTTTTTTAAGAACAGAATTGGAGTTTTGGTGTGCTAAGAGGTTTATGCATGTTGTTTGATTAGCTGGTAGCCACAGCTAATTTCCTTTTTCTTTCTCAGCTGTTCCCAGACTGTTTCTCAGCTGGGGTGAAAGGGCTTGAGGGCACCCCATAGGGAGGAATTCCCAAGTGTTCCTTCCTAGCTTGAAAGGGGTTGGGTGTTTTTTGCATTTGGTTGGTGGCAGCATTTACCAAGCCAAGGTCAGAGAGAAGCTGTAACCTTGGGAGTTTAAAACAAGCCTGGAGTGGCCAGTATTAATTTTTAAAATCCTTGCGTGCCCCACTCTGCACTCGGAGTGACAGAGTTGGGATTCAGCCTTGAGAAACTAAATGAATTCTTTGCATCGGTCTGCACTGTTGAGGATGTGAGGGAGATTCCCAAACCTCAGCCATTCTTTTTAGGTGACAGATCTGAAGAAAGAAAAGGAGGACTTGTGGCACCTTAGAGACTAACCAATTTATTTGAGCATGAGCTTTCGTGAGCTACAGAAGCTCACGCTCAAATAAATTGGTTAGTCTCTAAGGTGCCACAAGTCCTCCTTTTCTTTTTGCGAATACAGACTAACACGGCTGTTACTCTGAGATCTGAAGAACTGTCCCAAATTGAGGTGTCATTAGAGGAGGTTTTGGAACAAATTGATAAACTAAACAGTAATAAATCTCCAGGACCTGATGGTATTCACCCAAGAGTTCTGAAGGAACTCAAATGTGAAATTGCAGGACTACTAACTGTAGTCTGTAACCTATCATTTAAATCAGCTTCTGTACCAAATGACTGGAGGAGAGCTAATGTGATGCCAGTTTTTAAAAAGGGCTCCAGAGGTGACCCTGGTAACTACAGGCCAATAAATGTCACTTCAGTACTGGGCAAATTGGTTGAAACTATCGTAAAGAACAAAATTGTCAGACGCATAGATGAACATAATTTGTTGGGAAATAGCTAACATGGTTTTTGTAAAGAGAAATCATGCCTCACCAATCTACTAGAATTCTCTGAGGGGGTCAACAAGCATGTGGACAGGGGGATCGAGTGGATATAGTGTACTTAGATTTTCAGAAAGCCTTTGACAAGGTCCCTCACCAAAGGCTCTTAAGCAAAATAAGCAGTTATGGGATAAGAGGGAAGGTTTTCCCATGGATTGGTAACTGGTTAAAAGATAGGAAACAAAGGGTAGGAATAAATGGTCAGTTTTCCGAATGGAGAGAGGTAAATAGTGGTGTCCCCCAGGGATATGTACTGGGCCCAGTCCTATTTAACATATTCATAAACAATCTGAAAAAAGGGGTAAACAGTGTGGTGGCAAAATTTGCAGATGATACAAAACTACTCAAGATAGTTAAGTCCCAGGCAGACTGCGAAGAGCTACAAAAGGATCTCTCAAAACAGGGTGACTGGGCAACAAAATGGCAGATGAAATTTAAAGTTGATAAATGCAAAATAATGCACATTGGAAAACATAATCCCAACTCTACGTATGAAATGAAGGGGTCTAAATTAGCTGTTACCACTCAAGAAAGAGATCTTGGAGTCAGTATGGATAGTTCTCTGAAAACATCCACTTAATGTGCAGCGGCAGTCAAAAAAGCTAACAGAATGCTGGGAAGAATTAAGAAAGGGATAGATAATAAGACAGAAAATATCCTATTGCCTCTATATAAATCTATGGTTCGCCCACACCTTGAATACTGCGTGCAGATGTGGTCACCCTATCTCAAAAAGATATATTGGAATTGGAAAAGGTTCAGAAAAGGGCAACAAAAATGATTAGGGGTATAAAATGGCTTCTGTATAAGAGAGATTAATAAGACTGGGACTTTTCAGCTTGGAAAAGAGGCAACTAAGGGGGAATATGACAGAAGTCTATAAAATCATGAGAGGTATAGATAAAGTAAATAAAGAAGTGTTATTTACTCCTTCTCATAATACAAGAACAAGGGGTCATCAAATGAAATTAATAGGTAGCAGGTTTAAAACAAACACAAGAAAGAATTTTTTCACGCAATGCATTGTCAACCTCTGGAACTCCTTGCCAGAGGGTGTTGTGAAGGCCAATCCTATGATGGGGTTCAAAAGGGAGCTAGATAGATTCATGGAAGATAGGTCCATCAGTGACTATTAGCCAGGATGTGCAGAAAATAGTGTCCCTAGCCTCTGTTTGCCAGAAGTTGCGATTGGGTGACAGGGGATGGATCACTTGATGATAACCTGTCTGTTCATTCCCTTTGGGGGACCTGCCGTTGGCCACTGTCAGAGGACAGGATACTGGGCTTGATGGACCTTTGGTCTGACCCAGTAGGGCCGGTCTTATGTTCTTGATACCATCATTGTAGGTTTTAAAGAACAGGTTAGACAAATACCTCTCAGAGATGGCCCTGGTGCACTTATTCCTGCCTCAATGCAGGTAGCTGGACTAGGTGTCCCCTTAAGGGCCCTTCCAGCCCTAAATTTCTATGATTCAGTGATGTCTGGTGGGGTGAGTTCCTCATGCTAATTATGTTGCTTTAAAATGTATTTCCTTTATCGAGTTTAAACTAGTTGTATTTTAATTTTGAGTGTCCCCTTGTTATTTTTCTATGAGAGAGTAAATAGGTACTTCTTCTTTACCTTCTCTAGCCCTTTCCTATTTACCTTCTCTAGCCCTTTCCTATTTACCTTCTCTAGCCCTTTCATTCTTCTGTATCCCTGTTTCACCTCCAGCTTATTCTTGTCTCTATATGAAATATTTTGTTTTGTCTTTTCCTGTGAAATTCTCCCCAGGTTTCTAGTAATTTTTATCATCATTGTCCGAACTGCCTCGATTTCTGTGATACCCTCTTTGTGATGGGACGGCCAGCACGGAGCACACATTCCAGGGGAGTGTGACCCGTTGATTTATATAATGCCATTGGAATAGGTCTGGTGGCATTTTCCATGCTGTTCCTCGGGCACCCGAGCACCCTGTTCACGGCTTGGCCTGCCACTGGACACAGAGTGGGTGTTTTCACTGAGCTGTCCACAGCGATGCCAGGCCTTTTCCGGGGTGGGGACAGTTCATATGGGTCACAGTGATGTGTGTGAATAGCTGAAGTGTTTCCTTCTAATGGGTCCCCTCATGCCCCGAAGATCTGTGTGTAGAGAGGACCCTTCTCACCGGGACCTCACCCCTCCCATGTGGAAATGGGGGGATGAGCCAGCTCGGGGGCACTGTCCCCCTTTCCTAGGCCGACTGCCATGCGGGTGGGGCTGCAGAGATATCGCAGTGGCAGGGGAGTGGATGGAAAGTTTCTCCTTTCTCCTAGTGCAGCCAGTGCTGTAAGGAGGGTCAGCAGGACAGTACCCGGGCAGGTTTGGATGCCCTTTGTTTTTTCCCCAACTCAAATCCCAAACCCAAATGTTCCTAAAAGAAACAGGTGCCAAATGCTTCTTTTTCCTGAAACGCTAAGTTGGGCCCCGGGCTCCCCCCGGGTGACAATTACCTGGGATGAGGGAGTCACTGCGGCAGTCGTACAGCATCCCCAGCTGGAAAGGGCGGCCCAGAGCCGGCATCGCAATGGTGTCATCTGATCCGGCCATTGTTCCACACCCAGATGCTCTCTCCTCTGTCTGACCTGCAAGAAAGAACTGGGGTTACACTTAAGTTTCTGGGGAGCAGATTTAGAATCGAGTCACTGGCTTCAGTCTTCAGAGCTTTTTCCGAACATTGCCTTGGTTTTAAAAGAATGATGGATCTTCTAGTCTCCACAGGGGACAGGAGAGGAAGAAAGTCACTCAGAGATTTACCTCTCCCTTTTCTTGCCTCAGATTATGAATTCTAAATTTTATATTTCAAAGGAATTGTTCCTATTAGGAAGAATGGGAAATAGTTATAATTTGATGCAATTTAGAGAGATGTAAGCCACAAAGCAAAACAACTGTTGTATTTTGCTGCTCTCATGTAAGATCCCAGACGTATTGAAAGAACGCTGTGACATGCCAGCAAGCTGGATGTCCTGATAGGGGGCTAAATTGCAGCCAGGGAGCCATAAATACCTGCTGCCCAATGGTTAAGAAGAGAGGCAACAGCCCTTACTTAACGCAAGCCAGAGCATGCCTCTGAAGCAGGGGTGGGCAAACTATGGCCCGCGGGTCGAGCCGTTGTAAGCTGGCCCATGAGCTCCTGCTGGGGAGCAGGGTCTGGGGCTTGCTCTGCTCTGGCGCTCCAGCCGGGGTGCCGGGTTGGGGGCTGCTTGAGCTCCCGGAAGCAGCCACATGGCCCCGCTCCGACAGTCGGGGGCCGCTCCACGCATATGAGCCAGAGAAGGGACACCCCCCTCCCGCACCCCAACCCCAATTTTGTGTGCATTCATGGCTCGCCATACAATTTGTATTCCCCGATGTGGCCCTCAGGCCAAAAAGTTTGCCCACCCCTACTTTAAAGTCTAAATAAAATCGTACACCTTTCAGGCCTTGCACCTTGGAATAGAGCAGGAACATCTGCCAATAGATATAGCATAAGGAAATCTCCCTCTCCGAGACCATTCCCAGAGGAGAGTTAAAGGGAACGGCTCCATTTCATGTCTCTTACCTACACTTACAGAACCGCAAGCCACCCACCAACTGTCTTCCTGTTACACGTTTACCCCAGAATCCATCACACCAGCCTCCTCTTGATATGTGCCCTACAGAGGGTTGTTTTAAAGTTTAATCTCAGCGAATGTATGAACTCAGGCCTTGTCCACATGGGGGTACGTTGGCACTGAGTTGACGCACACTAGTAGCTGCGCACTACGTAAGCCATACTCCTAGCATGCGCACGGGACAGCTGTGCCCTCTTTCCAAAATGCCGTACCCCACAATTGTAGCTGAGAGATTTCAAATGATTTAGGAAATTATTTGTCTAGTATTAGGAATTGTCAACTGATATTTATTGAGCAGGATGAAAATGTGATTGTTAGCTTATATATGAGTAAGTCTGTGAGTCTTTCATGGAGGTCCTGGAAGTCACAGAGTCCATGACTTTCCAGGACCTCCATGACTTCTGCAGCTGCAGCGGCTGGTGTAGCTGACCCTAGGGCTGCCCCAGCACCTGGGTGACCCCGGGGCCAGCCACTCTGGCCACTGCTTCGGCGGCCCCAGACAACTGATCCCGGGCCCTGCCACGGAGCAGCAGTCCAGGAGCAGCAGCGGTGGGGCCCCGAGTTCCCCCCCCCGCCTGGAGGAGCAGCAGCGGTGGTGGGGCTACTGGCCGCCACCCCCCCAGGAGCAGCAGTGACTGTCGGAGCACCCCCCCCAGCAGCAGCCTCCCCTGGAGCACCCCTCCTCCCCCAGCACCTAAGATTTAGTGAGGGGCATTTTTAGTAAAGTCACGGACAGATCACAGGCTGTGACTTTTTTTTATTGCCCTTGACTGGTCCGTGGCCTTTACCATGATGAAATCATAGCCTTATATATGAGCATTCAGGGAAGTATAATTAGTTGGTATTATTAAGCTGTGGTTTGATTCGGGAACAATAAGACATAGGGCTGGAAGGAACCTCCTGGGTTGAGTCCAGTCCTCTGATACCGTAGGCAGCCCCGTCATATCGTCCCGTTCCTAAACTTACCAAGCTCCTTCTTAAAACTAGTCCGTCTGCCCCCACTATTCCTATTGGACGTCTGTTCCACAGCCTCAACCTCACTTCCACTTCGTTTCGGGGGCCGTTCATAGCGCTGATTTTGACAAATAAATCTCTGTTTTAGTTTGCGTCCTGGTTCCCTCAGGGATGCTCCTCTGGTTGAGGTCTATCCTGACAGGTGTCATCAGCTGAGACTGATGAAGTTAAGCACCCCCCCCTCCCCACCTATGTGCAAAAAATTGTTGGTATCACAGCAATTTTCAAGGCAGTTGAGTGTGCAGGGGGATTTTAGACTGCTACACAGGAGGAGAGTTTCAACCTTAACTGTCGTGGAGCTACTGCCCCACTAAAATCTAGGTTCAAATGCTGCCCCCTTTGCCATGTGTCACGGGGTCCAGACACCCCAAGGGCAGAACAGGGGGTCTGAACCCCTAAGAACAGGCAATGGACTCAAAGGATTGTGTACAATGCTATTGTGTATAATTATGTTGAGTGAGCTCTTTTCTGAAAGCCTGTGATGTTCTCAACTTACTGATCACTGTGCGAGATGGATCCAGGCTGTGCTTAGGGATTTATGTATCGTGTATGTAGAGTCTGGAGCTGGTTCCTAAAGCTTCATCTCCCGCTCCCAGTAGGGTGGTGGCCAGCCAGGCAGGGAGGAGCTGCCTCCCCAGCCAGACAAGACTAACCCCCAGCACCTCGCATTGTACAACCCAGGAGAGACAAATGATGGGTCTCTAGTGTGCAAACGGTGTGGAGTGTGTCCCAAAGTGAACTGAGAACTGGGGGGCTGGTTTCAAGCCTTTGGGGTGAGGAACTAGAGGGGAAAAGGTCTGGCAGTGAAGAACTCGGGGTAGGCGGATTTGGGGATGCTTGGGACTGGAAGGGCTGGTGGGGTCACCCTGCAGGGATAACGAGGCTGCTGGAAGCCAGGGTGAGACCTTTCTGCCTGTGGGCTGGATGCTGGTGCCAGGGCTCCGAGCCAGAGCCACACAGGATTAAGGGACCCACGGTCACAGGCAGATGGTGACAGACCCCCTGACTGCTCTGGGGGATCCCCAGAATGTCACACCGCGATATCAGAATGTTTCACATCCAGGCTCGTGCTGTGTCTTGTCACTATTCCCTGTATAACATCAATACAGATTAACCCTCTCTTTGCCACCCTCTCAGCTGCAGCCCGTGGCCAGACTCATCCCACACTGGCACGGCGGCTGGTGCAGGGGGGTGGCTCGTATGCTCAGGGGTGCCTTAACTTGTGCCCTGCCTCAGTGCTTCCTCTGGGCCATTGCAGAGATGTAAGAATGCCCCTGCCATGTCTCCTCCAGCCCCTGGCGCACCCCAGAACACCCTGATACCCCTCTGTGCTGGGGTCTTGGAGAGGGGGCCTAGGGGCTCTCTGAGGTGGGGGTTGTCATAAATAAAAAGGGAAGGGTAAACCCCTTTAAAATCCCTCCTGGCCAGAGGAAAAATCCTCTCACCTGTAAAGGGTTAAGAAGCTAAAGGTAACCTCGCTGGCACCTGACCAAAATGACCAATGAGGGACAAGATACTTTCAAAAGCTGGGAGGAGGGAGAGAAACAAAGGGTCTGGGTCTGTGGGTAGGCTGCTTTGGCCGGGGATAGACCAGGAATGGAGTCTTAGAACTTTTAGTAAGTAATCTAGCTAGGTACGTGTTAGATTATGATTTCTTTAAAGGGCTGAGAAAAGAACTGTGCTGAATAGAATAACTATTTCTGTCTGTGTATCTTTTTTGTAACTTAAGGTTTTGCCTAGAGGGATTCTCTATGTTTTGAATCTAATTACCCTGTAAGGTATCTATCATCCTGATTTTACAGAGGTGATTCCTTTACTTCTATTTCCTTCTATTTCTATTAAAAGTCTTCTTGTAAGAAAACTGAATGCTTTTTCATTGTTCTCAGATCCAAGGGTTTGGGTCTGTGGTCACCTAAGCAAATTGGTGAGGATTTTTACCAAACCTTTCCCAGGAAGTGGGGTGCAAGGGTTGGGAGGATTTTGGGGGGAAAGACGTGTCCAAACTACGTTTCCCAGTAAACCCAGTTAGAGTTTGGTGCTAGCAGTGGATATTCCAAGGACAAAGGATAAAATTAATTTGTACCTTGGGGAAGTTTTAACCTAAGCTGGTAAAAGTAAGCTTAGGAGGTTTTCATGCAGGTCCCCACATCTGTACCCTATAGTTCAGAGTGGGGGAGGAAGCTTGACAGGGGTATTATCCAAGGGGCTGTATCAATATCTTCTACTGTATCAAAATCTCCAGCTTCCCTGCTTTCACCTCATTCCCCTCCTGTCTATCACAAATGCTGCTGCTAAAGTCACTCCCTCTCCAAGCGCATTCTGTCCTCCTCACTTCCCCTCACTGACTTCTGGCCTGTTACCACGTTCAATCCAAATTCTGTGGGCCTGAGCCCCATTGCCCTGCACCTTGTCACCTACGCCAGTGCAAAGTGGATGGAAAGCGTTGCCCAGCAGGAACGAAAGTGCTTCACACCCCAAAGTACACTGGTGTAATTCACTTCACAAGGGGCCGGGTGACAGGAAATCAGAGTCACTGAGCAGAGTCCAGCCTGTTACATGCGTCATCTCCCTGTATCCTGCTTCCTTGGTTTCATCTCTCGCTCTCTCTCTGGCTCTGGCTCTCTGCGTCCTCTCACTGCCCAGTCCTACGTTTCAGCCTCTCCCCAGACAGCTCCTCTGGATCTCACCCCCAGACCATGGACAAATCCTGCTGCTCCTGCCTCCACAATGTCTGTAAGAGCCAACCTTTCCTCTCCAGCCTGACCGCTAAACCTCTTGTCCTCCTGGATCATCTCCAACGTGAATTACTGCAACCTCCCCGTCTCTGGCCTCCCGGATACCCACATCACAGCTCCCCAGTGCAAGATGCTGCTGCGAAAATCATCTTCCCAGCCTGTCATTCTGACCAGACGACTCCCTCTTTCGATCTCCCCACTGGCTCTTCCCTACTTCACTGCACGTGGTTCAAACTTCTTGTCCTCACCTCCACAGCCCTGCATAATGCCAGCCCTCTCTGCACCCCTGACTTCGTCCCTCATCACGTCACCTGCCATCCCCTCTGCAGCACCAGGAATGCCAGGCTCGGTGCCCATTCATCTGCTTCTGCCAAACCAGCTCCATGCCTGCTCCCGTGATACCCTCCACTCTGGGAATGCCCTGTCCAGCGAGCTCACCGAGTCCTCACCCAGTCCCCACGTTTCCCTCCAGGATTCCCACCAGGAGCCAGTGAACAACATTGATTATTATTATTTAATTAAAAAAAAAAATAAAACTAAGCTGCTTGTGGCAGGGACTCTGTGTGTGTGCGTACATACACAGATGTCTTATGTGTTTGTGCAGCACCTAAAACAGTGAGGCCTCGATTCTGATAAAAGATAAATAATAAAAAGTTCAGAGTAAGTCCCCAGGATGTGCAGGTGTCTGTGTGGCTGTAACCTTCCCCCTCCCTCCCCACAGTTGGGTACCCGTATTCCTCACGTCATTCTCAGCTCAGCCTGGATCTATCTGAGGTGGGACCATGTTGTTTTATTTCTAGCCCAAGATTTTCAAAAGTGGCTAGTGACTGTGGGTGCCTCAGTTTTCAGGTGCCCAACTGGAGACCCTTCAAGGGGCCTGATTTCCAGGGGTGGGTGCTCAGCACATTCTGAGAGTCAGGCGCCTCTGAGCTGTGTCAAGCCGGGCCCCCGACTCCACGAGTCACTTTTGACAACCTTGGCCATAGTGTGAAGTGCCCAGAACACTGGGGCTGTAAAAACGCCCACTGCTCTTAACAAACCACGGATGAGAATTTTCAATGCTTTCACAACTGTTACAAGCCCCTCTTTCAAACTCACACACAACACGGTACCTTGCTGCTGTTAATTCAGCTCGGAGACCCGACGTGTATTCTTCCTTCACGGGCTGCTGGTCCCTGCGGCCTGCACGCCGTCCACCGGAGCTGTGGGGCTTTCACAGAAAAGTGGAACTTTTACATGGTTTCCTCTATTTATAATCCAGTTTCGGATTCTATCTTACACAATTAAACTGTTTTCCATTGCACTTTCTATATGGGGTCAAGCCCAGGGCCTTTAGGAATTGCTTGGTCAGTGAACTCCATTTACAGGAAAACAGCTTGGAGCTTTGCATGGTGACAGGTTTCAGAGTGGTAACCGTGTTAGTCTCTATCAGCAAAAACAACGAGGAGTCCTTGTGGCACCTTCGAGACTAACAAATTTATTTAGGCATAAGCTTTTTAGCTCACGAAAGCTTATGCCCAAATAAATTTGGTAGTCTCTAAGGTGCCACAAGGACTCCTCGTTGTTTTAGCTTGGAGCTGGTTTACCAGAGTTGTCTTCTCAGATCAGTTCTCAGAAAACAAGAACCCAGGAGACAACCTGGCAAGCGCAGCTCTGTTCATGGTTACTCAGGGTGGCGAGTTGTAGGGGCCCCTGGTGCCTGAGCTCCAGCAAATTCAGGGCCCGGGAGTCCGGCTCCACCAATGTTTGGGACCACGCCTCTTCCCTGGCTCGGCCTGCAGCCCCTGCACCCCCTCCCCAGAGCATCCCCCAGCCCTGTCTACTGCCCCAGTGCCTCCCCCACCCCCACCTGCCGTCCCTGTGCACCCCTGTGCCCCACCTGCACCCCAACCCCCTGTCCCAGCCCAGAGCCAGCACCCAGCACCCAAACTCCCTCCCAGAGTCTGCACCCCAAACCCCCTCCTGCACCCAAACTCCCTCCCAGAGCCTGCACCCCACACCCGCTCCTGCACCCCAACCCCCTGCCCCAGCCCAGAGCCTGCAACCAGCACCCAAGCTCCCTCCCAGAGCTTTAAGCTGGTTTGGGGGGCGGGACTTGGATCCATTCTGGGCACCACCAAAAATTATACAAACCGGCCGCTCCTATGGGCCCTCTGAGTACCCAGCTTCACCTATCCCTCAAGGTGACCCTCTGGGCATTGCCTTGTCAGAGCCTGACTCTTACGTCTGCTGTACATGGTGGAGAGGTGTGCTCGGTACACAGTGACATGAGAGTGTCTGAGGTTATGGAGACCCACAGTGATGTTGCATTTGAAGCTTATTCTCTTCTTCATGGGCCACCTTGCCTCCTTTGTTCTCTTTTTGGGTGTATGAGACAAGTACAGGGGCTGGGCCTGTTGAATGGACACCCATCTGTCAGCTTCTCGCAGTCACCTCCAAGTCAGCTACCGAATGCATGATACAACCTCCCGGAGCTCATCTGCAAAGACCCGAGCTTGTCAACATTTAAGGACTTTTAAAAACTCCATTCCTGCTGTGCTACTTACAGTGAATTGAGGGGATTGCATGTAAGTCGCCCACTGTTGTTCCTCTTCTCCCGGCCTCACTCTGCTTGTCTGTCCTTAGACTGGGAGCACCTTGGAACAAGGACCATCCGCGTCACAGCACATCCTACCTCTGATCCAGTGCTTCTATTAGGAGATCTTGAAGCGCCCTACCAAGGAGAGGAGTATCCCTGAGGCCTGGAGGGGTGAGGTGGCTTGCCCAGGGTCATCCACCAGCAAACCGGGGAACGGAATCTAGGCCTCCTGAGTCCCAGTCTAGTGCTTTACCCACTAGGCCATGTTGCCTCCCACTAATTCTTGAGTGATTGGAGGCACCCAGCCCCGCAATGGGTGCCACTGTCAATGAGTTGTAATGAAACTTATCCCTATATAATTAACTTCAACCTCCTCACTGAAAGAATCCTACCAAACCCTGTAACTAAACGTTAGAAAGGGGAATTGGGGGTGGGGGGTGAGGAGAAGTGAGGAAGTTGGTTAAAAAAGCTTCATTGCTTAATAAACGGCCTTTATGCTGAGCCTGAGGATTTGAACGTCGATATCAAACAGCAGGGAAATTAAAACCCTTAGACTCCCCGCAGCGGCGCTGTGTGAGGCCTCAGTACTTCAGGCCTCTCCAGGAGCCTCCAACCCCAAGGGTGCGAAGCCGGATTCTTCCCCCTGCCCGAGTGGGACCCACCATAGGTCCCTGGATCCTTCCTGCCCCTTGGGCGGATGGTAAATCTCCGGCCTTAGCGTGCGGGTCTCCTGGGACTGTTCCCCGCACACCCCAGGCACCCGCCTTTCCCCTTCCCTGGCCTCCGGGCCTCACCCGCTTCACTTAACCCCCCGTCCTGACCCGATTGCTCGGGCTCGGGGCCAAAGGCACCTGCCCTCACCCAGCTCCTCGGGCTGAGGCAGGGTTGGCCCTAGGGGTCGGCGGGCTGGGCGACCACCCGGGGCGCACCTTGCTGAGTGGGGGTTTCCGGAGCAGGGGTGTCCTGTCCCTCCCTCCACCCACTTGGCAGCCGTCTGCAACCCGCTGCCCCTGCCCTTTCCTTGCCCCCTCTCCCCCTGGAGCCCCCCCGGCCAAGCTGCTCCCGGGAGCCTCCTGATGTCAGGGTGCCCCATCCCCCTGCCCGGGTTCCCTGCCTCCGCTGAAGGGTTTGTGCGGCTGCCTCTGGGGCAGGAGTGGGAGCTGCTGGCGGCTAGTGAGACTAGTGAGTGCTCTGCTTAAAGAGACAGTGCACGGCCTCTAATGCACACTCCCCCCAGCACACACACAGACACACACACTCACTCCTGTGGCAACATGCAGCCCCCGTATGACAACACCAAGTCTGCCTTGAACCGCAGGCCTAGTGCCAGGCACCACAAGACCAGGGTGACCGATTTCATAGGGACAGTCCCAATATTCGGGGCTTTTTCTCATATAGGCTCCTATTACCCCCCACCCCTGTCCCGATTTTTCATATTTGCTGTCTGGTCACCTTACACAAGCCACAGTCGCAGCAGTAAGGAAGGCAACACACCAGACACCAGGCCACCCTGACTTCTGCGCTGCCGCGGGCGGTGACATTGCCCTCGGAGCGGGGCACCCGGCCAGCACCCTCCGGGATCCGGCCGCCCAGCCAGTGCTTCATTTGTGCCAGGGCTGAGCTCTGGCGCATCTTTCAATGCAAATTTAGCAATGGGAGGAGGCAGTGGGGCCCGGAGGTGATAGGGGTGAGAAGCCTGGGGGGCCAGGGCTGTTGTGGGGGTTGCCAAAATACAAGTTCTCCCAGGGTGCCATTTTCCCTAAGGCCAGCCCTGGGCTCAGGATGTCACCTGGTTAATTTACATAATTTAATTTTCCTAGGGCTCAGGGCATCATCTTTTGAGGATCTGCAGGGCCTTTCCCCAGTGAAAGAGCCTTATACAGTAATATCCTGAGCCTCTATTAACAATCACCAAAACCAGACAGCACACGCTAAGCCTACAGTGCTCCCCACTCCCAAGAAGACAGAATCTTCCTGCTGGCCAGTCGGGATCAGGTCATCTGGGGGACTCCAGCTTCCGCACGGTGTGGTTGGCAGGGTTTTGAGGTCTGGCAGCTCTGATCTCGGGGCTGGGTCCTGGAGTTGGTTCCCAAAGAACTTCCTTTTGGACCCCAGTTTATATAGTTAAAACTTAGCTCTACAGTAACCAGTCATTTTAAACTAATGCATTACAAAACTGTATTTTTCACCCAACCTAGCCCACTATGAAACAATTTTTTAGCCAATCAGACCCCACCACCTGAGTTGATTTAAATTTTGACACAAACAGATGAAAGACCAGACAGTGATAACGATAGGGAAGCAAATGGAAGCACAGACAAAAGTAATCGATGGTATCTTTTCAACCGAAAGTGCTGGTAAGCGGTGTTGCCAGACAGAGGGTTACCTTGCGAAGTTCCCTTTGCACATCTTAAGATTTGTCTGTGTGGTCGCTGTTGGTGCGATTAGGGCAGAAATGTGTCTTAACAACCCGATATCATATTGTTTTGGTGCAGTTTAGATGGGACGTGACTCCCTGCTTCTTAGCTCACGGCTGCTGCTTCTTCCTGCAGAAAGACGTTGGCCTACAGAACTGCACTGGATACTCCAGGTGCTATTTCTCCACTGAGTGGTCAGGTGAATAGGAGCCGGAGGCAAAGCCTGTTGAAGTCAGCGAGAAGATTTCAGTGGACTCAGCTGGGCTTTGAATCAGGCCCTGAACGAATATCCAGCTCTATGACCTTTAGGGCATTACAAATTCTTATGCTTTAAAGGAGTCAAAGACCAATTTGTTGCAAAAAGAAATTAACACAGTTTTTCAGCAAAAGACTGGAATGAAGACGTAAAGTCAAGGAAATAGTCATGTAGGTCATTAACCTCGCCACAGTAATTGAACACTCCCTTCCACGCATAATCCTATCCCGTCTATTGAAGTATAATTGGAATCCCACAGACAGATGACAGAATCGAACAGGTGCCCGCCCACAGTCTACCCACAACTCTTGGCTGGTCAGTGTGTGCACGGTCTCTCACCGGGGGGCTCTGTAGGAGTTCTCCCGCTCAGTCAGAGTGGGGAATTAAACACGCATCTCCCACATCCCAGGGAGTGCTCGAACCACTGGGCTCAAAGGCAAAAAAAGGCACGGCACCACCTCCCCCTCCTGTTTTGTGTGGGCAAGGCTGGAAGAGACATCGCTGTTCGTCACCAGGCTCGCTGCCCCCGGTGAATCCCCTTAATAACCAGGGACAGGAGGGAAGCGAGCAGCCTTCCAGCAATGGACTCTACCCAGCCGCGGAGTGAGACTTCTGACCTCCTAGGGCTGAGCAAGAGGTGGCTCCAGCAGCAGCATCCAGCCTCTTCCAACAAACAGACCAAACACGCAGGGTCCACGGGACAAGAAAGAGACAATTATGGATCAGCAGCGGAGTGATGCTCTGCCCCATGCTTGGAAATGATCTTGCCAGGAGGTCTCGCCTGCACACGGAGCAGCAGGGGGGATGGGACAGAACCTCGTAGGACGCTGGCAATCCTTGGTGATGGCACACGATGACCCATCACCCCCAGGGGACTCCTAGCCTCTCGGTGTGACTGGAACCACTGGAGGGCAGCCCCAGACACAACAGTGCTGCAGCACCACCCAGAGATCTGCTGACCAGTACAGACACTGCCAACAAACCAGCATGGGACCAGCCTGGAAACCCCTTTCTGTGAGGTGTCCTACCAGGGTGAATTCTAGGGATGGGGGAAGAGGGGAGGAAACCCATCCCCAACACAGCACCAGTTCCCCTGGAGCCCCAGGGAGGTCTGCATGGAGCCTCTGACACTGTTTCCACCTCCCTTTGACTGGGATGACAGGCTGCAGATTTATGAACAAGATGTTCTTGGCCCGTCCCTAGCCTAGCCTGCTCGAAGGCTGCTCAGCAGCCACTGTTCAGTGCATTCCCAGTCACTGCACAGGCCCCGCATCCCTGAAATGTCTCCCCTACTTTCTGCCTTCCTCAGAGTCTGTCAACCGAAAGAGAAGTCTCTCCCCCCTTCTCCCCCGATGGTCAGCGCGCAGTCCACAGGCCAGTGGCGGTTAATGAGTCTGCAGCAGCCTCTGTGCTCGAGGAGCTAGTCCATGAGCTGTCGTAGGACAGGTTCATGTTTTCAATCCTGGTATTGATTAATTGATTGATATTTAACACTGACATTCGTTGGAGAGGGTGCAGCAAAAAGCCACCAAAAGGACCCGAGGGCTGGAGAAAATGGCTTTCAGGGAGAGATGTAAAGAATGCAATCTGTTTAGTTTATCAGAAAGGAGATTGAGAGGTGACTTGATTATAGTGTGTAAATTCCTTCCTAGAGAGCAAATACCGGTAGTAAAGAGCTCTTTAATCTAATGGAGAAAGTCCCAGCAAGAACCAATGGCTGGAAGCTGAAGCCAGACAAATTCAAATGAGAAATTTAACAGTGAGGGTGATTAGCCATTGCAACAAACTCCTAGGGAGTGAATTCTCCATCTCCTGATGTCTTCACATCCAGACTGGAGCCTTTCTGGAAAACGCTTCAGCCAAAGCAAGTTATTGGGCTCAGCACAGGGGTAACTGGCCTGTGCCATGCAGAAGGTCAGACTAGATGATCTAATGCTCTTACCGAGGCAAGAGGCTGGCCTAGCGCATGTGCGGAGCCTTCAGGATCCACATTGGCCACTGGGCTCACCGTGGGAAATCCACCCCAAATTAACGCAGGTTGAGCCTGCACTAGGTTTCGCCTGGGGACCCCTCTGCAGTGAGAAACACCCCTTGCAAGGGGCGTTGCCAGCCAGGGGAAGCCTTGTCAGTGCAACTCCAGTGGATTCGGCGTGTATCTTAGAGAGAGATCTCCCTCTTCCCTGCTTTTCCTTCTCCCTCCACCGGTCTTGCTTCTGGGCTGATGCTGTCTCCTGCTCCGTCACATGCTGTCTTTACAGGGACTCAGAGTAACAGCCGTGTTAGTCTGTATTCGCAAAAAGAAAAGGAGGACTTGTGGCACCTTAGAGACTAACCAATTTATTAGAGCATAAGCTTTCGTGAGCTACAGCTCACTTCTTCAGATGCATATCGTGGAAACTGCAGCAGGCTTTATATATACACAGAGAATATGAAACAATACCTATTCCCACCCCACTGTCCTGCTGGTAATAGCTTATCTAAAGTGATTTCCAGCACAAATCCAGGTTTTTTCACCCTCCACCCCCCCACACAAATTCACTCTCCTGCTGGTGATAGCCCATCCAAAGTGATAACTCTTTACACAATGTGCATGACAATTAAGCTGGGCTATTTCCTGCATAAATCCAGGTTCTCACATCCCCCCCACCCCCATACACACACAAACTCACTCTCCTGCTGGTAATAGCTCATCCAAACTGACCACTCTTCAAGTTAAAATCCAAGTTAAACCAGAACATCTGGGGGGGGGGGGGGTAGGAAAAAACAAGAGGAAACAGGCTACCTTGCAAAATGACTTAGCCACTCCAAGTCTCTATTTAAGCCTAAATTAATAGTATCCAATTTGCAAATGAATTCCAATTCAGCAGTTTCTCGCTGGAGTCTGGATTTGAAGTTTTTTTGTTTTAAGATAGCGACCTTCATGTCTGTGATCGCGTGACCAGAGAGATTGAAGTGTTCTCCGACTGGTTTATGAATGTTATAATTCTTGACATCTGATTTGTGTCCATTTATTCTTTTACGTAGAGACTGTCCAGTTTGACCAATGTACATGGCAGAGGGGCATTGCTGGCACATGATGGCATATATCACATTGGTGGATGTGCAGGTGAACGAGCCTCTGATAGTGTGGCTGATGTTATTAGGCCCTGTGATGGTGTCCCCTGAATAGATATGTGGGCACAGTTGGCAACGGGCTTTGTTGCAAGGATAAGTTCCTGGGTTAGTGGTTCTGTTGTGTGGTATGTGGTTGTTGGTGAGTATTTGCTTCAGGTTGCGGGGCTGTCTGTAGGCAAGGACTGGCCTGTCTCCCAAGATTTGTGAGAGTGTTGGGTCATCCTTTAGGATAGGTTGTAGATCCTTAATAATGCGTTGGAGGGGTTTTAGTTGGGGGCTGAAGGTGACGGCTAGTGGCGTTCTGTTATTTTCTTTGTTAGGCCTGTCCTGTAGTAGGTAACTTCTGGGAACTCTTCTGGCTCTATCAATCTGTTTCTTTACTTCTGCAGGTGGGTATTGTAGTTGTAAGAAAGCTTGACAGAGATCTTGTAGGTGTTTGTCTCTGTCTATCCCCGATAATGTCACGGCTAACCTGGTGGCTGAACTTTGTGACTTTGTCCTTACCCATAACTACTTCACATTTGGGGACAATGTATACCTTCAGATCAGCGGCACTGCTATGGGTACCCGCATGGCCCCACAGTATGCCAACATTTTTATGGCTGATTTAGAACAACGCTTCCTCAGCTCTCGTCCCCTAAAGCCCCTACTCTACTTGCGCTATATTGATGACATCTTCATCATCTGGACCCATGGAAAAGAAGCCCTTGAGGAATTCCACCATGATTTCAACAATTTCCATCCCACCACCAACCTCAGCCTGGTCCAGTCCACACAAGAGATCCACTTCCTGGACACTACAGTGCTAATAAACAATGGTCACATAAACACCACCCTATACCGGAAACCTACTGACCGCTATTCCTACCTGCATGCCTCCAGCTTTCACCCTGACCACACCACACGATCCATCGTCTACAGCCAAGCTCTGCGATACAACCGCATTTGCTCCAACCCCTCAGACAGAGACAAACACCTACAAGATCTCTGTCAAGCTTTCTTACAACTACAATACCCACCTGCAGAAGTAAAGAAACAGATTGATAGAGCCAGAAGAGTTCCCAGAAGTTACCTACTACAGGACAGGCCTAACAAAGAAAATAACAGAACGCCACTAGCCGTCACCTTCAGCCCCCAACTAAAACCCCTCCAACGCATTATTAAGGATCTACAACCTATCCTAAAGGATGACCCAACACTCTCACAAATCTTGGGAGACAGGCCAGTCCTTGCCTACAGACAGCCCCGCAACCTGAAGCAAATACTCACCAACAACCACATACCACACAACAGAACCACTAACCCAGGAACTTATCCTTGCAACAAAGCCCGTTGCCAACTGTGCCCACATATCTATTCAGGGGACACCATCACAGGGCCTAATAACATCAGCCACACTATCAGAGGCTCGTTCACCTGCACATCCACCAATGTGATATATGCCATCATGTGCCAGCAATGCCCCTCTGCCATGTACATTGGTCAAACTGGACAGTCTCTACGTAAAAGAATAAATGGACACAAATCAGATGTCAAGAATTATAATATTCATAAACCAGTCGGAGAACACTTCAATCTCTCTGGTCACGCGATCACAGACATGAAGGTCGCTATCTTAAAACAAAAAAACTTCAAATCCAGACTCCAGCGAGAAACTGCTGAATTGGAATTCATTTGCAAATTGGATACTATTAATTTAGGCTTAAATAGAGACTTGGAGTGGCTAAGTCATTTTGCAAGGTAGCCTGTTTCCTCTTGTTTTTTCCTACCCCCCCCCCCCCCAGATGTTCTGGTTTAACTTGGATTTTAACTTGAAGAGTGGTCAGTTTGGATGAGCTATTACCAGCAGGAGAGTGAGTTTGTGTGTGTATGGGGGTGGGGGGGATGTGAGAACCTGGATTTATGCAGGAAATAGCCCAGCTTAATTGTCATGCACATTGTGTAAAGAGTTATCACTTTGGATGGGCTATCACCAGCAGGAGAGTGAATTTGTGTGGGGGGGTGGAGGGTGAAAAAACCTGGATTTGTGCTGGAAATCACTTTAGATAAGCTATTACCAGCAGGACAGTGGGGTGGGAGGAGGTATTGTTTCATATTCTCTGTGTATATATAAAGCCTGCTGCAGTTTCCACGATATGCATCTGAAGAAGTGAGCTGTAGCTCACGAAAGCTTATGCTCTAATAAATTGGTTAGTCTCTAAGGTGCCACAAGTCCTCCTTTTCTTTTTACAGGGACTGACGCTCACAGACCTCCTGTCTGAGCGGGGCCCAAACCAGGACCTCTGTAGTCCCCTCCCTTATGAGTGCTGTGCTGCGAGAAGGCAGCTGGGAGGGGCAGCGCCATCATGTGCCTGAAATTGGAACATTCACAAGCCGCCTTTTAAAATATTTTTAATTTTTAAAGCCACAGGAGCATAAAACAGGGCCGGAGGTTGCGAGCATTACTCTGTGTATTGATGTCATGGTTCTATGCTGCTGCCCATCCCCGCTGTATCTGAGCACCTTCCACACACGATCAATAGCAAAGTCCCTGGTGGGTTTCATGGCGTCTCCGACATTTCTCCCTTTTTGGGATAAAACCTCTGGGCGGGGGTGTTAGATTTTATTAATTTCCTTTTCTGGCTGGGGGCTGGGGGCAGCATGCGGGGCCAGTGCTGTGAGTGCTGGTCTTACAGTGCAAGGGGCTTTCTGAAGGAGAAGATTTTACAGCGTTAGCTGAAGCTGGTCAGACTCGGGATTCTCCGGGGCTCCTCTCTGAGCGTGTGCCACAGCCGGGTCCCCGCCGCTGAGACGCTTTATCCCCAGCGCTCACAGGCCTTGCCATCTGCCTTGTCCCCGGGGAGCGCAGCTCTCATGGGGGAGCCTTGATTAGGCTCAAAACCTTAGACTGCTCTTGGGAGCTCACCGGGCACCGGTGGAGGGACTTGCGTGTGAGCCTTCTACGCTCCTGGGGGCCGAGAGCAGAGCTGGTGGGCGCCACATCCTGCCCAGCTGGAGCAGGAGCCCAGCAAGCCAGCCTGCAGGGCGCGGCAGCAGGGTCACTGTAGCCGCCCCACACCGGAGAGGAAGGGAGGGAAAAAAGTTTCCTAGTGAGCTAGAGAGGAAAGACGGCATTGTGAGAGACTGAGGATAACCTCTGTCTTCACGAACAAGGTCAGCTCCCAGACTGCTGCGCTGGGCATCACAGCATGGGGAAGAGATGGCCAGCCCTCTGTGGAGAAAGAGGTGGTTAGGGACTATTTAGAAAAGCTGGACGTGCACAAGTCCATGGGGGGGGATGCGTTGCATCCGAGAGTGCTGAAGGAATTGGCGGCTGTGATTGCAGAGCCATTGGCCATTATCTTTGAAAACTCGTGGCGAACGGGGGACGTCCCGGATGACTGGAAAAAGGCTAATGTAGTGCCCATCTTTAAAAAAGGGAAGAAGGATGATCCTGGGAACTACAGGCCAGTCTGCCTCACCTCAGTCTCCGGAAAAATCATGGAGCAGGTCCTCAAGGAATCAATTCTGAAGCACTTAAAGGAGAGGAAAGTGATCAGGAACAGTCAGCATGGATTCACCAAGGGCAAGTCATGCCTGACTAATCTAATTGCCTTCTATGACGAGATAACTGGTTCTGTGGATGAAGGGAAAGCAGTGGACGTGTTATTCCTTGACTTTAGCAAAGCTTTTGACGCGGTCTCCCACAGTATTCTTGCCAGCAAGTTAAAGAAGTATGGGCTGGAGGAATGGACTATAAGGTGGATAGAAAGCTGGCTAGATTGTCGGGCTCAATGGGTAGTGATCAATGGCTCCATGTCTAGTTGGCAGCCGGTATCAAGTGGAGTGCCCCAAGGGTCAGTCCTGGGGCCGGTTTTGTTCCATATCTTCATAAATGATCTGCCCAATCAAATAAGTTTGAGAACCACTGTTCTAGGCTACACAACCTCTCAGCACAGTGACCCTATTGTCACAATAAGAATGGTCAGAGGGGAAGATTTTTGCATAAGAATTATAAATACCATCAGTGGGCCCTGTCCTGACCCCAAGGGGAATTTTCCCATTTGACACCAGAAAGCCCAGGATTGGAGCCCAATAACCAATGGCATAAGAGTAATTTTACATACAAATACATTTGCAGAATATACACCACACACACCGATTAATTTGCTTTCTATCGCTAGCAAGGTCATGCAGAAGACGTCAGTGAAGAATTCTGTCCAAACAGCCCAAAAGGAAGTTACAAATAAATGAGTCAATAGGCAACAAAATAACCATATTAGTAAAGAACCAGCCACTCCCTTTATAAATCTGGCAGGTCCAGACCCACAGCTCCTGCCTGGTTTATCGTCATCCAACCTCTCTTCAGACTCTGAGTCACAGATGAGATTCTAGCAGCCAAAACTCCTTTAGCGGTGGCAGCATCTGCAAAGAGGAGTTTCACCCCTTGCTAACTCGTCCTCAGTTTAGCTGGGTGAATAACTTTGAAGGCATTTGTGGGGTACCCTGAGCTGGGACCAGAGGAAATTCCTTTCACAAGGGAGATGGGAACAAGCTGCTTCCTAGCAAATTATTTCAGAGAGTTTAACTATTGGACCCCGGCTCTCAGCACCCGCTAGAAAAGAAGGGTCCTGAAAATATGATTTAGTGAGGGCTGAAATTCACCCTGTGCAGAGGAGCCTGTGACGGGGCAGCAGCCCCTCACTGGCTGGCAAAGGGTTAATAGCAGCCCTTGGAGTGGCTGTGCAGAACCCAGCCAACCAGAGGAAGGCTTAGAAGCAGCCAATCAGGGCCAGGCTGGGTCCTATAAGAAGGGCTGCAGGGCAGCGAGGAGCTCAGTCTCTCCTGGAGCTTGAGGGAGAGGGCCTGGCTGCCCGTAGAGAGAAGTGCGTGCGACAGAGCCGTGCTGGGCAGGGTCGGGGGAGCAAGTGGAGCTCCAGCCCGGCTGGCTCCCAGACCGCGTCCTTGACACAGGGGCCGAGTAGGTGCTGGGGCTATGGAGAAGTGGCCCAGGGAAAGCAGGTAGCGGCAGAGGGGAAGGAGAGGCCATGAGCAGCTGCCAGCGAGAGGGTCCGTGGGTTGGGGCCCAGAGTAGTGGGCAGGCCTGGGCGCCCGCTTTGGCCCCACTGGCCGCTGAGGGAAGTGGCCAGCCAAAGGACTGCAGTTTGCCCCTGAGCAAGGGGCTGGACTAGGCGCTCTAGTCCATTGCGGCGAGAAGCTGGGCAAAGGACTGCGGGCTCCCTGGAAGCGGGGAGACAACGGAGTTGGGGCACAGCCGGAGGGCCGTGCCCTGAAGAGGACGCCACAGTTCGGGAGTCCCAGACAGCGGAGACGGTGGAGAAGCAGTGACGGGAGTGAGACACTACAAGAGGAGGGTGCCCTGCTGGACAGAGCGAATTCCCATAGCAACCGGTAGGAGGCACCGTGGGTGGTGAGCACAACCCGATACAGAGCCAGACCAGGCCTAGACACCACTTCAGCCCTATAGAAATCCCCCTTGTTCTCCTTTCCCCCATGGGGGATTTTGGTCTCCTGGACCAACGCACCAATCATTCCACCCTGACTCCGGCCAGTCCCTTTGGCTGCCATTTTCCCCCAGTCACTCACTTGGCCCAAACCAACGCCCTTCACGCGGTGTCTGTAAATCACAAGTTGATGTGAAATGGCTGGATCGTGAAATGTTCGCATAGCGCCTGCCCCCCGGGCTCCTTTAACAACAGAGGGATTTGGGTTTGGGGGTGGGGGAAGAGTGGACCCAACAGGGGACTCTGTCTCCACATCCCATCCCCTCCTACTCGCTGTGGTTCTCGGTCAGTTCTTCATCCGGAACCTGGCAGACCAACCCCACGGACGCTCCGTTTTCTCAAGCACTCCAGCCCCGAGCCCCTCTCGGCCACGGTGGGAAAAGCACAGCACAGGCTGGAGCAGGGAGAGCCAGGGTGTCTTCGTTCCCGCCCCCAGAAGGTGCCTGGGGCAGGGAGCAGCAGAAGGCAGTGCCCGGATTGCTTGTTCGGACAGTTAGCGGGTGGAGGGAAAGCGCGAGATAAGACGCACTTGGTTGTGAGTAAAGCACTTGACAGAGCATCTCATCAAAACGTACTGTCCCGGCTGACCCAGCGTCAGCAGAGACCATCCCACGGACTGAACGCTGGCTGCAGACGTGTTAGCCAAGAGTAATAACAACAGGCCACGGGACGGAGCTGGGAGCAGGTGCTCAGCGGGTGCCACGGCTGTGTTACTGGGAGCTCCTGATTTATGCCATTTCTTCACGAATCACCTAGCAGAGGCAGTAAGAGCATGTTATTAGGGAAGCAGCATCTGCCCTGCAGAGAGTCAGTGGGAAGGAAAGAATCCAGGAAGCAGGAAACACTGATCGGGACCTGGGGGAAGACAGTGGACAGCAGCAGATTAGACAGGAGCTTCCAGTCCATCCTGGCACCTGAAAAGGCCAATACACAGAGGCTTTGTGTAACGGAGCAAAGGGGTGACAGCCCCCATCTCTCTGCCTTGGGATAACCCCACTGGAGACGGCATGCTGTTCAGGGCTCCTCAGGAGAGCTGGAAAAATACCGATGGCCCGTTCAGAGAACAGCCACAATGTGATCTGGGGGCACAAGGGATTGACTGGTGAGGAATGAGCAAAAGAGACAAGTAGGTCCAGCTTCACTGAGCAGTGACCTGACGGGACCCGATAACAATCCGTGGGAAACACGGGGGGGCGGGCACGGGAGAGAGAATTTTACAGTAATTCAAGGTGGGGATGACTGGACGAAATCAAGGATTAAAGCTGAATGTCAGAAAAAAACTTCCTAAGGGGGAGACGTTTCAGGCTGTGGAACCACCCCCCCAGAGAGGTGACACCCCAGAGTTTGGGACACGTACAGTTAGACGGACCAAGCACGGGAGGGAACAGGCGTGCAGTGCCAGGGAGAAGTACTAGAGTTTATTAGAAGACTTATTAGTTCTTTTCCAAATCTAACAACTAGGATTCTAGGCTATCCACACGGAGAACGACAAATTTTAACGTTAAAATGACCCTTTGCCTAACTACAAACTAGCAACTAAACCCAAGTCCCTTTCACACAAGATGAGAAGTAGTCAGTGTCTATTAGACTGTGCACGGACCTCACAAGGGAGCGAGGGGCGACCCATCGCTGGAGAGGGTTAACAGGCTGGACATATTCCTAGAAAATACAGAGTAGAGCCCGACCCTGCATTGGCTAGGAATGGGCAAAATGACCAATCGGTCTTTTCCAGCTCTAACCAGTCTCTGTCACTGGAGGGTTTTAAGAGCAGGTTGGACAAACACCTGCCAGGGATGGTCTAGATAATACTTAGTCCTGCTGGGAGTGCAGGGGACGGGACTAGACGACCTCCTGAGGTCCCTCCCAGCCCTAGGACTCTGTGAATCTCTGTCAGACCTCTAGGTGGTCTCAGTGAGATGGTCACTTCTCAGGTCAGGGATCAGGCCGTACGCAGTTGTGAAGCCCGGCGCACACTCCTGGTGGGTAAATAGTCAGTAAGAGAACAGAGAGGAAAGAGCACTACAGTAATTATTGCTCCAGGGCATTGCACCTGGAGTCCTCAAGTCCACACTCGACTGAGGTTTTCTTTCATTTCCCAGACTGTCACCGGCCCGGCTGGAACAGGCGCTGTCCGTCAGGTCTGTCCAGTAGCTCCACTGAGGAGCTGCTGGCATAAGCCATAACTACAGCGCAGTAGCAAAGTCTCGCCCGCCCCCCAGTACCCACTGGGCCTGACCTAACAACACCACACAGCACAGCACCCCCCGCCCTGAGAAACCACTGGTCTTCGCCAGAACTATCCCAATGAGCACGACGCTCCCGTGTTTGCTCCACACAGGAACGGGCAGGAGAGTCCTGCTAGCACCCTCCGCTCCTTTCAGTAGTAAGATGAAGACCCCACATCGGTCAACCCGGGCCATGTCATTCCCAACGCCCTCCAAGCGCTGCTCCATAAGCCAGATCCCTTCCCAGAAATCTCCCGTCCCTCCTGCCAGACGTTCTCTAGCACCTCTGGGGGTTACGTCCAACCCAGCAAATGGGATTAGTACTACAGTGTTGGCATCCTTCAGGGCAAGACTCGGGCCCTTGTTTTCATTGGAATTCGAGCTGCGTTGTGCAGGGAATGTGCAGTTGTGTTTTCCTTAGGGATGCACGGTTGGTTCGTCAGCGCAGGCCTTCAGCCTGGGAGCTCCTTGTGCCAGGGAGCCTGTTATTTCATCAGCACCACGGCATGTCCAAATCCTAAATTACAGCATTGCTCCTCCTCTGCTCCTGCTCAGGGGACGTAGCATGTCTCTAACTCCCTCCTTATGTACACTGCGTTAAGGCTTCCAGAGGCATTTGGCTTGGGGCACAGACAGCAGAAGCGGGTGCATCTGGAGGAAGGGGTTGAACGACTCCCCGTCTCCGTAGCAGGACAAGAGTCTCTCCTCCGTGTGGACGGCCTGGTGCACCGTCAGCTCCTTCTTGTGGCTGAAGATCTTCCCGCACTCGGTGCAGGGGTAGACCCGCTCCACCGTGTGGGTGAGGTGGTGGGTCCGCAGGTTGCCCTTGTACTTGAAGCTCTTGCCACACTCCACGCAGGTGAAGGGCCGCTCCCCCGTGTGGATCCGCTTGTGCTTCATCAGCGTGGTCTTCAGGTTGAAGGTCTTGCCGCACTCGGCGCAGACGAAGGGGCGCTCCCCGGTGTGGATGCGCTGGTGGGTGATAAGGGTGCCCTTGCGGTTGAAGCTCTTGCCGCACTCGGTGCAGGTGAAGGGCTTCTCCCCGGTGTGGATGCGCTGGTGCTTGATCAGCTCCCCGTTGTGGCTGAAGCACTTGCCGCAGTCGGCGCAGGCGAAGGGCCGCTCCCCAGTGTGGATGCGCTGGTGCCGGGTCAGATCCCCGTTGCGGCTGAAGCTCTTGCCGCACTCGGAGCAGCCAAAGGGCCGGTCCCCGATGTGGATCTTCTGGTGCAGGATGAAGGTCTTCTTGGCGCAGAAGCCCTTGCCGCACTCGGCGCAGACGAAGGGGCGCTCCCCGCGGTGGATCTTCTGGTGGGTGATGAAGTTGGCCTTGCGGTTGAAGCACTTGCCGCACTCGGTGCAGGAGAAGGGCTTCTCCCCGGTGTGGATGCGCTGGTGCAGGATGAAGGTCTGCTTGGAGCAGAAGCTCTTCCCACACACGTTGCATTCGAAGGGCTTCTCGCCCGTGTGGATGCGCTGGTGCCGCATCAGGTCGCCCTTCTGGCTGAAGCTCTTGCCGCACTCGGTGCAGGTGAAGGGCTTCTCGCCCGTGTGCACCCGCAGGTGAGTGATGAGGTTTCCCCGGTGCTGGAAGCTCTTTCCGCACTCGGTGCACGTGAACGGCCGCTCGGCAGCGTGGGCTCGCGGGCGTTTCACCGGCTCGGTGCTGGCGGCCACAGCCCCCCTGCGGTCAGAGGCCGAAAGGGATTTCTGGCTGGGGTTGCTTGTCGGGGCCGTTGGCACCTTTCCCTTGGGCTCAGGGGTTGTCTGCGGCCCCTCCACAGTCACTGTGGGTCTCTGGAGCGCTGTGATGTTTCCCTGGGCGTGTTTCACTTTCCAGTGATTAATGCTGGGTTCTGTCCTGAGCAAGCCTGGGGAAGCAGCCTCTAAGCCTCTCATCAGCAAAGCCCTGTTCGATTTCACATCCTCTGGCTCTTCCCCAGCCTTTTCAAACACGGTAAGAATTTATTGGTCACTGTCCCCACCCATTCTGGAATTCTTAGGTAGCAGAGAGACAGGGGTTAAGATGGATTCAGACTGGCCAGAGCTCTCCTGAGTCATGCTGCCGTCGAAGCCATCTTGGCTCTTTCCCTGTCTCTGCCCCTGTGTCCCTAGTCCCACGTATGCATGTATCTCCCCAAAGGTCAGCTATGAACCCATCTCCCCTTTGTTCTCCATCTGGGGCTGTCAAGGTTCCTTCCCCACTCTGAGCTCTAGGGTACAGATGTGGGGACCTACATGAAAACCTCCTAAGCTTACTTTTACCAGCTTAGGTTAAAACTTCCCCCAGGTAAAAACTATTTTACCCTTTGCCCTTGGACTTCCACTGCCACCAAATGTTTATCCGGGTTTATTTTATTAGGAAAGCGTTGTTTGGAAATGTCTTTCCCCCTAAAATCCTCCCAACCCTTGCACCCCACTTCCTGGGGCAGGTTTGGTAAAAATCCTCACCAATTTGCAAAGGTGACCACAGACCCAAACCCTTGGATCTTAAGAACAATGAAAAAAGCATTCAGTTCTTGAAAAGAAGAATTTTAATAGAAGAAACAGTAAAAAAGAATCACCTCTGTAAAATCAGGATGGTGAATACCTTACAGGGTAATTAGTTTCAAAACATAGAGAATCCCTCTAGGCAAAACCTTGAGTTACAAAAAGACACACAGACAGCAATATCCATTCCATTCAGCACAGCTTATTTTCTCAGCCATTTAAAGAAATCATAACCTAACGCATATCTAGCTAGATTACTTACTAAGTTCTAAGACTCCATTCCTGTTCTGTCCCTGGCAAAAGCATCACACAGACAAAGAGAGCTTTGTTTTCTCCCTCCCGCTTTTGAAAGTAGCTTTTGAAAGTATCTTGTCTCCTCATTGGTCATTGTGGTCAGGTGCCAGCGAGGTTATCCTAGCTTCTTAAGCCTCTACAGATGAAAGGGTTTATCCTCTGGCCAGAAGGGATTTTAAAGGTGTTTACCCTTCCCTTTATATTTATGACAGGGGCCTTGGCTCTGCTTCCTTGCAGAGAGGTGGGGAAAACCTCCTTCCTCTTGGCTGCTCGCCATTGGGGTGACACACACACCTCATGTCCCCTGCTCTGCCTCAAGCGCAGCTATTTAACACTTTACACTCCATGCACAGCAATGCAAAGCTCAGAGGTAAACTGAGGCACACAAAGGAATCATAAAAAATATTACCAAAATTCCCACTTTGTCACACCCCTCTCCCCTGCAATTTCACTTGGTTTCAGGATTCTCCTTCCAACATGGCTGCTCAGTGTTGCTATGCGGCTGTTGAACAGTTTATTTGATTTTTAAGGCTCTCGTGGTCGTTGGCATCAACCTTGCACAGGTCTCGCCTTGCTCAGAATGTCTGTCTCCCATGATTCCCACGGGGCGCGAGCCACAGGCTGACTCAGTCAAGATGGTTCTTTACAGCAGGTGCCCGGGAGGCTGGCCCGAATAAAGATGGCCTCTCTCTGCCCGTGTTCCCAGTGGGACTGAAGCCAGGCTGCCCTCAGGGCCCTGTGCTCCATGTCTGGAAACTGGGCAGGAAATGGGGAGTTTGGTGGGAGATGGGGGCAAGAGGGAGACAGCAGAGTGCAGGGGAATATGGGATAGGGATGTAAATATGGCGGTGGGGGGCAGGTGGGGCCAGGAGATGGGGGCAGATGGAGAGGAACAGAAAGGCAGTTCCCTAAGCTCAGGGGAGGATAAAGCGATCCCCTGTTCCATTTTGTATTTATGGCCTGAAATGCTCACAAACAAATGGGGGCAGAGCGGCTTCCCCGAAAGGCCCCTGTTAGAAACCTGCCGGCTCCTTACTGGGCGCCGGTAACCAGCAGCACAACCTCCAGCCCGCCCGGGGCTCCGTAACCCACGGCAAAGGGAGGCCAGGTCTGCCGGAGGGCAGCAGGGCCCTGGCTCGGGGGGGCCAGAGGCTGTGTGAGATCAGGAGCTGCAGGCCAGAGGCAGCTGTCTGGGAACCGGCTGTGGAGCCAGGCTGGGCGGCTTAGGAGCGGGGAGGGAAGGATTGCTAGCTGGAAACAGCCTGTTGCAGGCAGGGGTGCAGTGATTGCCAGGGCAGGGGGCTGCTTAGGAGGGGCCTGCAAACAGGAGTGTGTGGGGACAGGCCTGAGCCAGATGCACCAAGGGACTGAGCTGTGCCTGAGGAATCTGCAGGCCAGTGCACGATGCCTTCTCCAGAAGGTGGTACAGGAAACGATATTCCCTCACCCACTGTGTCTCTCTGAGGCTCAAACATGTGACACTGATCTTTAGGTAGTGACCTGAGGGGAGAGGCAGCTGTAGCTAGCTGGGACAGAGGCTTGGCACAATGTGGGATTCATTCCTTTATCAGCCCTGACGGTTCTGTCACCTCAGAAGAAATCATTTCTGATGTTAAGAAATCATGGTAATCAACACGGTAATAATCAAAAAACTCCAGAACGGGGGAAGGGTTGATTGAGGTCTGGGGTCATCCTTCCTGGTGGTTTGGTGTTAGAATGAGGTCTGGAAAAGACAGACACAAATGCCTGATCCAGATCAAATCCGTTTTTATTAAACTATAAAACTACCGCTACATGATTTAATAAAAACTTGGAATACAGGAACACACAGGGAATGGACTAGAACATACTGAGTGTGGATACACCCGTCATCGAATAAAGCTTGTCTAATTACACGGGTTATTAAATGCAGATTGTTACAAACACACACACTGGTTCTTGATTATAGGCTATACTGGAATAACAAGGTAATAGAGGGAAGGTAGAATTTGCTCGTAAGACACACCAGCTCCTCCAGCGCAGTTCTGAACAGAACCAGGTAAATCAGTCCCGGCAGGGACGGGTCTTATCACCCAGCACAGCTAATGAGCACGAGCAAATAAGCAGGTGTGAGTGAAATATCCTCAGCGTGAACGGTGATTTCAGCTGCCAGCGTGACTGGGCACTTTCCATCTGCCACAAAGTCTCTGATACAGCTGTAGCAGCTGGATGCTTCTAAACCCCTCTCAGGGCCGACCCGAGCTTCGTTATAGTTAAAACATTAGTAAATAGTCTTACTAGCCTTCCAGCCACTTCTGTTCCCCTCCCAGCTGCTGCTCCTCATCCTAGTGGTCTCTTAGGCTATGTGTACACTGCAATTCGACACCTGCAGCTGGCCCGTGCCAGCTGAGTTGGGGCTGTTTAATTGTGCTGTAGATGTTTGGGCTCAGGCAGGAGCCCAGGCTCTAGGACCCTGCAAGGTGGGAGGGTCCTAGAGCCCAGGAGCCCTAATGTCTACACTGCGGTTAAACAGCCCCTTAGTCTAAGCCCTATGAGCCTGAATTATCTGGCACGGGCCAGCTGCAGGTGTCTAATTACAGTGTAGACAGACTCAAATTTCAGTGTAGACATCCTCTTAGAGCCCCTTTTATCTAGTCTTGCACCCCACAGCAGAGGTGAGGAGCTAACACCTGGTCTGCGAGCAGGGTGGATTTCCAGGGCTGTCATCTCTTTCCTTCTCTTCAAGGGGTCGCTGCTGAGCTTTGTTGCCAGGGCTGCTGCCGTTTGCTATCACATCCTGAATTCTGTAGCTCCTGTTTCTCAGTGTAACACTCTCACTGTGGGGACTTTCCAGCAGCTGAGCTCCCCAGCCTGGCTAATTCAGAGCTAGACAGTTAGAGCTAGACAGTTACCCGCTTGTAGGGCAAAATTCTCCTTCTGCAAAGGTCTTGAGCCAAAGCACTAACTGGAGTGAGGGCAGGGCATGGTGCCAAACAGAAGGCACGAGTTCTGTCCATTTCTCTGCCCCGGACCAGTGAAAATGTGCAGATTAAATAACTATACACATCACCACCAGGGAGCGATTTCCCAAGTTAGCTGTGTCCAAACCTTGTGTGCAGGCAGCCAGGAGGGACTCGGCCCTACAAGGACAATGCTCAGATATGGGGGGGAAAGGGGGTGTTTTGTTCTATAGCCCCAGTAGTGCACGAGGTGCTGTAAAGTTTATGAAAACTTGTTTATAGGGTTAATCCTATATTCTGTTGTCTCTCCCCAAATTCCATTGACGGCCGTAGCAATCTGAGGGTGGGGGGCAAGCACTCTCCCCGTGACAAAATAAAGCCATCCCCAACGAGGGGCGGCAGCTTTTTCGCTGGGAGTGCAGCTCCCGCTGCCGAGGTGCTGTCCACACCTGTGCTTTTCATCAGTAAAACTTTTGTTGTTCGGGGGGGTATTTTTTTTCATACCCATCAGCAACAAAAGTTTTAATGATGAAAGTGCCAGTGTAGACATGGCCTAAGACTTCCATTCTGACCATACCCCTGATTCCCTTTCGCCGTAGAGAGCCTCACAGAGTGGGAAACTCTTGCCCGACAGCCTCTTAGGTGGTATTAAAGACGGGCTTAACTGTACCTTTTGGGGAAAAAGAGATAAAGTTTGTTCGGATGCTCTGAAGCAGCTGCTGTGCTTGCTGAAGTCCAATTCTATTTCTTTTAAGACAAAACAGGACAAACACACGCACAAGGGGAGAGACAAGAACACAGAAGAGAGAAAATGCAGCTGCTCTTGGAGGTGCTGACTGTCCCTTGCTGCTGATGGAACAGCTCCCACCCACGCCCTGATTAACCATTCTGAGACCTGGCAAATCTGTCCCAGCTTCGGCCTCTTTAAGGCTTTGCTTAACATATACACTGGGTCGCATTCTCCCCTTGCAATAGTTTTGCTTAGGGGTAAAACTAAATTGACTTCAGCTGAGTCACTCCAGTTTACATGAGTGGGAGAGAAGACTTGGGGTGAGCGTAACATTTCTTTTGGCTGCGATTACTTATTTCTTGTTGTCTTGTTTTCAGCTCACAAACCACCGGCACGGAGAGACAAAAGAAAAGCGTTGTCAGCAGCAGCATTTGGGAGGAAACGTCTCGCTGTGGCCCTTACACGGGTGCAGCTTCGGTTTGAGCAGGAACACAGAGAGCGCTCGTACAGACGGAACAAGGGTTTCTAACCCTGACCTGAGACACTTCCTTGTGAACATCTGACACCGAAGCAATTTCCTCTGAAGGAGTCCAGCTGCATTTTTTGTTGTTTTTAGAAAAATGGTTTCCCCCCCCAGATTCCAGGGGCCAGATTCTGCTGTCAGTTACACTGGTGTAAACTGATGTCAGTGCAATAAAAGTGGGGTAAGTCAGAGGAGAATCAGGTTCTTGAATCTTAAAAGTAAATGTTATAAAACAACGAGAGACACCAATCGTGAATCACAGCTCAGCTACATGCTTTGTTTAAACGGCGCTTTCATTTTCATGGATAAGTTGCAGTCAGGTTTTATCTAAACCAGCTTTTAACCATATCCACTTTTTCTTTCACAAATTTTTTGAATGTAGACTGTTTTTCTTCAAGCTTCTTGTACATATTCTTCTCTCCTGGCAGCAGGGCCTCCTTATTGGCAATCTTTCTTATGATCTCAGCTACTTCCCTAACCTCTCTCAGTGATTTTATTCTTTCTTGGTACCCAGGCTTTAGTTCCTGTTGTTCCGACATGATCAGCAGGTCAATGTATTCCGGAGTGGACAGCGGGTTGGGTTTCAGAGCAATTGCTTGCAAACGCTGGAGGCTGTGAGATGATTTATCAATAAGCTTCATTAATATCTCTTCCACTGCAGCGTATTCCTGAGACAGCTTCTCAACCACACTCTTTGTCGATAACACCTCACCAGATGCCTTCTCATACTTTTCTTTCAGTTGTGCATAGGTCTGTTTCTCTTTTACTAGTTTATATTCCCACCTGTACTTTTGATTGAAATGAACGTTCCAGACACATTTACCAGGGCAAACTGTGCAACGTCCTGTATTCCCGTCTATAGCCGCACAGTTGTGCTTACCAGCATCGTTAGGGATTCCACAGGGGTAGTGACAGGTATAGTGACACTGCTGGCAGTTTGTTATATACTGACCTGTACCAGAGATGTCCTCCTGCACTGGCACTGTTTTCTCTACCTCATACTCAAAGTCTTTATTGGCCTCCATATCCCCCTGATGCTGTTCCAGAGCTTCCTGTGTCTTTCTCAGTTCTTCTAGCTTCACCAGACCAGCTTTGATTTGCGGCTGCAGCCCTTCCACGGCCGTCTCCAGCTCCTTCCGCTCTCTGAGGACTTCCTGCGTTAATGTTAAACTTCTGGTTTCTATTTTAACTAAGGATTCAAAAAATGTCTTCATGCTCATGGCTCCCATTTTCCAGAACATTTCATCAAAATTAAAACTGCCCTCGTCAGCTCCAGCATGACAGGCAAAGAGCGCGGAGTTATTGAATTTGAAGTGAATAGGGTTGCCCTTAGCATCTCTAGCACAAGGGACGTCAGCTGTTTTAATAGCCTCTAGAACAGGGGGCGTCTGTCCATCGGCGAAGGTGATCAGGATTTGTATATTGTCTTTTATATCCTTCCCAAAAATGGAGAGCACGGAGTCAAACACGTATTTCTGGGCATGTGTCAAACGAGCTAGTGAGGCCTGAACTACGACGCAGACGGCGTCTATGTGATCAGTGGCTCCTTGGGTGGAGAAAAACTCTCGGATCTGCCTTGTTATCTCTTTGTCTTGCTCGATCCCTCTGGTGTCGCCAAATCCCGGCGTGTCTATTATAGTCAGGGAGTAGGGGACTTTGAAACCATTTTTGTGATTAACTTCATAGGCTGTCACTTCAGATGTCTGGCTCTCAGCTTGGCTTCTGTTTGTAGTCTCATGGATTAGTTTGAACCTGAATTCATCTTTCCATTGCACACCCAGGACATAGTTGATCATCCCATTGATGAGTGTAGTTTTTCCTGACCCAGTTGCTCCCAGCACCATAATGACTTTGTTAGGGATCTGTAGGTTCTCTTTTCCCAGTCGAAACTTTGGATGTGTTGCGTTAGAATCAAACTCCGCCTTCTCTATTGGAAGTGCATAAACTGAGGGCTGCCCTTTTTCTATCAGAGCGCTCTTCTCGAAGAAATCTTGTGCTAGTGTCCTTAATTCTAATCCCGATGTGGAAATTGATCCCTCCTCACCTGGGTGACTCACAGTCCCGTCTGCACACACAGCTGACACCCGGAATCTGTAGGACGTCTGAGGCCTCAATCCATCAATGGTACAGAACTCTGCTCTCTTTCCTGTTCTTCGTTCCAGCCATTTGTCTTTCCCCTCATGTCTTTCACCTTCAGCTTGCTCTTTGTATTCCACCTTATACTCCCTTATACTGACTCCATCTCCAATGATGCTTGGACTCTCCCAGGTGAGGTCTATGGCTGATGATACTACAGTAGCTTTTTCTGGTTTTCCAGGAGGGCTGGTAGGAAGCATCTTCACAGGATCACTCACATCACTGC
Organism: Lepidochelys olivacea; assembly: GCF_965140295.1. Classification (NCBI taxonomy): domain Eukaryota; kingdom Metazoa; phylum Chordata; order Testudines; family Cheloniidae; genus Lepidochelys; species Lepidochelys olivacea. The sequence goes on from NC_140412.1 coordinate 270,672,103, forward strand.
TCTCACTGAACCCTGGTTTGCTCACTGCAGCATATTGGAACTGGTATGTGGTGTTTGGACGGAGCCCCGTTACTGTGAAGGTCTCTTGTTTATCATTTGTATCCACAGCCATCCAGTTCTCCTGCCCTATAATTCTGTACTCCACCCGATAGCAGGATATCTCCTTTCTCCCAAAGGCTGCTGGTTTAAACGTGAGCTGCACATGGTCATGTCTGACTCCATCTGTCACAAGAGAAAGAGGTTTCGATGGAAGTTCATAGTTAGTGTTGACCAGGTCTCCATTTTCATAGAGGTAAATTGAAGCTCCAGGATTGTCCTCATCTGGGACCGAGGCCACAATGAATCGAGTTTTCCCATTAGATTTATTGACCCGGGCAAAGTGTGAAATGGATTTCGCAGATTTTCGGGCTTTTTGGTTTCTCTCTTTGTCCTCAAACCACAGTTTGGATTTCTCACTGACAGAACTGGCTGATGCAGGATCTTGGGTATTCTTCATAAACTGGGTCTGAAGCCAAAGTTTTAAATCGGATAAATATGGCTCCTCTTCATGTAATGAAGTGAACATAAAGGCGACGACAAAGTTATTGCTGGGGTCAAGTACTATTTCATCCAGTTTATTCCGGGAGGACACCACGTCCACATCCTTTAGTACAGAAAGATAGGAATTGATGAAATTCATTTCTCGTTCCTTTTTATCCAGAAATTCATTGAGTTGCTGGGTGTTGAACGGGGATTGGTTTTTGTAGGTTAAAATGTCCACCAGGTCCCCTTCCTCTTTTCCACCTCCACGGATGGAGGGTAGGATTCTTGCTAGCTGTTTCTGGAAAGTCTGTCTGTGTTGCATACTCAGATCTTTGAATTGCTGGATTTTCCTCTTGATTTCGGAGAACGTTGTGGCGATCGGATTCTTCACTGCATCATTGCATCGCATGTCTAATTCTGTCAGCTGCTCCAGGACGGTTTGAATATCAAAGATCAGTGTTAAGCTGATCTCATGAACCAGCTGAGCAGCTTTGGAATCCAGCTTGGTCAGCGGGTACAGCCAGACTCTCACTGGGACGGCCTTCTCCCCCTGGGCACCCAGCAGCTTGGGGAGGGTGGAATAAACTTTCATGGCATCTTGGTAAGTAACTGGATTGTTTTCAAGAGAAAAATCACCATAAAACTTACAACTAAATTTTTCAGCTTGTGCTTTTTCCCTGTCATCCATTCGGAGAGCTCCTTCCCCCTCTATGGAAACCAGGGGTATCTTTTTAATTGCAATCTGGAGGTTTCCCTGTATGTCTTGTATGTTCTCAGATGAGGAAACTTCCCGATCAAAGACAAAGAAAGCCTGTGCCCCATACAGCACAGCCGTGACCACATGGGTGGCCGTGCCTTGGTCAAACACATCAGGGTAAGAAACATTCTGGCGACCAATATGACTCATAGTCAGCTGCTTGAACTGTGTTGTAGTTGAGTACTGGAGAGAAACACGGGCTTGATGTTTTGATGTCTTGGTATCACTTAAATATTCTGCGGATCCACCCACTTTCACCAGGCCAAGCAGGAAACTGGCCTTCAGCGATGCTGTGACATTGAGGGCAGAGGCCTTGTCTTCAGTGGTGTCAGATGCAATAATCTGAAAATCAGTCTTGGATTGTGGTTTTGCATCTACATCATTTCGAAGTGTCTCCAGGTCCCATAAAGTGATGCCTAGAATAGTACAGACAGACACATGGTCAATGGCAGAGAGGGTGAGAAACCTTTCTGTTCTGTAACTGCCAGACATTTTCTAAAAATAAGAGCTGAATGTTCCTGAACAAAGTGTCTGATCTGATAACATGCTTCACTCACTGTGTCTGTGTGTGAGAATAAAAATAGATTAACATACTGTGACAAAGTTCCTGCTCTACCTTGGTGGGTCTTGCGCTTACTGGTGGATTTGCTCGCCTTGGAGCTTCACGGCAGACCTCAGCTTGGCCGTTTTTCTGAACCCACAGTCCAGGTCGACTCCTCCTGTGTCTGACCAGGAGTTGGGAGGTTTGGGGGGAACCCGGGCCCGCCCTCTACTCCGGGTTCCAGCCCAGGGCCCTGTGGGATGCAGCTGTCTAGAGTGCCTCCTGGAACAGCTGTGTGACAGCTAAACTCCCTGGGCTACTTCCCCATGGCCTCCCAACACCTTCTTTATCCTCACCACAGGACCTTCCTCCTGGTGTCTGATGACACTTGTACTCCTCAGTCCTCCAACAGTCCACGTTCTCACTCTCAGCTCCTAGTGCCTCTTGCTCCCAGCTCCTCACACGCACCCCACAAACTGAAGTGAGCTCCCTTTTAAAACCCATGTGCCCCGATTAGCCTGCCTTAATTGATTCTAGCAGCTTCTTGATTGGCTGCAGGTGTTCTAATCAGCCTGTCTTAATTGTCTCCAGAAGGTTCCTGATTGTTCTGGAACCTTCCCTGTTGCCTTACCCAGGGAAAAGGGACCTACTTAGCCTGGGGCTAATATATCTGCCTTCTATTACTCTCCCATAGCCATCTGGCCCGACCCTGTCACAATACATTTAAAAGGTTTCAGAGTAGCAGCCGTGTTAGTCTGTATCCGCAAAAAGAACAGGAGGCCTTGTGGCACCTTAGCGACTAACCAGTTTATTTGAGCATGAGCATCCGATGAAGTGAGCTGTAGCTCACGAAAGCTCATGCTCAAATAAATGTGTTAGTCTCTAAGGTGCCACAAGGCCTCCTGTTCTTCTTTATATAAAGTTTAACATAAACCCACAGACTGTAACTCTGCAAAGCTACGATTACAATGACATTTTTACGTTAGCCTGCTGCGCCTGTGGCGGTTTCAGCAGCTGATCATGAGAGTGTTACGTGTATATGCACTTACCATCCACGTGGATCCCAAAGCACCTGAAAGATTGTACTACCTCCTTCTGCAGTACAATATCTATACACCTAAATTACAAAACCATTTTACATTAAGAAAATGAAGGTTGCAAAGCCAAGCAGTCAAAAGTTAGAAAATGCCATAATTAAGGTTTCCATGCAGCCTTCATTCAGCCGCCTTGTGTTTATGCATTCTGACCCGTCTTTAATTACATGATCAAATAGTGTCTATTCCACAGAACTCCTCGTTCACTGCACAGTTGGAATGGTTCTCTCTGGAATGGTTCTGATTTAATATTTCTTTTTATACTTCTCATTCAATGTGCGGCCCCAGGCCTTATGTACTGTGTACCATTCAAACCCTGCACTAAATACGGAATTGTTCATTTCCTCCTGGGTGCCCATCACCGTAAGATCTAAGTCCTTCAACAACATTAAGACACCTCTCTTCACAACACGCTTGTGAGGCAGAGAGATGTTAATATCCCTATTTTACAGATGAGGAACTGAGGCAAAGAGAGTAAGGACTAAATTGTTGAAAACATCCACTAATTTGGGTGCCCAATTTGAGAAGCCCAGGGCCTGATTTTTTCCAGAGCCTTTAGCAGGTTTATAGAACTTGACATGTTTGAGAGCTGCCCCTGGAGTCGATGGGAGTTGCCGTGAGCACTCAGCACTTCTGCAGATCTGACCAGCTACTAGAGGGGAAAGAGAGACACGTCTTCCAGTGGGATTTGCAGCAATTTGCTGTGCAGGGGCAGTGGAGTCTTCCCCCCAAAAGTAGGGGGGCAGGGATCCCTGCCCCTTCCACCTGAGGACCCACTGCCAGCCAAGCCGGAAGCCGGAGCAGGCCGGGAGCTGCAGACCCTCCACCTGCCTGGAGTGTGGGGGCCAAGAGCAGCCCCCAGCCTGTGTCCGCAACCCATGTGGCCCCCCACCCAGGGCAGGTGGTGGGTTCGTGGCTTCTCACAGCTGCCCACGTGGCTCTTACACTGACTTGGCTCTGGCTGGGGGATGGGGCCTCGGAGCCGCAGCCCGGCCATGGTGAGAGCCAAGCGTCCGGGCAGCTGTGAGGAGCCACGTATGTCCAGTGATCAAACACGAAGCGGGAGAGAGCCAAGCCAGTGCACCATTCTGGCATTGTCCTTCCTCCGTATTGACTGTGCTTTCCCCACAGGCGCGTCCTGAACAAGTTCCTATACATCATTGTCGCACGGTAGCACGCCCTGGTGGGAAGCAATCTGCCATAACACTCCCCCCCCACCAAGGCTGACCCCTGCTACCCTGGTCCCAGTCTTGTGCCCTGTCTGCAGTCTGTCCCTGGGACAGTGTCCCTCCCGCAGCTCCTGGTTCCTTTCCTTTCCCCTTCTGGGTCATGTCTCAACCCTGGTCTACACGAGGACTTTAGGTCTAATTTAGCAGCGTTAAATCGATGTAAACCTGCACCCGTCCACACGATGAAGCCCTTTATTTCGACTTAAAGGGCTCTTAAAATCGATTTCCTTACTCCACCCCTGACAAGTGGATTAGAGCTTAAATCGGCCTTGCCGGGTCGAATTTGGGGTACTGTGGACACAATTCGACGGTATTGGCCTCCGGGAGCTACCCCAGAGTGCTCCATTGTGACTGCTCTGGACAGCACTCTCAACTCAGATGCACGATTGTTTGCCGTTGCTCTGATGCAGGGAGGGGCGACTGACGACACGGCTTACAGGGTTGGCTTCAGGGAGCTAAAATCAACAAAGGGGGTGGCTTTACATCAAGGAGTATTTCAGGCAGGACTTCACGGAGGGTTCCAACAAGAAATGGTGCACCTAAGTTATCGTTCTTATTGGAACAAGGAGGTTAGCCTGGCCTCTGATTGATACATGGCTAGATTTACCTCGCTGCACCTTCTCTGTGAGTGACTGCAGTGTGACCTAGAGGAATGAGTCCCCTAGATGGGGGGCAGAGGGGGCTTTGCAAATGAGTACAAAACAAGTCTGGTCTATTTCTTGTTTTGATACACTCCATCTATCTTTTACATCTTTGGCTGGCAGCAGACGGTGCAGAAGGACTGCATGCCATCCACATCTCATGGCTGCTCGGCAGAAGATGGTACAATAGGACTGCTAGCCATCCTCATCTCCTGCCTGCCCGGCAGAAGATGGTACAGTACGACTGCTAGCAATCCGTATCACCTGCCTGCTCACCATAAGATGGTTCAATAGGACTGACTGCAGGACTAAAGAGAATGACCTGATCAAGTCACTCCAGATTTAGTCCCTGCACCCATGTCACTCCAGATTTAGTCCCTGCGCCCACAGGAGACCAGGAGCACCTCGGACATGACGATGACGGCTACCAGTCCAATTGCACCGTCTGCTGCCACAAGGCAATGGGTTGCTGCTGCGTAGCAATGCAGTACAGCGTCTGCCAGCACCCAGGAGTCATAGGGTGACGGTTACCTGAGCGGGCTCCATGCTTGCCGTGGTATGGCGTCTGCACAGGTAACTCAGGAAAAAAGGCGCGAAACGATTGTCTGTCCTTGCTTTCACGGAGGGAGGGAGGGAACGGGGGCCTGACGATATGTACCCAGAACCACCCGCGACAATGTTTTAGCCCCATCAGGCATTGGGATCTCAACCCAGAATTCCAATGGGCAGCGGAGACTGCGGGAACTGTGGGATAGCTATCCACAGTGCAACGCTCCAGCAGTCGACTCTAGCCTCGGTCCTGTGGAAGCGCTCCGCCGAGTTACTGCACTTAATGCACTTAGAGCATTTTCTGTGGGGACACACACACTCGAATATATAAAACCGATTTCTAAAAAAACGACTTTTATAAATTCGACCTAATTTCGTAGTGTAGACATACCCTCAGTCTCCACCTGGATCAATCTGTCTCTGGCTGGCCTGCCCCGCTTGGCTTCTGGCTCATTCTGTCATCTCCCCGCTCCATTCTCATTACTGTTCTGATGCTGATTTTCAGTGGGACCTTGGACAAACCACGTAACCTCTCAAAGTCGCTTGGCCCGGCTGTGACGCTGACATTTACACTTTCACAGGGCTGTTTGAGACCTGTCTTAATAATGTTTCTATACTGCAAAGTATTTTTTAAATGACACAGGCTCCGGCTTCCTCCGGGCCCCGGGGCTGCTCAACCCTCTCGCACCGCCCCAGCTCTGCCCCCTCCACCTCTTCTCCCAAGGCCTCACCTGTGCCCCGCCTCTTCCTGACCCTGCTCTGCCCCCTCCCACCCAGTTCTGTCCCCTCCCCCAAGCGTGCCCAATCCTCACTCCTCTCCCTCCCCCCCCAGCACCTCCAGCATGCTGCGGAACAGCTGACTGCAGCAGGCGGGAGCTGCCGGGAGGGAGGGAGATGAGTTGATTGGTGGAGCCGCCAGTGGACGGGAGGTTCTGGCGGGAAGGGGGGAGCTGGCTGTCAGTGGGTGCTCCAGCCCTGGGCAAATGATATAGTAGGGGTAGGACAGAACGCGGGGGTCCTGGCTACCAGGCCCACCCTTAGTTCACCCAGACCCGCTTGCCGCACAAGGCTGTTACTGACTTGCTAAGGCATGGAGCTGTGCTGTACGCACCTGTGGCCTCTGCTGAGTTTCCAGTGGCTTCATCGACCACATTAAAGCCCAAATCCAAGGCCTGAAAGTTAGAAGGACCAATGCAGTTCCACTGCACAGGGACCACAGCCCACAGGGACAAGTTTCCGTGGGAGGTGGCCAGTGTTTTCTCTAGCTGAACTGTTGGTGGTGAGGGTGAGGGTGAGGGGGTAAGAAAGCAGGCCTGTCATGGAACGTTAGCTTCACCCTGACTATGCTACGGGGCCATGTTCCGCTCTTGCTCACCCCAGCGTGTACTGAAGTCACTGGAATTATTCCTGATTGAAACCAATGAACCAGAAAACAGAGTTTGACACGACTGTCTCTCCACAGCACTTCACGGGACCGTAGCCAGAAAGCCAGAAACGACACAAGGAGCAGAAATTAATTCTTGGTAAAGGGGAAACCTCCTTTTGCATGGACTTTACATCGCTGCTCTGTTAGTGCAAATACCTTGCAAGTTCAGCAACAGGCGGGTTATGGATTTCAGCAGGGACATGCTGTGTGCGCACGAAGAGAAGAGTTTGCTCTCTTGCCCTGCTGGTTCTCTACACTGGCTGAAACTCAGTAATTAGGGAACGGTCCTAAGTGTCAAGTTCAACTCTTGGGTCCACGTGGAGTGGGAGCCGCCCAGGGACTGGGACTGCAGTTCCACGTGGGAGCGGGGATGCTGGATGTTTTTTGTTCAGCCGCACTAGTGACTCCTGTTGTGGCAAAGGGAGCTCTGCTAAAGGCTCGGCCTGCGAGGAACTGGGGAGGAGGCCGGCACGTGGCCATGCATAGGGCAGAGCCAGCGCCCCTGCTGGAGGTCCCGTAGGGTGCACCGTCGGGTGGGAGAGCTCCTCAGGGGACGGGGGCACTGGAGAACAGTCAGGGAGAAAGTGGCTGCCTGGCATCCGAGTCAAACACAAGCTGACTTTAGTCAAACACAAGTTCCTGGGCTCAATACCGGGTAACAGGGTGAAATTTAAGGGCCTGTGATATTCAGGGGTTCAGACTAGCTGATCTGATGGTCCCTTCCGGCCTTAATATCCATGAATCTGTGAGAAGAGTCAGACTCTTGTTCCCTTCAACTGAGCCACCAAGATACTTGTGATCTCCCCAAATTAGCCTCCTTGTGCACAGAGCAGCTGTTGGGTGGCTGGAACTGGGGTGGCCTCAAGATAGACAGGGGGTGACCAGTTAAGAGTCCGTCCCAAGACAGGCTATAACTGGGTTCAAAAAAGCATTTAAAAAGTTCATGGAGGACAGGTCCATCAATGGCTATTAGGCAAGATGGTCAGGGATCCAACCCTATTCTCTGGGTGTCCCTACACCTCTGACTGCCAAAAGCTGGGACTGGACAACAGGGGATGGATCACTCAATGATTGCCCTGTTCTGTTCATTCTCTCTGGGGCACCTGGCATCAGCCTTTGTTGGAAGACACGATACTGGTCTAGGTGGACCTTTGGTCTGACCCAGTGTGACTGTTCTTATGAGGGTGAGGGGATATTTAGAGTCTCTTGGTTGGTGGGTGGGTATGTGAGCGGGCAGTTACCCTGAGAAAAGATCAGGAGAAAATAAACCTTCCCAAGAGGGCAGTGGGTAGTTTCATTTAATCAGGCACACAAGATGTTTTAGTTCTACATGATCTAGAACAAATGGCAGCAGGTCACCAGCCCAAGGCACGTACCTCCAGTTACTTCAGACCCTGACCCTGGGGGAATGTGCTGGGCCTTTTCCATAATACCCATAAGCAGGGCCACTCAAAGCACACTTGGCTCATTCTCAGGTATGAAGGGGTTCGGACGGTGACCCTTTCCTCCTTTCACTCCTGAGTTCAGGGCTACAGCTGGGGAATTACCTGGGATAAGGGCATCTTTGCGGCAGTCGTACAGCATCCCCAGCTGGAAAGGGCGGCCCAGAGCCGGCATCTCAATGGTCTCAGCTGACATGGCCATGGTTTAACGTCCAAACCCTTTCCTCTGTGTCTCACCTGCAAGAAATAACTCGCGTTACACTGAAATCCTCCAGGGCGCAGAGTCAAACGCTTCTCCTTGGCTGCGGACTTCACACCTCTCCGACCAGGTGAGTTTGGTTCATCACACTGGAAGTGTGAGTTTGTGAGCATGGTTCTGTGTCACTTCCTGACACACACTCAGGTGCATCATACTGAGGCCCCTGAAACTGATTCCCAACAGTAACTAGTCCTTGTAGAAACCTGGCAAAAGGGCTAGTTTTGCTCTTCTGTGCATCATTTTGATGCTACTGACATGACTGGGGGACTTCAGTGATCTCACTGTCTAGTGTAAACACAGAGCACTGGGCAACAGTGAAGGGAAATGTGAATGTGGAAAGCTCGTTGGTGAGATCAGCTAGGGCAGGATTGCTGGAAGAAGTGGGTTTAAAGGAGAAAGTTGAAGGGGGAGAGAAGGAGATGGTTGGACAGCATAAGGCAGACTGGGGTAGGAGACCATGGCCTGATTCTCCACTGCTTTACAGCTATCATTGACGCCCCTACAAAGTGAGTATGAAACGCTTCCACTCTGATCTAGTAGCATTTTAAACCCACTAGGTGTCAAAAATGACGCAGGCACCAGGCAGGGGAGACTCAGGATCTAAGCCGTTAGGAACGAAGGAAGCGGTAAGAAGAGGGGACTAGGAGACAGTGTGAGGAGAGATGTAGGCAGGGAAGAGAACAAGCAGGGCCTGGAGGGTGAGGACAAGGGACTTGATTCACTGCAGCTCTGCACGCTATGGAGACACCAGAGCGAAGTGAGCTGAGAGTGGGTGTGAAATGCTGCCGGTCAGAATGGTCGTGTTTCACACCCACCTTGCACTGGTATAAGTGACTACACAGGGTGCAGGACAAGAGTGATTTGGACCCTGAGCTTTTAAATCACTAGTGACGATTTGTCATATTGTTAATACATTTAATTCTGTGCCTGTGCATTTCGCACAATGAATCCTGTAGTCCTGCCCTCACTACAGAGAATGATCACCGTATCCAGTAGGTGAATAGCACGGGGGAAGCTGGGATGGTTTTGTTATTTGGCCAGGAAACGGAATTTCCATCCTATAAAAAACTTTGAGTTTTTGAAAAATGTTTCATCCTCAGTCAGGACCGAAAGCCAAAAACTGGAAATTTTTACTGGGACTAAAAGTCTGATACATTTTATTTTGGAAATACCTAAATGTTCCAGCTACCCGGGCTGCTGTTTTGGTGTCCCTGAAACACAATGTATTCCCTAGATACCCGCAGCAGCCCGGCAGGAGGAGGAAGAACGTTCCCCTGAACTGACACGTTCCCGTGGAAGATGCTGATCCTTGCAATCAGCATTTTCTATTGGAAAACCATTCAACTGGAAGTTTTGATCAGTTGTGGTTACTACGTTTTTAAACTAGTGTAGAAAAGGAGACGTGTTTTCAACACTGTGTCAGCTGGTCCTGCTCCTAGCTATTTCTAGAGCTGGCCAGGAACCTTCTGTCTGAATGTTTTGTTCTTGGACAGTGTGACAGGGTTGGTCCGCTCACGGCTCTTCTGAGGAATGAGCTCTGCCACCTGGGCTGACGCCCCTTCCTGCGGCTACTCAGGCCGTTGTTCCCCTCAGTGACAGCATGGCCTCCCTGGCACCGGGAGCAGCAGCCCTTTCCTCGTCCAGGCTTAGCCCTCCGGCCAAGTCACATTAAAATTCCAGGGTATTCCAAATCCTTTAAGGAAAACTGTCCCTGGCAGTCTGCTCCCCACTGCTTGGTCTGCGCCACTCCCTCAGTGGCTGGTGGGGTAACCTGGACTTGCCCTCTGCACCAGATTCCTGTCCAGAGACCCTCAAAGTCAGCAGCTCTGGGCTTCTTCTTTCCCACCCCTCGCTGCTCCTTCCCTGGACGGCTTCCTTGTGTCACGGTACAGCTTCCTGCTCTTCTCTCTTGTATCAGCGCGTGCAACCTCTGGCCTCCTCCTTCTCTCCCAGCCGGCCAACTTCCTCCCTTTATAGATCCCGCTCAGCTCCTCTCCCAGCTGGACTTCACCTGCAGTTAGGCCTTAGCACTCCCAAGGTTTTCTCCAGGCACAACCTAAGTTTAATTGGCCTAATTTACTCCTTTCAGGCCTTGTGTGGGGTGGACACCCCACCCCAGATAGAAAATGTGGTTTCTGCAAAACTGAAACTTCCTGTGAGAAAAACTGATTTTGCTGAATTTTTATTATTTTTCCATCAGGAAAATGAAACAAAAATATTTATTTTTTGGCTTTGCTCGTCCTGAATTGAAACATTTCAGGCTGTGGGACCCAAACAAAACATTTTGTTTTGCGTCAATTTGACATTAGTCTGGGTCCACCTGAGCTACTCCAGTGCCTCAGGGAAGTTGTTGTTTTGGTGCTTCCTGCCCCCAGTAACCCTATGGGCTCAACTCCCTGGCTGGACTACATCTCCCATGATACACTGTGATCTCCCCTCTGGCTGAATAGCCACGGTGCACCAAGGGAGATGTAGTTTGCTGGGAAGCCCGGCCGTAGGGGAGAATGGGGACACGAGACACCACAGTAATGAGGGCGGTCGCCGTTCAGTGTTGAGCTGAGCTGAAACAAAATGTTACAATTTGGTCCAACAAACCTAAAAGGAACGTTTTGAGCTGGGAATGTTCTAAGTCAAAATCTTTTGGAACTTTAGATTCTGTGAAAATTTTTGATATTTTGACTTTGTCCTGATTCAGGATGAAAACTGAAATCAAAATATCGGACTTTCCCTCTGTTGCTCTGGCAGGGTCTGGTGCTGCTTCGAGTGGGTGAATCCTGGTCTGTGGGGAGCTGGCTTCTGATGGCGAGCTTGGAGAGGTTGGGGGGGTTGTTAGAAGGCCAGAAGAGGGGGCTGAGGAAAGACTTCTGTCAGGATGTGGGTGAAACCAGACAATCTCTACCCTCTCGAATGAACTCACACAGGAAAATGATAATAGAGAAAAAACAACATCACCTGTGGGAGGACACTTTTCACAAAATGATCCCTCTGTATCTGACTTCTCTGCCCTCATCCTCAAAGGAAACCTGCACAACACCTTCACAAGACAAGCCCGGGAGCTTAAATTCATAACTTTGCCAGGCTGGCGAGTTATATGGGCCCATGGTGCCCCTGCTCCAGGAACATTTAGGGCCCGGGGGCCCAGCTCTATCAATGTTCAGGGCCAGGCCTCTCTCCCAGCCACTTGTGCCTTCCCCAGAGTGTCTCCGGCCCCCCCCCCCGCCACCCCTGAGCAATTTAAAAGGGCCCAGGGGCCACCGGCAGCAGGGCAGGGCTAAGGTGGCTTCCTGCCGCCTACTCTGCAACGCTCCTGGAAGTGGCTGGCACGTCGCTGCGGCCCCTGGGTGTGTGCGTGTGTCTCTGCGTGCTGCCCCTGCCCCGAGAGCCAAGCTGCTGCCGGAGGGGTATGTGGGTCACTTCTGGGAGCCAGCACTGGCCAAGCCCTGGCCCCCCTCCTGCACTCTAACCCCCTGCCCCATCCCAGACCCCAAACCCCTTTCTGTACCCAATCTTCCTCCCAGACCCCGAACCCCCTCCTGCACCCAAACTCCTTCCCAGAGCCTTAGGCAGGTGTGTGTGTGTGGGTGTGTGGGTGTGGGTGTGTGTGGAACTTGGACCCGTTCTGGGCACAACCAAAAATTATCCAAATCCGCTAGTGAACTTTGCTAGAAAGTAGAAATCATGGACTGAACAAAGACACTGGATTTATGGCTTATTACAACAATCTGTAACCCAGACAAGACAGAGAAACCCAAAACAAGCCAACAAGCAACCCTCAGAAACTATAAGCCAACTCTGCTTATAACAAGCCAATATTGGCTTGATCAGACGCACTAACAGCTTGGACAGCAAAGTGCAACATTTGCGCACAGTTACCCTTCGTGTGTCATTTAAAACAAGAAACCGAGAATGTTCCTTTCAAACACAGTTTTACTGCTCCCCTTTGTATGTTAAGAGACTGGCTTTATTGGCTTAGGTGAAAGAGACTCTACGGAAGAGATTACTTCCGAGGTATCAGAGTTTTGCTGACGAGCCTTTAATTTCTTCTACCAAACCCCCTTGCTCTGAATCTAAAGGGAAAGTTGCTACTGCTTTGGAAAGTGGTATTCTGGAGCCTGTGTCCTCTGGAGCAGGGCAGCCCCGTGCGCCTCTTGCAGGGACAATCCGCACATCAGCTGGTCGGGGGTGTGGGCGAGAGGGGATTCAAGGGGAATTGGGTGTGTTAAGGCAGGGGAAGGGGAAGGGGAAGGGGAAGGGAGATGCAGGGGGCAGGATGAGATGGAGGAGTGGGGACAATGAGTGCCCTGCCAGGGGGATGGGGCAATACAGGGGAATCGAGGAGCAGGGGGAGAATTGTGGAGCTCTGGTGGGAGGAGGGATGGGGGAGCATGAGCAGAGAGGGAGGAGGGACATGGTGAATTGGGCTCAGAGGGCAGGGCCTGGGGTGGAGTGTGGGCGAGACCATGGGTGGAAGAGGCGGGAGGGAGAGCTAGCCTGCCCAAGGAGAAGCGACGGGCAACTATTGGGAGGGACACGAAGGCGGGCACCAGCTAAATGGGGGGCAGGGCATGTGACCCGCGTGGCCTGCATGTTAAGGACAGCTACACTATTCAGTTGGTGTCACGGAGTCCCTGGTCGATGCTCTGGAACTGCTCCCCATGAAGCCAGTCAGGACTCTGGGGAAGTCTCCTCTCTGGGAGCAGCCTGTCTGCAGGACACACAGCTCACCCGGCTCCCACCTTCCTGGGTCTGACCTCGGAGCCTTCAGCCTCCTCTGCCCCTCCGTGTGCTTCCCACAGCGAGTCCACCCAGGCGGGGTCCTGGGGAAGCCAGAGGGTCCTGCCCCCCAACTCCGCAGTCAGACGGGACTCTCAGCCAGCCAGTAAAACAGAAGGTTTATTAGACGACAGGAACATGGTCTAACACAGAGCTTGCAGGTGCAGAGAACAGGACCCCTCAGCTGGGTCCATTTTGGGGGGCAGTGAGCCAGACAACCACATCTGCCCTTCACTCCATGTCCCAGCCAGACCCAACCTGAAACTCCCTCCAGCCCCTCCTCCTCTGGGCTTTGTCCCTTTCCCCGGGCCAGGAGGTCACCTGATTCCTTTGTTCTCCAACCCTTTAGCTCTCACCTTGCAGCGGGGAAGGGCCCAGGCCAACAGTTGCCAGGAAACAGGGTGTCGGGCATTCTCTATGTCCACACTCCTGCACACACATGCCCTCTAGGGCTCTGCAATGATCATACACCCTTACCCCACCACCTAGATACTTAAGAACTGCCTAGGGGAAAGTAAGGCACCCCCACACTATTCAGAGGAAACATTAAGAACAGTCCCACTTCGTCACAGTTGGGTCTTCTCCATTGATGACTGGAGATAAGTTTTAGGTCTTCTGAAGCTGGAGAGTGAGTTCGGGATGATCCAGACACAGTGAGAAGGATTCTTATGCAAATGATTCCAAGATCTCTTTCTTGATGGGTACAAAAAAACTTCAAAAACAGACTCCAACATGAAGCTGCAGAACTGGAATTAATTTGCAAACTAGATACCATCAGATTAGGCCTGAATTGAGACTGGGAGTGGTTGGGTCATTACAAAACCTAAATTTAACTTCCCCATGTCACGGAGTCCCCGGGCAATGCTCTGGAACTGCTCCCTACGAAGCCAGTCGGGACTCTGGGGAAGTCTCCTTTCTGCGAGCAGCCTGTCTGCAGGACACACAGCTCACCCAGCTTCCACCTTCCTGGGTCTGACCTCGGAGCATTCAGCATCCTCTGCCCCTCCGTGCGCTTCCAACAGCGAGTCTGCCCAGGCGGGGTCCTGGGGAAGCCAGAGGGTCCTGCCCCCCAACTCCGCATCAGACGGGACTCTCAGCCAGCCAGTAAAACAGAAGGTTTATTAGACGACAGGAACATGGTCTAACACAGAGCTTGTAGGTGCAGAGAACAGGACCCCTCAGCCGGGCCCATTCTGGGGGGCAGTGAGCCAGACAACCCCGTCTGTACTTCACTCCATGTCTCCAGCCAGCCCCAAACTGAAACTCTCTCCAGCCCCCCCTCCTCTGGGCTTTGTCCCTTTCCCGGGCCAGTAGGTCACCTGATTCCTTTGTTCTCCAACCCTTCAGCTCTCACCTTGCAGGGAGGAAGGGCCAGGCCATTAGTGGCCAGGAAACAGGGTGTTGGCCATTCTCTGTGTCCAGACCCCTGCACACACATGCCCTCTAGGGCTCTGCAACGATCGTACACCCTTACCCCACCACCTAGATACCCAAGAACTGCCTAGGGGAAACTGAGGCACCCCCACACTACCCAGAGGAAACATCAAGAACAGTCCCACTTCTTCACACCCCAATACTTATTTCTCCCTACTGTTACTCACACCTTCTTGTCAACTGTCTATAATGGGCCACTCTCATACCACTTCAGAAGTTATTTTTCCTCCCTTGCTGTCCTGCTGTTAATTGATTTATCTTGTTAGACTGACCTCACACTTGGTAAAGCAACCCCCATCCTTTCATGTATTTATATCTGCTCCTGTTTTTTTTACTTCATACATCTGATGAAGTGGGTTTTAGCCCACGAAAGCTTATGCCCAAATAAATTTGTTAGTCTCTAAGGTGCCACAAAGACTCCTCGTTTTATTTTGCTGATACAGACTAGCATGGCTACCACTGAATTTAGGCACCATCATTTTGTATGGATAGTTGGGATTATATTTTTCCACGTGCATTACTTTGCATTTAACATTGAATTTCATCTGCCATTTTGTTGCCAAGTCCTGCACGTTTTGAGAGATCCTTTTGTAGCTCTTCGCAGTCTGCTTTGGACTTAACTATCCTGAGTAATTTTGTATCGTCTGCACATTTTGCCACCTCACTGATTACCTCTTTTTCCAGATCTTTTATGAATATGTTGAACAAGCAGTTGTCCCAGTGCAGACCCCCTAAGGGACACCAACATTTACCTTTCTCCATTGTGAAAACTGGCCGTTTATTCCTCCCCTTTGTTTCCTATCTTTTAACTGGAGTGCCTGGCAATGCTTTCAGGATCATCTAAGGATCCTTAATTTAATTTAATGACAAGCCTTCTGTTATCTTAATCACCCTGCTTCCCGCTGTGTCTAAACAAACTCCCAGGGTGGGAGTGGTTAGCAGCACAGATACTCATCTCATTCCATCCACACTCACCCCTGGGTGCTATGCTGGGCCCTTGCCCTCCCCCTGTGACCTGGGGAGGGGCCCATGGGTCTCCTCTGGGAAGCATGTGTTCTATTATTGACTTCTAGCAATAAACCTTGCTGATATTATCTGGTATGTGTGATTAAGCAACTGACTACCCAATTTATCAATACCTGCACCTCCCACTGGGCTTCGTATTGCCTACACAGCACTGCCCATCAGACTGTCCCTGGGGAGGTGGCAAGGGTGCACATGTAAGGTGCCGAACTTCCTCAAAAGAAGACACACCGCTCACACTGCCAAAGGGAAACCCCTTGGCCCCAGCACACAAAGGCCCGGTGCGCACAGCAGGAAACTCTCACAAGGACCAGTTTTGAACTCATGGCCCTTTGAGTCAAAAAGCAGCACTTGTTCCCCGAGCCAGCTGATTATTAATAGGGCTGCTCAAGGAGGTTCTCTGAGGAATGGATAGCTTGCAGCAGTGCCAACTCTCTGAAAGCAGAGGGGCCAAAGCTTCATAGGGCAATAATATTTTAAACAGGGGCAGCACCAGCCTCTTCCCGATGGTGAGGGGACTGAGGTGGGCTAGACAGAAAATTGCAGGGGCTGTGCCCCCCCCTCGCCTCAAGGCCCCACCCCTCTCCTCTACATGGCCCTGTCCCCTGCTCCTCCTCAGGTAAGTGCCGGCCCTGCCTCCTCCTCTCCCTTCCCCCAAGGCCCCACGCTCTGGCCAGGTTGGAGGCCGGAAGCCGGAGCTGGGCAGTGTAGGGCATTTGCTGCTCACAGCCAGTAAGAGCCTTCTGGGGGGACCTGGCTCTGGGGCCAACAGAGGCCTTGGGGAGCTGTGACTGCAGGGCACAGGGTGCAGGAGCCCAGCCCAGAGCAGGTCAATCCAGGCCACCGTGGGGAGCCCTGGCCCCTCTCCCTGCCCTGGGTGGCCTGCCTGGTGGGCTGGGACATGGGCTGTTGTTGGGCTCCCTGACCCCCCTGCCCCAGCTTACTTCTTTGCTGCTGCTAGAACTGAGCACTCAGCCAGCAGCCACCGCGCTCTCCACTCCGCCTTCAGAGCTGGGTGGCTGGAGAGCAGCAGCTGCTGTGGGGTGGCTACGGGGGTTGCTATAGGTCCTGCAAGCCGCCCCTAGCGCTGCCTCTGATTTTAAATATTTCTAACCTGGTCCTTTGTACAATTCAGTAGCTGAGCTCAGGGGCAATCCAGTGATATAAACCATTAGGAAGGTAAGAGCCTTATTTTTCTGTAGCATTACCTCTAAAAAGATACAAGCATCTGACATTTTTATTAGCAGCTCATTTTGAGAAGGGAGAAAACTGTATCTTGTGAGTCCCTTGATCAAACCACCCCAACTTTGTATCACTAACACTCCCGCATTTCCAGTTGTGGCACACCCATTCCGAGGACAATTTCCCTCTCCACATGGGTTTTACAGCAATTTGAATATTAAATTCAGCTAATTACTATGTGGCTATATCTGAGGAAGCCCTTTTTCAAACCACCCCAAATTAGAATAATAGAATCATAGAATATCAGGGTTGGAAGGGACCTCAGGAGGTCATCTAGTCCAACCCCCTGCTCAAAGCAGGACCCATCCCCAATTAAATCATCCCAGCCAGGGCTTTGTCAAGCCTGACCTTAAAAACTTCTAAGGAAGGAGATTCCACCACCTCCCTAGGTAACGCATTCCAGTGTTTCACCACCCTCCGAGTGAAAAAGTTTTTCCTAATATCCAACCTAAACCTCCCCCACTGCAACTTGAGACCATTACTCCTTGTCCTGTCCTCTTCTACCACTGAGAATAGTCTAGAACCATCTTCTCTGGAACCACCTCTCAGGTAGTTGAAAGCAGCTATCAAATCCCCCCTCATTCTTCTCTTCTGAAGACTAAACAATCCCATTTCCCTCAGACTCTCCTCATAAGTCATGTGTTCCAGTCCCCTAATCATTTTTGTTCCCCTTCGCTGGACTCTCTCCAATTTATCCACATCCTTCTTCTAGTGTGGGGCCCAAAACTGGACACAGTACTCCAGATGAGGCCTCACCAATGTCGAATAGAGGGGGACGATCACGTCCCTCGATCTGCTGGCAATGCCCCTACTTATACATCCCAAAATGCCATTGGCCTTCTTGGCAACAAGGGCACACTGCTGACTCATATCCAGCTTCTCGTCCACTGTCACCCCTAGGTCCTTTTCCGCAGAACTGCTGCCTAGCCATTCGGTCCCTAGTCTGTAGCTGTGCATTGGGTTCTTCCGTCCTAAGTGCAGGACCCTGCACTTATCCTTGTTGAACCTCATCAGATTTCTTTTGGCCCAATCCTCCAATTTGTCTAGGTCCCTCTGTATCCTATCCCTGCCCTCCAGCGTATCTACCACTCCTCCCAGTTTAGTATCATCCGCAAATTTGCTGAGAGTGCAATCCACACCATCCTCCAGATCATTTATGAAGATCTTGAACAAAAGCGGCCCCAGGACCGACCCCTGGGGCACTCCACTTGACACCGGCTGCCAACTAGACATGGAGCCATTGATCACTACCCATTGAGCCCGACAATCTAGCCAACTTTCTACCCACCTTACAGTGCATTCATCCAGCCCATACTTCTTTAACTTGCTGACAAGAATACTGTGGGAGACCGTGTCAAAAGCTTTGCTCAAGTCAAGAAACAATACATCCACTGCTTTCCCTTCATCCACAGAACCAGTAATCTCATCATAGAAGGCAATTAGATTAGTCAGGCATGACCTTCCCTTGGTGAATCCATGCTGACTGTTCCTGATCACTTTCCTCTCATGTAAGTGCTTCAGGATTGATTCTTTGAAGACCTGCTCCATGATTTTTCCGGGGACTGAGGTGAGGCTGACTGGCCTGTAGTTCCCAGGATCCTCCTTCTTCCCTTTTTTAAAGATTGGCACTACATTAGCCTTTTCCCAGTCATCTGGGACTTCCCCCGTTCGCCACGAGTTTTCAAAGATAATGGCCAATGGCTCTGCAATCACAGCCTCCAATTCCTTTAGCACTCTCGGATGCAACTCGTCCGGCCCCATGGATTTGTGCACGTCCAGCTTTTCTAAATAGTCCCTAACCACCTCTTTCTCCACAGAGGGCTGGCCATCTCTTCCCCATGTTGTGATGCCCAGCGCAGCAGTCTGGAAGCTGACCTTGTTCGTGAAGACAGAGGCAAAAAAAGCATTGAGTACATTAGCTTTTTCCACATCCTCTGTCACTAGGTTGCCTCCCTCATTCATTAAGGGGCCCACACTTTCCTTGGCTTTCTTCTTGTTGCCAACATACCTGAAGAAACCCTTCTTGTTACTCTTGACATCTCTTGCTAGCTGCAGCTCCAGGTGCGATTTGGCCCTCCTGATTTCATTCCTACATGCCTGAGCAATATTTTTATACTCTTCCCTGGTCATATGTCCAACCTTCCACTTCTTGTAAGCTTCTTTTTTATGTTTAAGATCCACTAGGATTTCACCGTTAAGCCAAGCTGATCGCCTACCATATTTACTATTCTTTCGACACATCGGGATGGTTTGTCCCTGTAACCTCAACAGGGATACCTTGAAATACAGCCAGCTCTCCTGGACTCCTTTCCCCTTCATGTTAGTCCCCCAGGGGATCCTGGCCATCCGTTCCCTGAGGGAGTCGAAGTCTGCTTTCCTGAAGTCCAGGGTCCGAATCCTGCTGCTTACCTTTCTTCCCTGTGTCAGGATCCTGAACTCGACCAACTCATGGTCACTGCCTCCCAGATTCTCATCCACTTTTGCTTCCCCTACTAATTCTTCCCGGTTTGTGAGCAGCAGGTCAAGAAAAGCTCCCCCCCTAGTTGGCTCCTCTAGCACTTGCACCAGGAAATTGTCCCCTACGCTTTCCAAAAACTTCCTGGATTGTCTATGCTCCGCTGTATTGCTCTCTCAGCAGATATCAGGAAAAGGTATCTTTTCTGCGGAAAAGGACCTAGGGGTGACAGTGGACGAGAAGCTGGATATGAGTCAGCAGTGTGCCCTTGTTGCCAAGAAGGCCAATGGCATTTTGGGATGTATAAGTAGGGGCATAGCGAGCAGATCGAGGGACGTGATCGTTCCCCTCTATTCGACATTGGTGAGGCCTCATCTGGAGTACTGTGTCCAGTTTTGGGCCCCACACTTCAAGAAGGATGTGGATAAATTGGAGAGAGTCCAGCAAAGGGCAACAAAAATGATTAGGGGACTGGAACACATGACTTATGAGGAGAGGCTGAGGGAGCTGGGATTGTTTAGCCTGCAGAAGAGAAGAATGAGGGGGGATTTGATAGCTGCTTTCAACTACCTGAAAGGGGGTTCCAAAGAGGATGGCTCTAGACTGTTCTCAATGGTAGCAGATGACAGAACGAGGAGTAATGGTCTCAAGTTGCAGTGGGGGAGGTTTAGATTGGATATTAGGAAAAACTTTTTCACTAAGAGGGTGGTGAAACACTGGAATGCGTTACCTAGGGAGGTGGTAGAATCTCCTTCCTTAGAGGTTTTTAAGGTCAGGCTTGACAAAGCCCTGGCTGGGATTATTTAACTGGGAATTGGTCCTGCTTTGAGCAGGGGGTTGGACTAGATGACCTTCTGGGGTCCCTTCCAACCCTGATATTCTATGATTCTATGATTCTATGAAAATTAAAGTCACCGATGAGAACCAGGGCATGCGATCTAGTAGCTTCTGCAAGCTGCCGGAAGAAAGCCTCGTCCACCTCATCCCCCTGGTCCGGTGGTCTATAGCAGACTCCCACCACGACATCACCCTTGTTGCACACACTTCTAAACTTAATCCAGAGACACTCAGGTTTTTCTGCAGTTTCGTACCGGAGCTCTGAGCAGTCATACTGCTTCCTTACATACAGTGCTACTCCCCCACCTTTTCTGCCCTGCCTGTCCTTCCTGAACAGTTTATACCCATCCATGACAGTACTCCAGTCATGTGAGTTATCCCACCAAGTCTCTGTTATTCCAATCACGTCAAAATTCCTTGACATCACCAGGACCTCTGGTTCTCTCTGCTTGTTTCCAAGGCTTCACACCACTGAGTCTGCCCCTGGCCCTGATGAGCCGCTGTGGTTTTCAAACCAATCTGAGCGTGCTCATGGATTTTAGGGCATTCTGAAATATCCGTTCTTAATGAAAAAGATCTGCCCCCGGGGCAAAAGTTTGAAAAGCAGCTGCCCTGCAGCCATCACCCGGAGCCGACAGAACAGCAAGAACCGGCATGCCCTGAAGCGTGCGGAGAGCCAGACTGCAGCGTATAATTGGTGGGTAGGGCCCACAGTTCGATGTCTGTAGCACGTTCCCCTGAAGTGCTCTACAAGGGATGGGCTCAGCGCGCTTTTCACTCAGCTGCGCCTGCCACAGCTCACTCTCTCGCTCATCAGCCAGGCTTGAGCCACCTTGGAGAGCTGGCTTTCAGAATCCTGCCTCCCCAGAGGGGAAGTGGGCGCCAGGTGTTATCTGAGTTGAAACCTGACTGCAGGATATTAGTTTGGGGTGCATTAGAGCAATAGTCTGAGCCCCAGTTCTGTGCACAAAAGAGTTCTAAGAACTGTAAAAAAAAATTGGTATCGCAGCAATTTTCCAGGCAATTGAGTGTGCAGGGGGATTTTAGAGCACTTAGAAAAATCTGCTATTAACCAGTACGAGTCTCAACCTTAACTACCATGCAGCTACTGCCCCACTGAAATCTAGGTTCATATGCTGCCCCCACTCAGGGTCCAGACACCCCAAGGGCAGAACAGGGGGTCTGAACCCCAAAGAATAAGCAATGGAATTAACTAATTAACTGTACAATGCTATTGTGTATAATAATGTTGAGTGAGCTCTTTTCTGAAAGCCTGTGATGTTCTCTATTTACTGATCACTGTGCGAGATGGATCCAGGCTGTGCTTAGGGATTTATGTATCGTGTATGTAGAGTCTGGAGCTGGTTCCTAAAGCTTCACCTCCCACTCCCAGCAGGGTGGTGGCCAGCCAGGCAGGGAGGAGCTGCCTCCCCAGCCAGACAAGACTAACCCCCAGCACCTCGCATTGTACAACCCAGGAGAGACAAATGATGGGTCTCTAGTGTGCAAACGGTGTGGAGTGTGTCCCAAAGTGAACTGAGAACTGGGGGGCTGGCTTCAGGCCTTTGGGGTGAGGAACCAGAGTGGAAAAGTCCCCAGGTCTGGTAGTGAAGAACTCGGGGTAGGCGGATTTGGGGATGCTTGGGACTGGAAGGGCTGGTGGGGTCACCCTGCAGGGATAACGAGGCTGCTGGAAGCCAGGGTGAGACCTTTCTGCCTGTGGGCTGGATGCTGGTGCCAGAGCTCCGAGCCAGAGCCACACAGGATTAAGGGACCCACGGTCACAGGCAGATGGTGACAGACCCCCTGACTGCTCTGGGGGATCCCCAGAATGTCACACCGCGATATCAGATGCTTCACATCCCGGCGCGCACTGTGTCTTGTCACTGTTCCCTATATAACATCAATACAGATTAACCCTCTCTTTGCCACCCTCTCAGCTGCAGCCCGTGGCCAGACTCATCCCAGCAGTGGCACGGCTAAACCTCTTGTCCTCCTGGATCATCTTCAATGTGAATTACTGCAACCTCCCCCTCTCTGGCCTCCCGGATACCCACATCACAGCTCCCCAGTGCAAGACGCTGCTGCGAAAATCATCTTCCCAGCCTGTCATTCTGACCAGACGACTCCCTCTTTCGATCTCCCCACTGGCTCTTCCCTACTTCACTGCACGTGGTTCAAACTTCTTGTCCTCACCTCATACCCAGTCTGCACCCCTTAGTCCCTTATCACGTCACAGGATCATAGAATCATAGAATATCAGAGTTGGAAGGGACCGCAGGAGGTCATCTAGTCCAACCCTCTGCTCAAAGCAGGACCAATCCCCGACTAAATCATCCCAGCCAGGGCTTTGTCAAGCCTGACCTTAAAAACTTCTAGGGAAGGAGATTCCACCACCTCCCTAGGTAACGCATTCCAGTGCACCTGCCATCCCCTCTGCAGCACCGGTAATGTCAGTCTCAGTGCCCATTCATCTGCTTCTGCCAAACCAGCTTTGTGCTTGGTGGTGCCTTCCACTCTGGGAATGCCCTGTCCATCCAGTTCACCGAGTCCTCACCCTCTTCTCACGTTTCCTTCCATGATTCCCACAAGAAGTCAGTGAACAACATTACTGATTATGATTTAAGTAAAAAAAAACAAGACTAAGCTGTGTCTGTGTGTGTGTTTGTGTGTGTGCACACAGGGACGTCCAATGTGGCTGTGTAGCACCTAACACAGTGAGGCCTCAATCACGATCAAAGATAAAAAATAAAAAGTTCAGATTAAGTTCCCAAGACGTGCAGGTGTCTGTTACTGCGTCACCAACTGGGCTCTATGGCTGTAACCTTCCTCCTTCTGTTCCCCATTCCTCCCTACTGGTGGGTACCCGTATTCCTCACGTCATTCTCAGCTCAGCCTGGATCTATCTGAGGTGGGACCATGTCGTTCTATTTCTAGCCCAAGATTTTCAAAAGTGGCTAGTGACTGTGGGTGCCTCAGTTTTCAGGTGCCCAACTGGAGACCCTTCAAGGGGCCTGATTTCCAGGGGTGGGTGCTCAGCACATTCTGAGAGTCAGGCGCCTTTGAGCTGTGTCAAGCTGGGCCCCCAAACCCACTTTTGACAATCTTGGCCATAGTGTGAGGTGCCCAGAACGTTGGGGCTGTAAAAACACCCACTGCTGTTGACAAACCACTGATGAGAATTTTCAATGCTTTCACAACTGTTACAAGCCCCTCTTTCAAATGTTGTACCCAAGTTTCAAACTCACACACAACACGGTACCTTGGGGCTGCTAATTCCGCTCAGAGATCCAACGTGTATTCTTCCTTCAGAGTCTGGTCATCCCTGCAGGCTGCACGCCGTCCACCGGAGCTGTGGGGCTTTCACAGAAAAGTGGAACTTTTATATGGTTTCATCTGTTTATAATCCAGTTTCGGATTCTATCTTACACAGTTAAACTGTTTTCCATTGCACTTTCTATATGAGTCCACATCTGTGGACTTTAGAATTTGCTTGGTTGTTTTCTCAGATCAGTTCTCAGAAAAAGAGAACCCAGGAGACAATCTGGCAAGCACAGCTCTGTTCATGGTTACTCCCTGCCTGTGTGTGTGGGGTGACCTGAAGTATTAGGGGCTCTCTGGTACCCAGCTTCACCTGTCCCTCAAGTGACCCTCTGGGAGGAATGTTGAGCTCAGGGCATTGCCTTGTCAGAGCCTGACTCTTATGTCTGCTGTATGTGGTGGAGAGGTGTGCTTAGTACTCAGTGATGTGAGAGTATCTGAGGCTATAAAGACCCACAGCAATCTTGCATTTGAAGCTTATTCTCTTCTTCATGGGCCACATTCCCTCCTTTGTTCTCTTTTCGTGTGTATGAGACAAGTACAGTGGCTGGGCCTGTTGAGTGGGCACGTGAGATACAGGGATAGGGCCAGGAAAGTGGTGTCATGACTCTGACACTGCACCCTATATTCTTCACTGTGATATTATTATGATAGGATTATAGCATAATTATGATGCATTTTGTACAAGATAAGTCATGTGAGGTATCATTAGAAAAGTTATGATTTGCTGAATATGACTATCCTATTTGTATGCATGTATCATTTTTGTATCTGAAGTTATGAATATTGACTGTGTATCTGTATTTCAAATGTAGGTACACCTAGGTAACACCCACTAGATAAGATGCTTTCAGTCTAGATAGCTGGTGGGGAAGGGCCTCTTCAGGGTAATGGCCATTAGGAAAGAGAATAGGATTTAGGAGAAGCTGATCTCCTACCTGGTGAGCCTTCCTGAGAACACTCCAGACACCCTGTAAGTAATGGCTGCTATGACCCTACAAGGACATGTGACCAGGCCACGTGATGCTGGACTCCATCTTGGGATGTCAGTATTTTTCCAAAGACCAGTCTGGGAACCAAGCTTTGAAACAAAGGGTTCCTGCCGTATACTAAAGCTATATAAGGCAGGGAGTGATATTATCGATTCTTCTTCACTCCCCACACAAGAGACTCCTGGAAAGACCCGAGGAACAAAGACTGAACCGGGGGATGTTCTGAACCCAGGCTAAAGGAATTTCTAGCCTGTGTATGAAACACCTGGGACTCCAAGCTGTAAAGCAAGTGCAGTTTGCCCCTTAAGAATCTGCTGCCTGCTTGTATCATCTCTAGAGTGAGAATCTGCAAATTCATATCCAATCTATTTAGCATATTAAACTTAGTTTGCGTTTTTTGTTTATTTGCTTGGTAATCTGCTTTGATCTGTTTGCTATCCCTTATTATCACTTAAAATCTATCTTTTGTAGTTAATAAACTTATTTTTGTTTTAATCTAAACCAGTGAGCTTTGACTGGAGTGCTTGGGGAGAATCTCTGCTTAGTTACCACAAGTGTGCATTGTTCTCTTCACATTGAGGGAGAGGCGGACTGGGTACTAAACCTGTGTGGTGGCCAGATTTGACCAGGGCAGGCCGGTACTGCTCTGGGGTCGTAGGCTGGGAAGCTGGTGGTTAGAGAGCCTGTGTGTAACTGCAGCTGGGTGTGTCCCTACCTGTGCGAATGCTGGTGAAAGTGCAGGCTGGAGGGCTTTGCAGCTTGTCACAGCAGCACAGTGTGAGAGGGAGCCCAGGCTGGTAGATCAGGGGGCTCAGTGATGATCCATAACCAATATTATCAACACTGTTATACAATTGCAACAAATCTTATACAAAGTATATCATGTAAGGTGTCAATGGAAAAGTTACAATCTGTCAACTGTGATTATCCTGGTCAAATCCATGTATCATCATTGTATCTGAAGTTATGGATATTGGCTATGTATTTGTACCTCAAATATGTTTGTTCTTGGGGTGACACCCATAAGGTAGTTTTACAGCCACTCTTGCCAGCCCCGTGTTGATGAACCATTTAAGTGTTGATAAGCCATGCAGAAGAATCAACTCTTCAGATAGCCTTTATTGAAGATACCTCAGGCAGCAAGGAGCCAATGGCTACCTCTGTGATTCAGCAAAACATATAAGGACAATGTGATGTGGACATGTGACCTCAGACTCCATCTTTGTCAGTAACTTTCCACGCACAGGGGCCATGGGCTTTGTTTGGGACAGTACATTTCCATGCACATGGCAAAGGATATAAAAGAACCTGAGACATCTCCACTTTGCCTCTTCCCTGCTCCACTTCTCTGGACTGTGGATTTACATCTAAAAGGAGTACTTTGAACAATGGACTGAGGACCTTCCAATCTTTTGGAAGTTCCCAGAAAGACATTTTCCAACCAGCAGTTTATTCCATCACTGCTACAAACCTGATATAAGGACTTTGCAACCATTTCATAGAATCATAGAATCATAGAATAACACAGTTGGAAGGGACCTCTGGAGGCCATCTAGTCAAACCCCCTTCCCAGAGCAGGACCAATCCCAAGTAAATAATCCCAGCCAGGGCTTTGTCAAGCCTGACATTAAAAACTTCTAAGGAAGGGGATTCCACCACCTCCCTAGGTAACGCATTCCAGTGTTTCACTAACCTCCTAGTGAAAAAGTTTTTCCTAATATCCAACCTAAATCTCCTCCACTGCAACTTGAGACCATTACTCCTTGTCCTGTCATCTGCTATCACTGAGAATAGTCTAGATCCATCCTCTTTGGATCCACCTTTCAGGTAGTTAAAAGCAGCTATCAAATCGCCCCTCATTCTTCTCTTCTGCAGACTAAACAATCCCAGTTCCCTCAGCCTCTCCTCATAAGTCATTTGTTCCAGACCCCAATCATTTTTGTTCCCCTTCGCTGGACTCTCTCCAATTTCTCCACATCCTTCTTGTAGTGTGGGGCCCAAAACTGGACACAGTACTCCAGATGAGGCCTCACCAGTGTCGAATAGAGGGGAACAATCACGTCCCTCGATCTGCTGGCAATGCCCCTACTTATACACCCCAAAATGCCATTGGCCTTCTTGGCAACAAGGGCACATTGTTGACTCATATCCAGCTTCTCGTCCACTGTCACCCATAGGTCCTTCTCTGCAGAACTGCTGCCGAGCCATTCGGTCCCTAGTCTGTAGCCGTGCATTGGATTCTTCCGTCCTAACTGCAGGACTCTGCACTTGTCCTTGTTGAACCTCATCAGATTTCTTTTGGCCCAATCCTCCAATTTGTCTAGGTCCCTCTGTATCCTATCCCTACCCTCCAGCGTATCTACCACTCCTCCCAGTTTAGTGTCATCCGCAAACTTGCTGAGGGTGCAATCCACACCATCCTCCAGATCGTTAATGAAGATATTGAACAAAATCGGCCCCAGGACCAACCCGTGGGGCACTCCGCTAGATACCGGCTGCCAACTAGACATGGAGCCATTGATCACTCCCCGTTGAGCCCGACAATCTAGCCAACTTTCTATCCACCTTATCGTCCATTCATCCAGCCCATACTTCTTTAACTTGCTGACAAGAATACTGTGGGAGACCGTGTCAAAAGCTTTGCTCAAGTCAAGAAACAATACATCCACTGCTTTCCCTTCATCCACAGAGCCAGTTATCTCATCATAGAAGATTAGATTAGTCCGGCATGACTTTCCCTTGGTGAATCCATGCTGACTGTTCCTGATCACTTTCCTCTCGTCTAAGTGCTTCAGAATTGATTCCTTGAGGACCTGCTCCATGATTTTTCCGGGGACTGAGGTGAGGCTGACTGGCCTGTAGTTCCCAGGATCCTCCTTCTTCCCTTTTTTAAAGATTGGCACTACATTAGCCTTTTTCCAGTCTTCCGGGACTTCCCCCGATCGCCACGAGTTTTCAAAGATAATGGCCATTGGCTCTGCAATCACATCCGCCAATTCCTTTAGCACTCTCAGATGCAGCGCATCCGGCCCCATGGACTAGTGCTTGTCCAGCTTTTCTAAATAGTCCCGAACCACTTCTTTCTCCACAGAGGGCTGGCCACCTCCTCCCCATGCTGTGCTGCCCAGTACAGTAGTCTGAGAGCTGACCTTGATCGTGAAGACAGAGGCAAAAAAAAGCATTTGAGTACATTAGTTTTTTCCACATCCTCTGTCACTAGGTTGCCTCCCTCATTCAGTAAGGGGCCCACACTTTCCTTGGCTTTCTTCTTATTGCCAACATACCTGAAGAAACCTTTCTTGTTACTCTTAACATCCCTCGCTAGCTGCAACTCCAGGTGTGATTTAGCTTTCCTGATTTCATTCTTACATGCCTGAAAAATATTTATATACTCATCTCTGGTCATTTGTCCAATCTTCCACTTCTTGTAAGCCTCTTTTTTGTGTTTAAGATCAGCAAGGATTTCACTGTGAAGCCAAGCTGGTCGCCTGCCATATTTACTATTCTTTCTACACATCGGGATGGTTTGTCCCTGTAACCTCAAGAAGGATTCTTTAAAATACAGCCAGCTCTCCTGGACTCCTTTCCCCCTCATGTTATTCTCCCAGGGGATCTTGCCCATCAGTTCCCTGAGGGAGTCGAAGTCTGCTTTTCTGAAGTCCAGGGTCCGTATTCTGCTGCTTTCCTTTCTTCCTTGTGTCAGGATCCTGAACTCGACCATCTCATGGTCACTGCCTCCCAGGTTCCCATCCACTTTTGCATTTGTACGTATATGACTTTTAACTATTTGGAACTCCATTGTTTTCTTTTATTAATAAATTCTTAGTTAGTTTACTAACAATTGGCTGGCAGTGTGGTATTTGGGTAAGAACTGAAAGATATATTAATCTCGGGATAAGTGTCTGATCCTTTGGGATTAGTAGAACCTTATGTATGATGAACTAGGTTTTCAGTAAACTCTCACTGTAGAAGACCAATTTGTCTGGATGGGAATCAAGGGCTGGAATGCCTAAGGGGGACTGCGTTTGGCTTCCTGTTAACCAGTGTGGTACTGCAGAAGCTCTTTTGTTACCGGTCTGGAGAATCTAATTGTAATAAACCACCAGTTTTGGGGGGGCGTCTGCCCTATTTCTTGCAGTCTGCCTGGAGGTGGCATTGTCAGTGGTGATCCATTCTAGGCACCTGGTCACAACTTGTCTGAACTTTGCACTATAAGGTGGGTAGAAAGCTGGCTAGATTGTCGGGCTCAACGGGTAGTGATCAATGGCTCCATGTCTAGTTGGCAGCCAGTATCAAGTGGAGTGCCCCAAGGGTCGGTCCTGGGGCCGGTTTTGTTCAATATCTTCATAAATGATCTGGAGGATGGTGTGGATTGCACTCTCAGCAAATTTGCAGATGATACTAAACTGGGAGGAGTGGTAGATACGCTTGAGGGGAGGGATAGGATACAGAAGGACCTAGACAAATTGGAGGATTGGGCCAAAAGAAATCTGATGAGGTTCAATAAGGATAAGTGCAGGGTCCTGCACTTAGGATGGAAGAACCCAATGCACAGCTACAGACTAGGGACCGAATGGCTAGGCAGCAGTTCTGTGGAAAAGGACCTAGGGGTGACAGTGGACGAGAAGCTGGATATGAGCCAGCAGTGTGCCCTTGTTGCCAAGAAGGCCAATGGCATTTTGGGATGTATAAGTAGGGGCTTGGCGAGCAGATCGAGGGACGTGATCGTTCCCCTGTATTCGACATTGGTGAGGCCTCATCTGGAGTACTGTGTCCAGTTTTGGGCCCCACACTTCAAGAAGGATGTGGATAAATTGGAGAGAGTCCAGCGAAGGGCAACAAAAATGATTAGGGGTCTGGGACACATGAGTTATGAGGAGAGGCTGAGGGAGCTGGGATTGTTTAGCCTGCAGAAGAGAAGAATGAGGGGGGATTTGATAGCTGCTTTCAGCTACCTGAAAGGGGGTTCCAGAGAGGATGGCTCTAGACTGTTCTCAATGGTAGCAGATGACAGAATGAGGAGTAATGGTCTCAAGTTGCAGTGGGGGAGGTTTAGATTGGATATTAGGAAAAACTTTTTCACTAAGAGGGTGGTGAAACACTGGAATGCGTTACCTAGGGAGGTGGTAGAATCTCCTTCCTTAGAGGTTTTTAAGGTCAGGCTTGACAAAGCCCTGGCTGGGATGATTTAACTGGGAATTGGTCCTGCTTCGAGCAGGGGGTTGGACTAGATGACCTTCTGGGGTTCCTTCCAACCCCGATATTCTATGATTCTATGATTTTATTTTAAGAAATTAACTTCTGGCATGTTCCAAGACCATTCACACTCCCTATGGACAGACTGGATAATTTCTATAACTGTACATATATAAAATCCAGATGGAGGGAGGTGGGATTTTTGTCACCTGTGCTTTGTTGTCAATTCTCTTTTCTTAATCTCCACCCAATCTAAGTCTGAAGAACCTCAAGCCAGGGTGTTCCTTAGAATTTAACAAAGTATCATAGTCTGTTCTAGAGACACTGTCTCTGCTGGAGAGAAGAGGAAACTTCATCTGACATCTGGACTTTGTCTCTGATCCACTTTTCTAGCCAGATCTCAGATAGGCCAAGAACTGCCTGCTGGAGGAAAGAGCCATAATTCTAACCTGAATCTGACAATAATCAACACTTGCTCACTTACCACTGCATCAGGCAAGGAGCACCTTTCTCACCCACCCACCGTTCCCTTTTTCTATCTTCTCTCTGTTCCTTTAGGCTTGAAGCGTCTCTTGTGGGGGCACCCTATTGAAGGGTGCGTGTGCGGGAATTATTTCCCTGGCTCAGATAGAACCATCTCCTCTCTTACTAAATCCTCTCTCCCACATCTGACTTGTCACTAGGGCTTATAAAATGCTTGTAAAGAGCCCCTGCAAGCGTGCGGCGCCTCACCCCTGCAGCGCCTCCTGCTGGTCATTGGGAATTAGCTCTTTTCCAGCATGGACCACTCTCTGCAGACCAGTGATCCGCCACAGCTCTGGCCCCCGTGTCCCTCACCGACCCCGGTGCCCCTTTCTCTGGGGTGCTGCCCCCTGGCAGTACTCCCACACTCTGCCTCTGGGTCTCCCCTTCCTGGGGAACCCCCAACCCACTATCCCCACCTTGCCTCAGTCTGGGCTACTGCCAGTCATCACCAAGCCCCCGCGCCCTGGGGCAGACTGCCGTGTAAAGGCCACTCATCATAAGCAAGGGGGTTCGGACCTGTTGCCTTCCTCTGCCTCCTAGTACCTCTATGGGCCTTGGACCAGACCCTACAGCCTGGGGAGTTGCCAGCCTAGAGCACCCCCGCTCAACCTGCTCCTTCCCCAGCACGGCACCACCCTCAGTACCCTGTCTGTCTGGCAGGCAGGCAGGCAGGCCCTACTCTCTCCCAGCCTTTTTATACAGGCCAGCTGGGGCCTGATTGAGACGTGGCCCAGCTGCGGCTGCTTCCCCAATCAGCCCTCCCCAGCCACAGCCCTCTCCAGGGCTATTTTAGGAGTGGGGTAGCCACCCTGCTATAGCCCCCCCCCCCCACCTTTTTGGCCTTTTGGAATGACTCGTTTGCTCCAGCTAACAGGTATTTTCAAGCCCCTTCCTGGGGGAAGGTGTCCCCTGCTCCCCCTTTCACAGAGCTGCATGTGAACACTGTGCTGTGCTAGCAACATAATCAGCGTGTTTTTTAGGAACAAGCGATAACCGTCTCCAACAAAGTGCAGCTTAACAGAATTCTTGTCTAGAGTGCAGCCTGTGACTTTGGTTGCAGTGGGGAGAGAGGATTATTGTTTAAATATGAAAACAAACAAATAGATTCCCCAGCCGCTCACTCCTCTTCTCTTTTGCTTTATCTGCATTCAGAGCCGGCTCCAGGATTTTTGCAGCCCCAAGCAAAAAACCAAACCAAACCAAACCTCCTGGAAGGCTGCCCCTGGACATGTGCTGCCCCAATCATGTGCTTGGTTTGCTGGTGCCTAGAGCCGGTCCTGTCTGCATTCAAGAGTTTAGGCTTTGCGACTGCTGTCACACACCCAGCAAGTCACAGCTTCCCCCATGTCCTCACAGGGCCGTGCTACCCCCGCTGCAGAGGTGTTCACACTGGCAGAAATCAGGGCCTGCAGGAAAGCTAGTCTCCTGGCAACCTAAGGAGCACAGCTGGGCTGTAGTAGGCTGCCTGATGGGCTACCCCACCTGGTTGGCTGGAAGAGGCAGCAGACTGGCTCTTCAGCCCAGCAGCAGTGTGGGAGCGGTTCCTGCTCGTTCCCAGACTTATCCTGCCTTACTTCACTGGGGGCAGCCTAGTCCTGACCCTAGGCCCTGGTATCTGACTGACCAGTAGCCATGACCACCCAGAAGTGACCCGTACGGGGGGCATGTGGGCTCAAGTGCCCCTCCAGCTTACTGCTCAGCCTGTCGAGGGAGAGGGAGAGGGAGAGGGAGAGGGGCTCTCTCCTTCTCCGGCCGTGCCTGGCCCCAGCATGCTCTGCCCCTGTCCCTAGCAGCCAGCCAGGGCAGGGAGCAGAAGGGGTGGGACCAGCCACTTCTCATGCCCAGGGTGACCAGACAGCAAGTGAGAAAAATCAGGATGGGGGTGGGGGGTGATAGGAGCCTATATAAGAGAGAGCCCCAAATATTGGCACTGTCCCTGTAAAATCGGGACATCTGGTCACCCTGCTCACGCAGGACGCTCCATGTCGCTGCTCTGTGCAGCGCGGCAGCTGCCTGAGAGAGCCCGGCGGGAGAGGCTGCGACGGCAGCCCCCCCAACCGGGTCTGGCTGCCTGGGACAGGGGCTGAGCGAGCTGGGCTCCCCCCGGGCATGCTCAGCCCATCCCTGGCAGCCACGCCTGGGCAGGGAGTGGGCCGCCGCAGCAGCCTCTCCCGCCGGGCTCTCTCGGCAGCTGCCGCGCTGCACAGAGCAGCGACATGGAGCGTCCGGCTTCAGCCGAACGAGAAGCGGCTCCGCCCCACTCTCAGCCAGGGATGGGGGCTGAACATGCCCTCCGCCCACCTTGCTCCTGGGCTGATGCTGTCTCCTGCTCCGTCACATGCTGTCTTTACAGGGACTGACACTCGCAGGGCGCGGCAGCAGGGTCACTGTAGCCGCCCCACACCGGAGAGGAAGGGAGGGAAAAAAGTTTCCTAGTGAGCTAGAGAGGAAAGACGGCATTGTGAGAGACTGACGATAACCTCTGTCTTCACGAACAAGGTCAGCTCCCAGACTGCTGCGCTGGGCAGCACAGCATGGGGAGTAGGTGGCCAGCCCTCTGTGGAGACAGAGGTGGTTAGGGACTATTTAGAAAAGCTGGACATGCACAAGTCCATGGGGCCGGACGAGTTGCATCCGAGAGTGCTAAAGGAATTGGCGGCTGTGATTGCAGAGCCATTGGCCATTATCTTTGAAAACTCGTGGCGAACGGGGGAAGTCCCAGATGACTGGAAAAAGGCTAATGTAGTGCCCATCTTTAAAAAAGGGAAGAAGGAGGATCCTGGGAACTACAGGCCAGTCAGCCTCACCTCAGTCCCCGGAAAAATCATGGAGCAGGTCCTCAAGGACTCAATCCTGAAGCACTTAGAGGAGAGGAAAGTGATCAGGAACAGTCAGCATGGATTCACCAAGGGAAGGTCATGCCTGATTAATCTAATCGCCTTCTATGATGAGATTACTGGTTCTGTGGATGAAGGAAAAGCAGTGGATGTATTGTTTCTTGACTTGAGCAAAGCTTTTGACACAGTCTCCCACAGTATTCTTGTCAGCAAGTTAAGGAAGTATGGGCTGGATGAATGCACTATAAGGTGGGTAGAAAGCTGGCTAGATTGTCGGGCTCAACGGGTAGTGATCAATGGCTCCATGTCTAGTTGGCAGCCGGTATCAAGTGGAGTACCCCAAGGGTCGGTCCTGGGGCCGCTTTTGTTCAATATCTTCATAAATGATCTGGAGGATGGTGTGGATTGCACTCTCAGCAAATTTGCAGATGATACTAAACTGGGAGGAGTGGTAGATATGCTGGAGGGGAGGGATAGGATACAGAGGGACCTAGACAAATTGGAGGATTGGGCCAAAAGAAATCTGATGAGGTTCAATAAGGGTAAGTGCAGGGTCCTGCACTTAGGACAGAAGAACCCAATGCACACCTACAGACTAGGGACCGAATGGCTCGGCAGCAGTTCTGCGGAAAAGGACCTAGGGGTGACAGTGGACGAGAAGCTGGATATGAGCCAGCAGTGTGCCCTTGTTGCCAAGAAGGCCAATGGCATTTTGGGATGTATAAGTAGGGGCATAGCCAGCAGACCGAGGGATGTGATCATCCCCCTCTATTCGACATTGGTGAGGCCTCATCTGGAGTACTGTGTCCAGTTTTGGGCCCCACACTACAAGAAGGATGTGGATAAATTGGAGAGAGTCCAGCGGAGGGCAACAAAAATGATTAGGGGTCTGGAACACATGACTTATGAGGAGAGTCTGAGGGAACTGGGATTGTTTAGTCTGTGGAAGAGAAGAATGAGGGGGGATTTGATAGCTGCTTTCAACTACCTGAGAGGTGGTTCCAGAGAGGATGGTTCTCGACTATTCTCAGTGGTAGAAGAGGACAGGACAAGGAGTAATGGTCTCAAGTTGCAGTGGGGGAGGTTTAGATTGGATATTAGGAAAAACTTTTTCACTAAGAGGGTGGTGAAACACTGGAATGCGTTACCTAGGGAGGCGGTGGAACCTCCTTCCTTAGAGGTTTTTAAGGTCAGGCTTGACAAAGCCCTGGCTGGGATGATTTAATTGGGGATTGGTCCTGCTCTGAGCAGGGGGTTGGACTAGATGACCTCCTGTGGTCCCTTCCAACCCTGATAGTCTATGATTCTATGATTCTATAACCTGGTATCCAAACATCCTGCATCCATGCCCCCCCATCCCTCCGCCATCCACACAGAAAAGAGTAGATATCTATATTGGGTCATATTCACCAGTATGTTCCCGGCACGGTTCTGCCAATGCCCAGCAGCTGTGAACCTAGGTTACCGGGCAGGTTGAGCTCATGTTTTGGCTGTTTGTGGCATCACTAGAAGGGTGCAGAGCAGCCAGAGCACACTGCTAACACTGGGCCAGACTGTGTACAAACAACCACGTGTGAAACTATGAAAAATAAGAGATTCTCGGACAATAACCGGAGAGTGACAGGGTG
Source organism: Lepidochelys olivacea (assembly GCF_965140295.1). Lineage (NCBI taxonomy): Eukaryota > Metazoa > Chordata > Testudines > Cheloniidae > Lepidochelys > Lepidochelys olivacea. The sequence continues at coordinate 270,706,826 of NC_140412.1, forward strand.
CTTGTTGCAGAGGGCCAGTGTCTCAACTGCAGAGCCTAACATACACTGTTAATGATACAACAGATCCTCGACTCTTTGTCCTGTGGGTGGAGAGCTGCTGACTTTGTATTTCTCCACTAAGGGGTGTGTAGCCAAGTGCAATCCCAGGGTGCTCCCCACATGGCCAGGGGTGGCCCCCCAGGCACCCTGCCTCAATTTCCCTCTGTGTCCCAAAATAATTCACGTACACCCAGAGTCTTTAAAACAATACCACTGAGCTCCCCTTTTCATTTCAGAGATTGCACAGCCCCTGCTCCCACCCCAACGTGGGGCACGTGTGTTCCCAGTCCAGGCCCCCCCAGCTTCTAGACTCTCCCCTCCGGCTCAGGTGTTTCACAGCTCTCCTTGCTGGGGCTGTGTGTTCTGCATTCAGTCCTGGCCTCCCCAGCCTTTGCTCACCCCTCACGTCGAGGATCTCAGCCCTCCCTGGGACTGTGGCTTTAAGTTCTTGCCTCCCCGGCCCATAACTCGCTCCTCAAGTATAGGGGTTGCCCAGTCCTCCTTGCCGAGGCTCTGTGCTGGGTGACTTCTCTCCCCCAGCAGCTGGCTCGGCAGCTCTCTCTGACTGCGCTTGGAGCTAAGCAGGCCATTGCTCTGGTTATAAACTGGCCAGTTCTGCTTTTCTGAGGTTTGTCCCCTGTGCGGTACAGAGACAAAGCCAGAGGTGGTTTTGTCTGGGACCAGACAGGGGATGCCATTGTGAAGATCACACCGCCCCACCCCTGCTGCCATGACCTTACCTGCACAGTGCGGGCGAGGTCACACCGGCTGGGGTGGGGCAGCGAGCTCTTCAAAATGGTGCCCCCATGCGGTGTGATGGTGAGTGCGAGGTCATGCCAGCGGGGGCGGGGTCACCCAGGCGGGGGTGGGCACACACCGTTCCCAGAACTACTGGAATGTCGGGTATTCCCAGAATGTGAGAGGCCCCCCCACTTGGAGCTTCCTTTTGAGTCACCCGCCCCAATCACCTGACCACTCCTTGACCCTTCCCAGTTGTGTCCAATTACCCCAAACACCTGCCTGGGGCAGCTGGGAGAGGGGGAGCTTTGCCCCACCCACTCTACAGGGTTCGTGGTCCCAGGCCTTTGCAGGAACTGTGCTCTGGGTTTTTCTGTACCTTGATCTCCCAGACACAGACTTTTCCCCAGGACCAGCGGCCTCTCTCCCAGGGGCTGCTTCCAGGCCTCCTTCCGCTTTTCCCTGGACACATGGAATGAGTAACTCCGTCCTCTAGCCTTAAAGGGCCAGACCCCCATTACAGGCTGCATTGCTGGAGAGTCTTTGTGGGGCAGGAGAAAGCTGATCCAGTGGTCAGTGCAAATTCCCTTCTCTGGCTTCAGCGTCCTCAATATTGGCTGTTTGTCAAAATCTGAACGTACCTCTAGTAACCCCACCCCCCACTATTAGCTACGGACTGTTTGACAGCCGCTAATAACCGATGCCGAGCAAAGCCTTGAGTTCAGACCAAGTATTAGGATCTAGATATTCAGGCCTGTCTGCAAAGGCCTGTACTGTAAGCATTTAGGTGTCTTCTTATCACTTGGCTAGTTCTAGAGGTATAAAAGAAAGAATCAAAATCACTGTCGGCCGGTGCAAGGGCCTTCTCTCACTGTGACAGTCGGAGGCCCTGTGCTTAGGCTAAGGCCTCTGGCTAAGCAGCAGAGGCAGCCATAAGCTGGGAAGCGACCGGTCCCCTCCTCACATCCCAAACTAGTCCCATTGAAATCAGGTGCTATTGGGCTCTTAGGATACAATCCTGTCCTGATAGTGCCTATCGCCTCCAGAGAAAGGGAAGTGCCTAGAAGATGTAAAAGGAAACCTAGTTTGGTAGCCTCCTGTCTGGCAAGAACTCACCTATCAATAGCTGGGATGGGAAATCGTCACTTCTGTATTGTTTTGTCATTATAGTTCCCACTTTGCTATTGTTTGTCTGTATAATCTCTGTCTATTTCTGGGATTGTTTCTGTCTGCTGTGTAATTAATTTTGCTGGGTGTAAACTAATTAAGGTGTGGGATCTAATTGGTTAAATAATCATGTTACAATTGGTTAGTTAAATTTCAGGGAAATGATTGGTTAAGGTATAGCAAAGCAGAACTCAAGTTTTACTATATAGTCCGCAGTCAATCAGGAAGTGGGGGGGGGGGGGGGAATGGGAATCATGTTTGGCTAAAGCGGGAAATGGGAACAGGGACACAGGTAAGGCTCTGTGGGGTCAGAGCTGGGAACGGGGACACTAAGGAAGGAAACTGGACTCATGCTTGCTGGAAATTCACCCCAATAAACATTGGATTGTTTGCACCTTTGGACTTCAGGGATTGCTGCTCTCCATTCATGCGAGAAGGACCAGGGAAGTGAGAGGGTGAAGGAATAAGCCTCCTAAAACCAAGGATTCTGGAACCTTTGTAGAAGTGGTGGGGGTGGGGGGCCCACCAGTGCCAGCCGGGGAGGCTGGGGGTCATGCCCCCCACTTTTTAGAAAGGGTGTAATTTGGGGGATAGGGGAGAATGTTGCCCCCCCCAAACTGCAAGCCTTGGGCAGGAGCAGAGCAGCACCTCCGCTGTGGAGTGCAGGCCCTACCGGTGCCACTTCGCACCTGCCCAAGGCTTGCAGTTTGGGGGGCAACATGGCCCCCCGGGTTCCGGCATGATTGGTTGAGACCCTTTTGGTTTCTATTTCTCTAGCTTTGTGAGGTGTCAGACAAAGTTGCTGCCATGCTGTGGGATACGTCACAAACCTGAAACCCCAGGGGCGTGTCTCTGCACTGAGCATTGTATGTGCAAAGGAGGAGATGGGGTGCTGCTTATGGATGACAGCCTGGCCTCATCTCATCTATCCATCTTACTTGCTTGAAAACTCCTGGCTGCAGTCCCAGGACTCTATGTCCTGCGAAAGGCAAGCTGTTTGCAGGTCTCTGATGTGGAAAGAGCGGAGAAAACGTGTGCTTTGTTTGGGGTGGGTTTCTGGCTCAGGTCTGGAGCCAGGACTTTTGGTTTCTTGATCAGGGGTCAGGGAAAACGATCTTTGCTCCTTTCTGCAGAGGGCGATGCTGTACGAGTGTCTGGCAGAAGCTCTGCCTGGGTGATGCTGTTCCCCTGTTCACACCACAGAACGTGTCGTATAGTCAGCAGAGCTGGAGTGAGCAGATGCAATTTTTATTTGGCGGTGTCCCTCCGTAGAGCAGATTGCCCCCCGCAGAGGTAGCTGCTGTCCCCTTGCCACGGGGCTGGCGGAGGAGGCGTCCCGAAGCTCCTTGTGTCAAAGCACCAGAGAGGTAATAGACAGAGGAGTCCTGCACTGTGGGTTCACCTCTCTTTTATATCACTGATCTGAGCTGAGGTGCTGAGGGGAGAAGGAGCTGGGAGCCCGTTCAGATCCAGAGTGGGGAGCTGTGAGGACCAAGAATGGTTTCTGGCCCCAGCAACAGATGAAGAAAATGGGCACGGGGAGTGGGCCAGATAATGGGGTTTCCCCAGCCTATGGGAATGCTGGGTTCAGGAGTGGTATCTCTTGAGCAGCGGGCAGATTGTGGCTGCCTGCAGCAGCAGAAGCCATGCACCATCCAAGATGATACAGTAATGTTGCAACCAGCTTTAGCTTGGAAAATGTGTTAGGCCTAAAAATTCCCAGATGTGGGCAAATTCAATGGGCTATTCAGTTGTATCAGAGGTTGCATGACAAGATCCTTTGCACTGGAAAAATCTCCAGTGCGGGAGAAGACAGTATGGAGTCCACTCCTGGCAGCACAGCATCCACACCCAGCAGGGAGAAGGACCTGTATCTGGAGCTACGTTTCAGAACAATATATTGCCAAGGTAGAGTGGACTATAAAGAGAAGTGGAGCAAACAACTAAGTGATCCTTCACCAGAGGAGACAAGGAAAACCAGCACCTTGGATTCTGTGAGCATCCTGACAAAAAGCTAGTCAGCCGTTGCTGGGAAAGGAATACTGGAGAGGAAAGTGCCTCGAACAATGTCTGTAGCTTGTTAAGTTAGGTCTTAGCTATTAGAAAGCGTATTATTACTTCTGTTTGTTCATCACCCTTCCTATCTTTACACCTTACACTTGATATCACTTAAATCTATGACTTTTGTTTTACTAAACTTGTTTTACCTTTATTATAAACCAGGTCAGTGCTGTGATTAAAGTGAGTGTTTGTCAAACCCCAGTGAAATTAATGAGCTGCGTGTATTGACTCTTTAAAAGAGCAATGAACTTAATAACTTGTGTGTGTTCCGGGAGAGGACTGGACACTACAGAGAGACAGTTCAGAGGCCCGTCTAGTAAAGGGTGCCTACTATAGGAATAATGGACTGAGTGGATTATTCCGATAGCTCTTCTAACACTAGCCGCTGAAGATCCTCCACAAGGATGTGGGATCAGCAGGAGAGAGAGATGTAACGTCATTGTAGTTTGAACAGCGCTACAATAAATCCCACAAGGATTCACACTCTGAACCCCAAAACTATGAGATCCATATTGAATCTGCAATAATCAGAACTTCTATCAGTTACCTGGGTGGGCACCCTGAAAACTATCGTGATGGAGTCAACGAAAAAAGAAAACACTTATCGTTTAACGAATATTCAATGTAGTACAAAATACAACATATGCGGTGGTCTCTCGTGTCCTTCCAGGACATCAGGTTCAGCAAACCTCAGACCTCTGAAAACCAGGAAATACAGATAAATCCCATGCAACCATAACTCTGCCCCTTGGTGCTGGCAATAGCCATGGGAACGATCTGCCTGCTACTCCTGGTGAAGGAATTTGTTTGTTTTCTGAAATGTCAAATTTTGATTAGCTCTGGCATAAAGCAACACATTTCATTGTAAGATATACCTAACACACAATCTGACAATGGTCTGAAAGCATAAAGTAGGATTTTATTTCATAATTTCTGCTGCTAAAAGACTTTGCATTCCTTACTGCAAGAGAATGACATGTTTACAGTAGGATAGAAACACCTCTGAGCAACTCAGAGAGAAGATGTGAGTAATCATTTTAGCACAATGGTAGGGGCTGATCCTGGGGCAGGGTTCTGCCTTTGCCCCCTCAGACTGTGCAAAGGGCCCATGCTGCGAGTGGAGCAGTTGTCCGTGTCTCAGCTGGAAGCCCCCTGATGAGGACCTGGAGACAGTGCAGTGAGCTGCCAGCCTTGTGCCCTGACAGGAAGAGGGGGTGGAGATGCCGGGCGAGAGCCCTGGTTTTACTTTGCCCCTTTCAGACAGTGAGCACCACGGGGGATTCTGGCCAAGACCGGCACAGGGCTCAAAGGGAGGAGCTCCTGGTGCCCATTCTGACCCTGCTCACGGATATAATCCTACAGAACCATACAGCATGAGAACAAGCAGACTGGGCAGTCACTGCAGGACCGTGAGATGGGTCTAGCCTGCTCTGTATGGTACTGACAGGGCCCCGGGCTACCCTGAGTCTCAGGGATGGATGCTCAGCTGGAATCCTCCACCCCAGACCCAGAAGAAAGGGAAGATTTTCTCCCCATTGAAAGAAGCCTGTGGGAAAGTGAAGATCGGGGCCAGATCATCAGCATAATTAAATGCCACCAACCCCCCTTCATAGTCCAGAGAGACCCGGATCCTGCTGGGTTCTCTACTCAAGGACAGGCGGGTGACAGGGGAGGTTTGAGCCCGATAGTCTCTGGCATTGCCCCATTTCTGCACCACCCAGACCCCATTCTCGGGGGTAAAGCCAACCTCTTCCTTCCTCAGCACAGACTGTCTAGCTACCCCCACAGCCCAGTCTCCGGCTACTCCTCCCTCCACCTTCACCTGCCAGGAATGTTTCCCCGAGGTGAAGCCCTCAGAGCCCAGCACACTCAGCAAATAATCAAATCTCTCCGGTTTGTAAGGCAACATCTGGCTCTCGGGGCCCCGGCTCATGGTTCTTCGATCATCAGACAGGACGAGCTCAGGATGTGCCGTGTCTGGATCCAGAGTCACATTCGCTGGGGAGAGACAGAATCAGAGCGTTATCGGCACACATGGGTCAATGACAGAGCGAAAGGATCGGCTGGGCCAGACCTGAGCCTCAGAATCTTCCCCCCTGCACTCACCCACTTCGGAACAATACTGTGTAACATATATGTATGCCAGTCGGTGCTGCTCTTTATACAGCTAACTATCGACACAGAGAGAGAGATAACATGGCAAAAATACTTCACTAACGCAGCATTAAGATGCCTGGTGAGACCTTGCACCCCTCAAGAAAGTCAGTTCAGCAAAACTGAATCTTGTGAATGCCAGGAGATAGCGAGTTTAGGTAAACACCTTCGCAACCTTAACTCTGCCCTCTGGAGCTGGCAATGGCCTCTGGGAATTATCTCCATGCACTGCAGCTGTAATCCCTGTGGTAGGTGTTGCTGTACTGAAGGGTGGAGGAATAAATTGAACCATCTTGGAAGATCTGTGATTGGGATAGGAGGTGATCTGGGCGACTGTGGCCCTCTGCGCGCGTGTGTGTGTGTGTGTCCCCCTCTCTCCCCGGCCCCTGTATGGGCTTTTAAGGCTGCACAGCTCCCCGCCTCACCCTGGGATATCCCCAGCAAGCCAGACTGTCTAAACAGGCCAGGGCCTGCGCTTTGCTTTCTCTCTGAAGACAACGAGCAGTGCATTGCCCACAGCTATATGTTTCCACACAGCTCCTTCTAAGCAACCACGTTTCTTCTTTTAGGTAAAAGCATGACAGAGAATAAATATTAAAACAATAAAGCTCGAAAGCTGACCTGAGATTTCCCCGTCCCCCCAAATCCAATCTACAGCTCTAGAAGCTTTTAGTCCTTCAAACCCCACATCTGGGTATTCTCCGGGGTTAGAAGTTTAGATCCAGAACCAGAGCAATGGCTGGGCAGATCAGCCATATCTTTATCCAACTCTGGCCTTTGATCTTCGCCTTCTGTAACAGGTAATCAACAGAAAAAACCCTCCCCTCAGAGCTTAACTTCAAAAAGCTGGGTTTTTGCATTGACCAGAGGTAAGTAATTTGCATTAACCTCGCCCTAGGGACTCCCCAGAAAATCCACTTAATATTTATTGTCCCAAAAGTCCATACTTGTCTGGCACATTTTCAATACAGCCTTTTGAACCGCCACGTCTTACATCCATCACATCTCCTCACTAGAGAGGTTATACACAATCCTGGCCCACAGCAGTACATACAGTTAGTACAATAAGATCTTTCAGTGATATTGCAGGAAATTGCCCTATCTACAGAGCCCTATCCAGCTACAGTGGAAACTCTCCACCTCCAGAGTCTCTTGGCTCCTCTGTGCTCAGTATGATCCCCTTAGTTCATGAGCAGTACTATCTGTCCAATAATGTTCTGAATGTTGCTCCCCCCAGAGGCCTAGTGGGTGCCGTTCACTCTCTGCGTGTTATCCTCCAGTCAGTGAGACCCTTGTGGCAGGATCAGAGCCAGGGCTTGATCCCCAGGTCTGGGCAAAACCACGGTGGTAGAATATGTCAACCTTTAAAAACTATGGTTTTTTTAGGGAGTTGGGGGGGCGGGAGGGAGAGGAGATTGTATCCCAGGAACCCCTTGGTCAAATGATCTCAGATTTGGATCACTGACCCTAGCCAGTGCCCCCTGAGGCATATCAAATTTCAAGGCAATCCATGTAACCATGACAACTTTAGAGCACTTAGAAGAATGAAGCTTTTCACAGAAAGCTAGTTGGTACCTTAACTTGACCAGACCTGGCAGCTCAGTATCATTTGTACAGTCCCCAGCAGATCCCGGTGGTTGGGTTGGGCCCTGTATGCATTACTCCAGTTCAGATATTAAATTGCAAGAAATAGTTTGATTCTGAAGTCACGCCTACATTATACACTTGGGACATCTCAATTTTTCTTCCAAAGATAAATATAGTTTTACCTGAATGAACTACTCCAGAGTCCTGTGTTTGGGGTGGGAAGAAATATGCAAATATATTTAAATGTTACCTTTCTTTAGGGTTGAGATGCAAGTCTCTTCGCTTGGGTCACTCACAGCCCCATCCGCACACACAGCCGAAACCCGGACTCTGTAGGGTGTCTCAGGACTCAGTCCATCAATGCTATAGAACTCGGTTCTCTTTTCTGTCCTTCGTTCCAGCCATTTGTCTTTCCCCTCCTGACTTGTATCTCCTGCCTCTACTTTATATTCCACCTTATACTGCCTTATTCTGACTCCATCTCCAATGACACTTGGACTCTCCCAGGTGAGGGCGATGGCAGATGAATCTACAATAACTGTTACGGGCTTCCCAGGCGGGCTGGTAGGAGGGAGAGTCTTCACAGGATTACTCACATCGCTGCTCTCGCTGAGCCCTGGTTTGCTCACTGCAGCGTATCGGAACTGGTACTCGGTGTTTGCACGTAGCCCTGTTACTGTGAATGTCTCTTGCGTGTTATTTACATTCACAGCCGTCCAGTTCTCCTGTCCTACAATTCTGTACTCTGCCCGATAGCCGGATATCTCAGCCCTTCCATAGGCTGCTGGGTTAAACTTGAGCTGCACACGGTCATGTTTGATTCCATCAATCAGGGGAGGAAGAGGCTTTGATGGAGCCTCAAAGTTGGTGCTGATCAGCTCTCCCTCCTCATACAGGTAAATGGAAGTGCCTGGATTGTCCTTGTCTGGAACAGAGGACACAATGAACCGAATCTTCCCGTTAGATTTGTTGACATTGACAAAACGTGAAAGGGACTTTGCAGATTTTCGAGCTTTTCTATTAATTTCTTGTTCCTCAAACCACATTTTGGATTTTGGTTTCTCAGCAACAGAACTGGCTGCTGCAGGATCATGAGTTTCCTTTATATACTGGGTCTGAAGCCACTGTTTTAAAACTGATAAATATGGCTCCTCTTCATGCAGTGAGGTGAATGTAAAAGAGACAATGAAGTCAAGCTCAGGGTTGAGTACTATTTCATCTAGTTCATTCTGAGAGGACACCACTTTTACATTGCTTAGGATCCTAAGGTAGGAATTCACATAATTCATCTCTTTCTCCTTTGTATCCAGAAATTCACTGAGGCTCTGGGTATTGAACGGTGACTGGTTTTTACATGACAAAATATCCACCAGGCCCCCTTCCTCTTTTCCACCTCCACGGATTAATGGTAAGAGTCCTGCTAGCTGTTTCTGGAAAGTCTGTCTGTGTTGCTTACACAGATCTCTGAATTGCTGTATTTTCAGCTTGATTTCGGGGAAGCTTGTGGCGATCGGATTCTTCACCATGTCATTGCATTGCATGTTTACTTCTGCCAGTTCCTCCAGAGCAGTCTGAGCATCAGAAATCAGTGTTAAGCTGATCTCACGCACCAGCCGAGCAGCTCTGGAATCCAGCTTGGTCAGCGGGTACAGCCAGACTCTCACTGGTACGGCCTTCTCCCCCTGGGCACCCAGCAGCTTGGGGAGGGTGGAATATGTTTGCATGGCATCTTGGAAATTAGTTGGATTTCTCTCAAGAGCAAAATCACCATGGAACCTGCAGTTAAATTTTGCAGCATTTAATTTTTCACTTTCATCCATTTTGACAGCTCCTTCCCCTTCTATGGAAAACATGGGTATCTTTTTAATTGCAATCTGGAGCTTTCCCTCTATCTCACGTACATTCTCAGAAGAAGAAACTTCCCGATCAAACACGAAGAAAGCCTGTGCCCCGTACAGCACAGCCGTGACCACATGGGTGGCGGTGCCTTGGTCAAATACAGCAGGATAAGAAACATTCTCTGGTCCTAAATGGTTCATAGTTAGTTGCTCAAAGTTTGTTGTGGCAGAGTACTGGAGAGTAATTCGGGCCTGTTGTTTGGATTTTTTGGTGTCATTTAAGTATTTGGCAGATCCACTTACTTCAACCAGCCCCCCCAGGAAACTGGCCTTCAGCGAGGCTGTGACATTGAGGGCATTGGCCTTCTCTTCAATGGTGTCGGATGCGATGATCTCAAATTCAGTCTTGGGTTGTGGTTTTGTGTTTACATCCTTGCGAAGCTGTTCCAGGCCCCACAGTGTGATCCCTGGAATAGTAGAGACAGACACATGGTAACGTAACTGATAGATGCACAGGACACAGAGTGTATCCATCCTTTAATTGTGTCTCATTTCTGAGATTGAAAAATAACGAGTGAAGGACATCAAGTAAACTGACCTGGTAACATACAAACGTGCCAAGTCAAGGCTGAACTACACGACTAACATACTTCCCTTGCCCCCCGCTTCTTACAGGACTTTGGAAGATGTGATCTTTTCTGTTTTTTTTCATATATCCCTCTCCAGAATGACTGAGTTCACTCCCCCCTCAGGAGTACACTGTCCCAGGAAGCAAGTGCTATATTTATGATTGAAATGTCACTTCTATTAGAAAAGGAGGACTTGTGGCACCTTAGAGACTAACCAATTTATTTGAGCATAAGCTTTCATGAGCTACAGGGATGCATCCGATGAAGTGAGCTGTAGCTCACGAAAGCTCATGCTCAAATAAATTGGTTAGTCTCTAAGGTGCCACAAGTCCTCCTTTTCTTTTTGCGGATACAGACTAACACGGCTGCTACTCTGACTTCTATTAGAAATGATCTGATCAATTGGATAATTGGTCTGAAATCAACAAGATAAAATTCAATAAAGACAAGTGCAAAGTACTACACTTAGGAAGGAAAAATCAAATGCACCGTTACAAAATGGGGAATAACTGGCTAGGCAGTAGTACTGCGGAAAAGGACCTGGGGATTATAGCGGATCACAAATTGAATATGAGACAACCATGGGATGCAGTTGTGCAAAAGGCTAATATAATTCTGGGGTGGGAGGTAGTTGTCCTGCTCTTCTCAGCACTGGAAAGGCCTGAGCTGGAGTATTGTGTCCAGTTTGGGGCGCCACACTGCAAGAAAAATCTGGACAAACTAGAAGGGTGAGGGGAGAGCAACAAAACTGATAAAGGGTTTAGAAAACCTGCCCTATAGAAGATAGATTAGAAACAGTGGGTATGTTTAGTCTTAAGAGAAGAAGACTGAGAGCAGAGCTGATAACGGTTTTCAAATCTGTTAAGGGCTGTTGACAGTGAGGACAGTGATCAATTGTTCTCCATGTCCGCTGAAGGGAGGCCAAAAAGTAATTGGCTTTATCTGCAGCAAGGGAGGTTTAAGTTAGATATTAGGAAAACTTTCTAATTGTAAGGATAATTAAGCACTGGAATAGACTTCCAAGGGAGGTTGTGGAATCCCCATCTGTGATAAATAAAGTGGGGGTAGCTCCCTTTGATGGACACCCAGCCAATCAGTTAGCTGTAAAATCCCTCTTGATAGCTGTTCTTTACTTGCTTTACCTGTAAAGGGTTAAAAGTCCCCCAGGTAAAGAAAAAAAAAGTGGGCACCTGACCAAAAGAGCCAATGGGAAGGCTAGAACTTTTTAAAATTGGGAAAGTTTGCCTTTGTCTGTTGTTCTCTGGGCTGGAGGGACAGAGCAGCCATGTTGTAAGCAGCTAAGCCAGGTATGATTATAAGCAGTGATGAGCTGCCAAAATCTTAACAACCTGTTCCCTGAGGGATGTGCCTCAGTATGTATTTTTTGTACCAACAGGGTTACCATAGGTGTGTATTTTCCTGGGAGGAATTTTTAAATTTTAAAAATTCCTCCCGGATGGCGATTTAAGAACAAAAAGGCCTGACCTGTCTGGGAAAATAGGGATGTATGTTAACCCTGCCGAAAGTTCTTTTTTTAAAAAGATGGGCCTGACCTAGAAATTACCTCCGTTTCACAGGTGTGGGTCCCCGCCATGCCCTGGGCATGTGCTAGGGTGACCAGATGTCCCAATTTTATAGGGACAGTCCTGGTTTTGGGGTCTTTTTTTTATATAGGCTCCTATTACCCCCCAACCCCTGTCCTGATTTTTCACACTTGCTGTCTGGTCACCCTAGGGTGTGCACAAGTGTGGGTCCCAGCTGCTCCCTTCCCCACTTATTGAAGCAGGTGTGCAGGGTTACTGCCCTGGGAACTGCAGGGCACCAGTGGACACGGGGACAGCTGCAGACAGGGGCATGGGGCAGGGCTAGCTGGAGGCAGGGGGGTCAGGCTGGCTGCGGGCAGGGCAGGGGCAGCAGAGCTGGCTGGAGACAGGAGGGTGCAGGGTTGTCTGGAGGCAAGGGGGTGCGGGGCTGGCTGTGGGCAGGGCAGATGGTGCGGAGCTGGCTGGAGACAGGAGGGTGCAGGGTTGGCTGGAGGCAAGGGGGTGTGGGGCTGGCTGGAGACAGGGACAGGCTGCGGGCAGGACAGGGGGTGCAGGTAGCAGGGCCTGGCTGCGGGCAGGGCAGGGGGTGTGGGGGTGGCTGGAGACAGGGGCTGGCTGCAGGCAGGGCAGGGGGTGCGTGCGGCAGGGGTTGGCTGGATACAGGGCAGAGGGTGCGGCAGGGGCTGGCTGCAGGCAGGGCAGGGGGTGTGGGGGTGGCTGGAGACGGGCTGGCTGTGGGCAGAGGGTACGGCAGAGCTGGCTGGAGACAGGGGCTGGCTGCAGGCAGGGCAGGGGGTGCGTGCGGCAGAGGTTGGCTGGATACAGGGCAGAGGGTGCGGCAGGGGCTGGCTGTGGGCAGGGGGTGCGGCAGGGACTGGCTGGGGACAGGGGCTGGCTGCGGGCAGGGAAGGGGGTGTGGGGGTGGCTGGAGGCAGGGCGGGGCTGGCTGCAGAAAGGGCAGGGGGTGCAGGGGTGGCTGGAGACGGGCTGGCTGTGAGCAGGGCAGGGGCTGGCTGCAGGCAGGGGGTGGCTGCAGGCAGGCACAGGCTGTGGGCAGGGCAGGGGGTGCAGGTGGCAGGGGCTGGCTGCGGGCAGGGCAAGGGGTGTGGGGGTGGCTGGAGACGGGCTGGCTGCAGGCAGGGGGTACGGCAGGGACTGACTGGAGGTAGGGGCTGGCTGCAGGCAGGATAGGGGGGTGCAGGGACTGACTGGAGACAGGGGCTGGCTGCGGGCAGGGCAGAGGGTGCAGGGGTGGCTGGAGACGGGCTGGCTGCGGGCAGGGCAGGGGGTGCGTGCGGCAGAGGTTGGCTGGAAACAGGGCAGAGGGTGCGGCAGGGGCTGGCTGCGGGCAGGGCAAGGGGTGTGGGGGTGGCTGGAGACAGGGGCTGGCTGCAGGCAGGGGGTACGGCAGGGACTGACTGGAGGTAGGGGCTGGCTGCAGGCAGGGTAGGGGGGTGCAGGGACTGACTGGAGACAGGGGCTGGCTGCGGGCAGGGCAGAGGGTGCAGGGGTGGCTGGAGACGGGCTGGCTGCGGGCAGAGGGTGCAGGGGGTGCGTGCGGCGGGGCTGGCTGCGGGCAGGGTGGTGGGGGCTCACGGGGAGCAGCCCGAGCAGCAGGACGCAGCCCCGGCCGAGCAGAGCAGCCGGGGACCCCCCAGGCAGCAGCGGGAGCCCCAGGGCCGGGGGGGCAGCCCACGTCGCTCCCGCAGCGCAGCGCCCCCGGTGGCCAGAGGAGGAATCACATCACTTCCCGGCCGGAGCCCAGCAAAGCCTCAGCGCCCCCTGCAGGGAAGTGGGTTAACAGCCGGTTCTAAAACTGGTTCAAAATTTAACACCCAGTTCGCGCGAACCGGCGCGAATTCAGCTCACCCCAGATTATAAATCATCGGATCATGCCTAGAACGACTTATCTGAACTCCAATGTGTAAACAGATCAGAGTGTTTAGCCAGATGCGATTAGGGTTATTTACTTTATTTCTTATTGGCTTGTGGACTCCTCTGTCATAACCCCAGATGCTTTTGTTTGCTTGTAACCTTTAAGCTAAACCCACAAGAAAGCTATTTTGGGTGCTTGATTTTTGGAATTGCTCTTTTAAAATCTAGCAGAAGCCTAAATTCCAGATGAATTTTCTTTTTTTTTATTTTTAATAAAATTTCCTTTTTTAAGAACAGAATTGGAGTTTTGGTGTGCTAAGAGGTTTATGCATGTTGTTTGATTAGCTGGTAGCCACAGCTAATTTCCTTTGTTTTCTTTCTCAGCTGTTCCCAGACTGTTTCTCAGCTGGGGTGAAAGGGCTTGAGGGCACCCCATAGGGAGGAATTCCCAAGTGTTCCTTCCTAGGTTGAAAGGGGTTGGGTGTTTTTTGCATTTGGTTGGTGGCAGCATTTACCAAGCCAAGGTCAGAGAGAAGCTGTAACCTTGGGAGTTTAAAACAAGCCTGGAGTGGCCAGTATTAATTTTTAAAATCCTTGCGTGCCCCACTCCGCACTCGGAGTGACAGAGTTGGGATTCAGCCTTGAGAAACTAAATGAATTCTTTGCATCGGTCTGCACTGTTGAGGATGTGAGGGAGATTCCCAAACCTCAGCCATTCTTTTTAGGTGACAGATCTGAAGAACTGTCCCAAATTGAGGTGTCATTAGAGGAGGTTTTGGAACAAATTGATAAACTAAACAGTAATAAATCTCCAGGACCTGATGGTATTCACCCAAGAGTTCTGAAGGAACTCAAATGTGAAATTGCAGGACTACTAACTGTAGTCTGTAACCTATCATTTAAATCAGCTTCTGTACCAAATGACTGGAGGAGAGCTAATGTGATGCCAGTTTTTAAAAAGGGCTCCAGAGGTGACCCTGGTAACTACAGGCCAATAAATGTCACTTCAGTACTGGGCAAATTGGGTGAAACTATCGTAAAGAACAAAATTGTCAGACGCATAGATGAACATAATTTGTTGGGAAATAGCTAACATGGTTTTTGTAAAGAGAAATCATGCCTCACCAATCTACTAGAATTCTCTGAGGGGGTCAACAAGCATGTGGACAGGGGGATCCAGTGGATATAGTGTACTTAGATTTTCAGAAAGCCTTTGACAAGGTCCCTTACCAAAGGCTCTTAAGCAAAATAAGCAGTTATGGGATAAGAGGGAAGGTTCTCTCATGGACTGGTAACTGGTTAAAAGATAGGAAACAAAGGGTAGGAATAAATGGTCAGTTTTCCAAATGGAGAGAGGTAAATAGTGGTGTCCCCCAGGGATCTGTACTGGGCCCAGTCCTATTTAACATATTCATAAACAATCTGAAAAAAGGGGTAAACAGTGTGGTGGCAAAATTTGCAGATGATACAAAACTACTCAAGATAGTTAAGTCCCAGGCAGACTGCGAAGAGCTACAAAAGGATCTCTCAAAACTGGGTGACTGGGCAACAAAATGGCAGATGAAATTTCATGTTGATAAATGCAAAATAATGCACATTGGAAAACATAATCCCAACTGTTCAGGAAGGACAGGCAGGGCAGAAAAGGTGGGGAGTAGCACTGTATGTAAGGGAGCAGTATGACTGCTCAGAGCTCCGGTACGAAACTGCAGAAAAACCTGAGTGTCTCTGGATTAAGTTTAGAAGTGTGTGCAACAAGAGTGATGTAGTGGTGGGAGTCTGCTATAGACCACCGGACCAGGGGGATGAGGTAGATGAGGCTTTCTTCCGGCAGCTCACGGAAGCTACTAGATCGCATGCCCTGATTCTCATGGGTGACTTTAATTTTCCTGATATCTGCTGGGAGAGCAATACAGCGGTGCATAGACAATCCAGGAAGTTTTTGGAAAGCGTAGGGGACAATTTCCTGGCGCAAGTGCTAGAGGAGCCAACTAGGGGAGGCGCTTTTCTTGACCTGCTGCTCACAAACCAGGTAGAATTAGTGGGGGAAGCAAAAGTGGATGGGAATCTGGGAGGCAGTGACCATGAGTTGGTTGAGTTCAGGATCCTGACGCAGGGAAGAAAGGTAAGCAGCAGGATACGGACCCTGGACTTCAGGAAAGCAGACTTCGACTCCCTCAGGGAACGGATGGCCAGGATCCCCTGGGGGACTTACTTGAAGGGGAAAGGAGTCCAGGAGAGCTGGCTGTATTTCAAGGAATCCCTGTTGAGGTTACAGGGACAAACCATCCCAATGAGTCGAAAGAATAGTAAATATGGCAGGCGACCAGCTTGGCTTAATGGTGAAATCCTAGCGGATCTTAAACATAAAAAAGAAGCTTACAAGAAGTGGAAGGTTGGACATATGACCAGGGAAGAGTATAAAAATATTGCTCGGGCATGTAGGAATGAAATCAGGAGGGCCAAATCGCACCTGGAGCTGCAGCTAGCCAGAGATGTCAAGAGTAACAAGAAGGGTTTCTTCAGGTATGTTGGCAACAAGAAGAAAGCCAAGGAAAGTGTGGGCCCCTTACTGAATAAGGGAGGCAACCTAGTGAGAGAGGATGTGGAAAAAGCTAATGTACTCAATACTTTTTTTGCCTCTGTCTTCACGAACAAGGTCAGCTCCCAGACTGCTGCGCTGGGCATCACAAAATGGGGAAGAGATGGCCAGCCCTCTGTGGAGATAGAGGTGGCTAGGGACTATTTAGAAAAGCTGGACGTGCACAAGTCCATGGGGCCGGACGAGTTGCATCCGAGAGTGCTGAAGGAATTGGCGGCTGTGATTGCAGAGCCATTGGCCATTATCTTTGAAAACTCGTGGCGAACCGGGGAAGTCCCAGATGACTGGAAAAAGGCTAATGTAGTGCCAATCTTTAAAAAAGGGAAGAAGGAGGATCCTGGGAACTACAGGCCAGTCAGCCTCACCTCAGTCCCTGGAAAAATCATGGAGCTGGTCCTCAAAGAATCAATCCTGAAGCACTTGCATGAGAGGAAAGTGATCAGGAACAGCCAGCATGGATCCACCAAGGGAAGGTCATGCCTGACTAATCTAATCGCCTTTTATGATGAGATTACTGGTTCTGTGGATGAAGGGAAAGCAGTGGATGTATTGTTTCTTGACTTTAGCAAAGCTTTTGACACGGTCTCCCACAGTATTCTTGTCAGCAAGTTAAGGAAGTATGGGCTGGATGAATGCACTATAAGGTGGGCAGAAAGCTGGCTAGATTGTCGGGCTCAACGGGTAGTGATCAATGGGTCCATGTCTAGTTGGCAGCCGGTATCAAGTGGAGTGCCCCAGGGGTCGGTCCTGGGGCCGGTTTTGTTCAATATCTTCATAAATGATCTGGAGGATGGTGTGAATTGCACTCTCAGCAAATTTGCGGATGATACTAAACTGGGAGGAGTGGTAGATACGCTGGAGGGGAGGGATAGGATACAGAGGGACCTAGACAAATTGGAGGATTGGGCCAAAAGAAATCTGATGAGGTTCAATAAGGATAAGTGCAGGGTCCTGCACTTAGGATGGAAGAACCCAATGCACAGCTACAGACTAGGGACCGAATGGCTAGGCAGCAGTTCTGCGGAAAAGGACCTAGGGGTGACAGTGGACGAGAAGCTGGATATGAGTCAGCAGTGTGCCCTTGTTGCCAAGAAGGCCAATGGCATTTTGGGATGTATAAGTAGGGGCATAGCGAGCAGATCGAGGGACGTGATCGTTCCCCTCTATTCGACATTGGTGAGGCCTCATCTGGAGTACTGTGTCCAGTTTTGGGCCCCACACTACAAGAAGGATGTGGATAAATTGGAGAGAGTCCAGCGAAGGGCATCAAAAATGATTAGGGGTCTGGAACGCATGACTTATGAGGAGAGGCTGAGGGAGCTGGGATTGTTTAGCCTGCAGAAGAGAAGAATGAGGGGGGATTTGATAGCTGCTTTCAACTACCTGAAAGGGGGTTCCAAAGAGGATGGCTCTAGACTGTTTTCAATGGTAGCAGATGACAGAACGAGGAGTAATGGTCTCAAGTTGCAGTGGGGGAGGTTTAGATTGGATATTGGGAAAAACTTTTTCACTAAGAGGGTGGTGAAACACTGGAATGCGTTACCAAGGGAGGTGGTAGAATCTCCTTCCTTAGAGGTTTTTAAGGTCAGGCTTGACAAAGCCCTGGCTGGGATGATTTAACTGGGAATTGGTCCTGCTTCGAGCAGGGGGTTGGACTAGATGACCTTCTGGGGTCCCTTCCAACCCTGATATTCTATGATTCTATGATTCTCTATGTATGAAATTAAGGGGTCTAAATTAGCTGTTACCACTCAAGAAAGAGATCTCGGAGTCAGTATGGATGTTGGATCATATTAAAGAAGTTCTGTATTAAAATCACAAATGAGTTTGATTCCCCAGAGTTTCAATTCCAGGGTATTACTAATTAAGAGGTCTCTTGGTTTTTGGTGCTGTTTCTCTCCCTCTCTGTGTGAAACCTGCAAGCTGCTAACTGTGTTAGTACATTCTAAGACAGAGTCTGTTCTCAAAGCAGTTCACAGAGAGAGAGACTCAAAGCAATACTCTAACAACAGAAACAGCACCCAGAGACTCCCCGCCCTTTTGTTGTATTAACCATTGTGATTAAAATAGAGATAGAGGATGTATGTGGATGGATGCTTGGTGTGGATAATAACTGAATGATCAGGGAGGTGCCAGCCTAAGAATCCAGTGTCCATCGGCTGAAGAAGGCGTCAAGTGGAAATAACCAGAGGACCCCCCGGAGGGCAGACTGGAATCCACCCAACAGCCTCAAGGATGGGAGAACCAAAGAACAAGATAACATCTTGGAGCCGTCAGGAATGTGCTATCTGCTGATTGATTCAGCAACAGCATGATGAAGCAATTCCCATAGACTGGCATAGGAAGAAATTCCTATAAAAATAGACTCTAAAAAGTGAGAATTTTGGGGTCTGATTCTGAAAACCAACTTCCAGGAGCATCAGATGAGCATCTGACAAGGCCCTGCTCCCTCCTCATGTCCAGGCCACCTGGCCAGTGACTTGGCATGAGCAACTCTAAGGCTGGTAACTATGATAACAACCTTGCAGAACCTGTGGGTGTGGGTGTGGGTGTGTGTTTGTATGAATGAATGTGAGAATAAATATGAGATTGAATGGAATGTTATAGCTATAACTAACTGCTTACTATGATTCTTTCTGTATTCACAATAAATGTGGTATTTTGCCTTTTTCCCTTTAATAAGATCCTGCTGGTTTTTATTTTATTGGTACAACATGGATAGTTCTCTGAAAACATCCACTTAATGTGCAGCGGCAGTCAAAAAAGCTAACAGAATGCTGGGAAGAATTAAGAAAGGGATAGATAATAAGCCACAAAATATCCTATTGCCTCTATATAAATCTATGGTTCGCCCACACCTTGAATACTGCGTGCAGATGTGGTCACCCTATCTCAAAAAGATATATTGGAATTGGAAAAGGTTCAGAAAAGGGCAACAAAAATGATTAGGGGTATAGAATGGCTTCTGTATGAGAGAGATTAATAAGACTGGGACTTTTCAGCTTGGAAAAGAGGCAACTAAGGGGGAATATGACAGAGGTCTAAAAAATCATGAGTGGTATAGATAAAGTAAATAAAGAAGTGTTATTTACTCCTTCTCATAATACAAGAACAAGGGGTCATCAAATGAAATTAATAGGTAGCAGGTTTAAAACAAACACAAGAAAGTATTTTTTCACGCAGCGCATTGTCAACCTCTGGAACTCCTTGCCAGAGGGTGTTGTGAAGGCCAATCCTATGATGGGGTTCAAAAGGGAGCTAGATAGATTCATGGAAGATAGGTCCATCAGTGACTATTAGCCAGGATGTGCAGAAAATGGTGTCCCTAGCCTCTGTTTGCCAGAAGTTGCGATTGGGTGACAGAGGATGGATCACTTGATGATAACCTGTCTGTTCATTCCCTTTGGGGGACCTGCCATTGGCCACTGTCAGAGGACAGGATACTGGGCTTGATGGACCTTTGGTCTGACCCAGTAGGGCCGGTCTTATGTTCTTGATACCATCATTGTAGGTTTTAAAGAACAGGTTAGACGAATACCTCTCAGAGATGGCCCTGGTGCACTTATTCCTGCCTCAATGCAGGTAGCTGGACTAGGTGTCCCCTTAAGGGCCCTTCCAGCCCTAAATTTCTATGATTCAGTGATGTCTGGTGGGGTGAGTTCCTCATGCTAATTATGTTGCTTTAAAATGTATTTCCTTTATCGAGTTTAAACTAGTTGTATTTTAATTTTGAGTGTCCCCTTGTTATCTTTCTATGAGAGAGTAAATAGGTACTTCCTATTTACCTTCTCTAGCCCTTTCCTATTTACCTTCTCTAGCCCATTCATTCTTCTGTATCCCTGTTTCACCTCCAGCTTATTCTTGTCTCTATATGAAATATTTTGTTTTGTCTTTTCCTGTGAAATTCTCCCCAGGTTTCTAGTCATTTTTATCATCATTGTCCAAACTGCCTCGATTTCTGTGATACCCTCTTTGTGATGGGACGGCCAGCACGGAGCACACATTCCAGGGGAGCGTGGCCCGTTGATTTATATAATGCCATTGGAATAGGTCTGGTGGCATTTTCCATGCTGTTCCTCGGGCACCCGAGCACCCTGTTCACGGCTTGGCCTGCCACTGGACACAGAGTGGGTGTTTTCACTGAGCTGTCCACAGCGATGCCAGGCCTTTTCCGGGAGCGGGGGACAGTTCATATGGGTCACAGTGATGCGTGTGAATAGCTGAAGTGTTTCCTTCTAATGGGTCCCCTCATGCCCCGAAGATCTGTGTGTAGAGAGGACCCTTCTCACCAGGACCTCACCTGTCCCATGTGGAAATGGGGGGATGAGCCAGCTCGGGGGCACTGTCCCCCTTTCCTAGGCCGACTGCCATGCGGGTGGGGCTGCAGAGATATCGCAGTGGCAGGGGAGTGGATGGAAAGTTTCTCCTTTCTCCTAGTGCAGCCAGTGCTGTAAGGAGGGTCAGCAGGACAGTACCCGGGCAGGTTTGGATGCCCTTTGTTTTTTCCCCAACTCAAATCCCAAACCCAAATGTTCCTAAAAGAAACAGGTGCCAAATGCTTCTTTTTTCTGAAACGCTAAGTTGGGCCCCGGGCTCCCCCCGGGTGACAATTACCTGGGATGAGGGAGTCACTGCGGCAGTCGTACAGCATCCCCAGCTGGAAAGGGCGGCCCAGAGCCGGCATCGCAATGGTGTCATCTGATCCGGCCATTGTTCCACACCCAGATGCTCTCTCCTCTGTCTGACCTGCAAGAAAGAACTGGGGTTACACTTAAGTTTCTGGGGAGCAGATTTAGAATCGAGTCACTGGCTTCAGTCTTCAGAGCTTTTTCTGAACATTGCCCTGGAAAGGAAATTTCTGAGAGTGAGCCGGTATCATCTCAGTAACACTTGCACAGGTGCAACATATTTGGGCCTCAGCACCTGCTTCTGGATGTTGGGGTCAACTCATGAATATGCAATTTGTAATAAGACGTTAACATGAAATGTTGGGTTAGAAATTGAATAGTAAAACTGAACCAAAGGCCTTGAGTTTTCAACCTGGCCGAAGTAACCTCTCTCTGAACTTTCTCCTAGCCAGAAAACCGAGTCCTGTGCCTACAAAACCGTGCCTTGAGTCTGTCTGTTATTCGGTCTTTTGGAAAAGACAGAGCTGTGAAAGAAAGACGGATCTTCTAGTCTCCACAGGGGACAGGAGAGGAAGAAAGTCACTCACAGATTTACCTCTCCCTTTTCTCGCCTCAGATTATGAATTCTCAGTTTTACATTTCAAAAGAATTGTTCCTTTTAGCAAGAATGGGAAATAATTATAATTTGATGCAATTTATGTCCTGATAGGGGGCTAAGCTGCAGCCCAGAAAGCCATAAATTCCTGCTGCCCAATGGCTAAGACAACACTGGCAACAGCTCTTACTGAACACAAGCCAGAGCTTCCCTCTAAATAAAACCATACACCTTGCAGGCAGTGATGAGCTGCCAAAATCTTAACAACGGGTTCCCTCCTCACCCCACGAGGGGGTTGTTGCCCACCCCCGCCTCCCGGGACTCCTGCCCCGTCCAACCCCCCCACACGTTCCTTGACGCCCCGCCCCCCAGGACCCCTGCCCCATCCATCCCCCTCCCTCGTTCCCTGACTGCCCCTAGAACCGGGCAGGAGGGTCTTGTGGGCCACCGTAGTGGGTGCCCACCCCGCCCCTAAGAGCCAGAGGCACCTGCCGGGGGGTGAGGTGGGGAGTCCCGGCGGTGCTTACCTGGGGCAGCTCCCAGGAAGCATCCAGCAGGTCCCTCTGGCTCCTAGGGGTGGGGGAGCATAGCTGGGGGGGAGCAGGGGGAGCGGCCGCTCCCCCCACTGATCACATCAAAAGTGGTGCCTTAGGCACCGACTCCCTGGGTGCTCCAGGGCTGGAGCACCCACGGGGAGAATTTGGTGGGTGCAGAGCACCCACCAGGAGCTCCCCACCCCACGCCCGGCCCCAGCTCACCTCCGTTCCGCCTCCTCCCCCGAACCCACCGCCCCGCTCTGCTTCTTCGCACCCCAGCCCTGGCTTCCCGTGAATCAGCTCTTCGGCGGGAAGCTGGGGAGGGCTGAGAAGCAGGCGGTGGCTTCCCGCTCAGGCCGAGGGTGGCGGAGGTGAGCTGGGGCGGGGAGCGGTTCCCCTGCACCCCCCCCACCCCGGGTTACCTGCTGCGGTGTGGGTGGCCCTCCTTGCACCCCCCTGGCTTCCCACGCGAACGGCTGATTCCCGGGTAGCCTGGGGGAGGGGGGGCGGACAAGCAGAGCAGGGCGGCGTGTTCAGGGGCGGAGGCAGAGCGGAGGTGAGCTGGGGTTGGGGGGGGGGGCGGGGAGCTGCCGGTGGGTGCTCTGCACCCACCAAATTTTCCCTGTGGATGCTCCAGGGCTGGAGCACCCATGGAGTCGGCGCCTAAGGTGCCACTCTTGGCCGGTTAAATTTAGAAGCCCTGTTAGAACTGGTTCTCCCCCGCGGAACAACCGGTTCTAAAAGGGCTTCTAAATTTAACAACTGGTTCTAGTGAACCGGTGTGAACTGGCTCCAACTCACCACTGCTTGCAGGCCTTGCACCGTGGAATAGAGCAGGAACATCTGCCAATAGATATAGCATAAGGAAATCTCCCTCTCCGAGACCATTCCCAGAGGAGAGTTAAAGGGAACGGCTCCATTTCATGTCTCTTACCTACACTTACAGAACCGCAAGCCACCCACCAACTGTCTTCCTGTTACACGTTTACCCCAGAATCCATCACACCAGCCTCCTCTTGATATGTGCCCTACAGAGGGTTGTTTTAAAGTTTAATCTCAGCGAATGTATGAACTCAGGCCTTGTCCTCCAGGTTATCTGATTTTTCCTGTATGATATTTTTATCTTCCTCTGTAGCAATGAGGCATTCCAAATTGTATCATCCACACATTTCATTAGCAAACTCCTTCTTTTTGGGCCAGGGTCATTAATGAGAGTTCTAAATAAACATTTTCCCAGTATTCAGAGTAACAGCCGTGTTAGTCTGTATTCGCAAAAAGAAAAGGAGTACTTGTGGCACCTTAGAGACTAACCAATTTATTTGAGCATGAGCTTTCGTGAGCTACAGCTCACTTCATCGGATGCATACCGTGGAAACTGCAGCAGACTTTATATACACACAGAGAATATGAAACAATACCTCCTCCCACCCCACTGTCCTGCTGGTAATAGCTTATTCCCAGTACTGATCCTTGAGGAACTCTGCTAGTAACCTGCCTCCAGCCCAACAGTTCCCCTTTCAGCACAACCTGCTGTTGACTCCACTTTAGCCAGATGATATTTTTCCCCTCAACAAACCCATAGGCAAGCTCTGGGCTCTGAAGGGAGGCCAGAAGTTCCATGGGGAGAGAACTATAATGATTTCCTATGTAATTAACCACTTGGACCAAATTCCTGAGTTCTGTAATGCCAGGCTCTAGTACTGGTGGAATCCTTTCGAGGCAAAAAGAAGTCTAACTTAACTTCCATGGGAATATTGCCAAATATTCTGTTCCAAATAACTGAAAGACAAACTGTGAATAAGGCCAAGGAACCAGAAAACTTACTGCTGTAAGTATCTTAGAAATCTAAAATCCTTTCCATGCTAGCAAACAAGAACAGGTTCTTAGAACTGCGAGATATCGGTTTTGCAGTAGCACCTAAAATGCTGTTAGAATCCTAGAATATCCGGGTTGGAAGGGCCCTCAGGAGGTCATCTAGTCCAACCCCCTGCTCAAAGCAGGACCAACGCCCAACTAAATCATCCCAGGCAGGGCTTTGTCAAGCCTGACCTTACAAACCTCTAAGGAAGGAGATTCCACCCCCTCCCTAGGGAACCCATTCCAGTGCGTCACTTCTGTAACTAGCACTGTATTTCTGCACCAATACTGTTGTATGCTTATGCTTTAAGGCTGATTTAACCATTCCTCAAGCCTACTAGTTAAAGTTAGTTGTTATCCAAATGCTTATAATTTCACCTTTTTATGTGCTATCTGCTTTAAACTGCGCCTTGTGTTATTTTACCTGCAGGGGACAGAAGGGTGTTAGAGCATTACTAGACTTCTGCCTTTCATTCTGCCTTTCAAATGAACTCAGGTTTAAACTGCATTAAAGGCCTACTTTCTGTACCTCCATTTCCCTCACACCTTCTTTGCCACTGCTCTTGCCTGTGTGTGTGTGTGTGTGTGTGTGTGAGTGAACGAGTGACAGGTAATCTCCATTTCACCTTCCTGTTCACAACCTGCTGCTCATGCTGTGAGTGACGAGAGAGACAAGAATAACCTCTCATAATTTTCACATCACTTCAACATTAGATTACCTGTGTATGTGTTCCAGTCTTGAAACGCCTCTTTCTAGATTTATCCTGATTACCCCTGTTCCACACTAGCAGAACTAACTCCAAAGAGACAGAGTGAAATTTTACCAATCAAATGCTGTTTGCCTTCTATTTCAAGAGGAACCTCAGGCTCTGACTGAAATTTATTTGTCTAACCCAAGCTCTGAGAGCGAGTTGCATCTCTAATGTGTATTAAACATTAGCATTGAGTTTATGGTGGTCACAATTTGAAAATGTGTTATCTTGAGTCTCGCAATCAGTTTTGAAAGCATTCCAAATGAGTTACCACTTGGCCTTAAAGCTTGGTTGGTTTAATGGAGCCAAGATTGGTTTGCCTTCCTGTTTTATGGACTTCCTCTGCTCAGTTTAAAGATTTTAGTATAACTCAACTATATATATAACTGTATTCGCAAAATGAAAAGGAGGACTTGTGGCACCTTAGAGACTAACCAATTTATTTGAGCATAAACTTTCGTGAGCTACAGCTCACTTCATCGGATGCATTTCTGTGTTGTTCTGTCAGTGTAGTCCCCATTTCCCTATTGTTTGTCCGTATAATCTCTGTCTGGTTTTGGGATTGTTCCTGTCTGCTGTATAATTAATTTTGCTGGGTGTAAACTAATTAAGGTGGTGGGATCTAATTGGTTACATAATCATGTTACAATATGTTAGGATTGGTTAGTTACATTTCAGTAAAATGATTGGTTAAGGTATAGCTAAGCGGAACTCAAGTTTTACTGTATAGTCTGCAGTCAGTCAGGAAGTGAGGGGGCGGAAATGGGAACAGGGAATGGGGGTGGGGAAATTGGAATCATGTTTGGCTAAAGCGGGAAATGGGAACAGGGACACAGGTAAGGCTCTGTGTTGCCAGAGCTGGGAAGGGGGACACTGAGGAAGGAAACTGGAATCATGCTTGCTGGAAGTTCACCCTAATAAACATCGAATTGTTTGCACCTTTGGACTTCGGGGATTGCTGCTCTCTGTTCATACGAGAAGGACCAGGGAAGTGAGTGGGTGAAGGAATAAGCCTCCTAACGGGCGCCCCCAATTGGGGTGCCCCAGAAAAATGGGTGTCCCTACCTGCTCTGCCCTACCCCCTCCATCACCGCCCATTGCTGCAGCCAGGGAGCAGGGTCAGGATGGGGGGAATCGCAAGCCCCTGCACCCTGACCGAGGTCCCTGTTGGGAGTGCCGGGCAGGCGGAGCGGGGTAAGCTCCCACGCCCTCACCCAGCTCCCTAACAGAAGCAGCGGGCAGGCAGAATGGGACAAGCCCCCATGCCCTGACCCCATTCCCTGGCTGGAGGGCCAGGCAGGCGGGCAGAGCTGGGAAAGCCCCCGACCATGCGGTGCAGCTGGAGTGCCAGGTGGGCAGGCAGAGTGGGGCAAGCTGGGGCCGGAGCAGAGCTGGGGATGGGGCTGGATGCTAAGCGGGTGGGCTGTGGCCCACCCGTGGCTACGTTCCTGCTTTGTGTGTTTTGGGGTGCTGGGTATAGGGGGTGTGGTGGGGGGGGCTGGTAGTGGGGGAGGTCGATGTGTGTCAGGTCACTGGGCGGGGGGCTCTGTGTGGGGCGCTGTGCAGTTGTGGTAGTGGGGCTCTGCAGGGGAGCTGGGCAGTGGGGGAGCTGTGGGGGGCACTGGGCACAGGGGTCTGTGGGTGGAAGGTGCTGGGCAGGGGGTGGTGTGCAGGGTGCTGGGCAGTTGTGGTGGGGAATCTGTGAGGGATCTCTGTGATGGGTTCCCCGGGGTGCAATCTGGAACTGGGGTGTCGCTATGTCCTCTGTCCCACCAGTCTGGGCTCCCTCGCGCTGTGTGATGCTGTGACAAGCTACAACCCTCTGGCAGGTCCTGCACTTATAGGACATTCACAGGCAGGGACACACCCCACTGAGTTACATGAATGCTTTGGCCAGCCACTCATGAACCAACAATAGAGAGACTCCAGCCAATTCCCCCCAGGTCCCCAGCCTTGCATCCCAGAGCTGTACCATCTTGCCCTGGGCAGAAGCCTGAGCAGTGTAAGTTTATTACCCAATCTGCCACTCTGAGCAGATTTCCCAAGCACTCAACCAAAACACACTGGTTTAGGTAAAGTATAAACCAGATTTATTACCTACAGAAAGATTGTAAGTGATTATAAGTAATAAGCATCCAGATCATTGGTTACCTAAGCCCTGGTCTACACTAGGAATTTAGGTCGAATTTAGCAGCATTAAATTGATGTAAACCCGCACCCGTCCACATGATGAAGCCCTTTTTTTTGACATAAAGGGCTCTTAAAATCTATTTCCTTCAATCAGGGTTAGGGTTAGGGATTTCCTTCAAATTTGCAATCTGAGTTCTATAAACAAGACAGGATTTCAATCGAGCAGTTTCTCACCTTGATAAATGGAACAAACAGGTTACAGATCTTCAGTACACAGGTTGGAATCCTCCTTTCTAGCCTGGGATCCCCGTCCAAAGCCTTTATCCACCAGACGTCCTTCCAGGTGTTGAGCTGTGGGGGAGTGAGGCTAAGTCACAATGTCACTTCTCCTCTTTTATAGCTTCTTCCAGCTTGCTGGATATGTCTATGCTGGTGACGTGGCTCAAGCAGTCGCCATTGGCTACATGCTCCCTCTGAGAAGTCTTCACTGTACACCAATTCTGTGCCAGTCCTTGTGGGTGTGGATTCCCTTTAATGAGCCATGAGCGTGTCTGACTTCCTTCTTGTTGCACCTGAGAGGCTGGTTGTAGGTGTGTCTAACTGCACAACACATTTCAGTAACATACACACACAGCGAAACTTCATAACTTCCCGTACAATGATAGCACATACCGTCCAACGGGATACTAATGTTCAACATATCAAGACGTTTAGCATGATACCTCACAAGGCATGCTTTGCACAAAACAGATCCTAATTAGATGACAGTGGGGAATATGGGGGTTCCACGGTGCTGCTTTCAGGCAGAGACTGCCACAGTCTCTGGGTGGAGGGGTGCTGGGCATAGCAGGGCTGGGGGGCACTGGGCAGGGTTCTCAGTGGGGGTGGCGCCGTGCCCTGGGCCTGTGGGCGGGGGGTGCTGGGCAGGGGTGGTGCTGTGCGGAGCCCTGTGCAGTTGTGGTGGGGGGATCTGTGGGGGTCTCTGGGTGGAGGGCTGCTGGGCATGGGAGCAGGGGTGCTGGATGGGGGTGTGGGGAAGGTGGCACAGGCCCACCCCCGGGGGGAAAGAGTGCGCTGTCAGTGCAGGGCCGGACGTGCCAGTATGCACCTGGCGGCTGCCAGTCTGTAAACGCTGCCCTTGCACTGGGCTGGGCATCGTGTGCCGGCGATGCCCTTCCGCCGTGTACAGTGGTCACACCGGACAGTCTCTACGCAAAAGACTAAATGGACACAAATCTGACATCAGGAATCATAACATTCAAAAACCAGTGGGAGAACACTTCCATCTCTTTGGTCACTCGATTACAGACCTAAAAGTGACAATTCTTCAATAAAAAAACTTCAAAAACGGACTCCAGCGAGAGACTGCTGAATTGGAATTAATTTGCAAACTGGATACAATTAACTTAGGCTTGAATAAAGACTGGGAGTGGATGGGTCATTACACAAAGTAAAACTATTCCCCCCTCCCCCCACACTGTTCCTCACACATTCTTGTCAACTGTTGGAAATGGCCCACCTTGATTATCACTACAAAAGGTTTCCTTCCCCCCCACTCTCCTGCTGGTAATAGCTCATCTTAAGTGATCACTCTTGTTACAGTGTGTATGCAAAAAGAAAAGGAGGACTTGTGGCACCTTAGAGACTAACCAATTTATTTGAGCATAAGCTTTTGTGAGCTACAGCTCACTTCATTGGCTCCTGTATTTTCCACTGAATGCATCCAATGAAGTGAGCTGTAGCTCATGAAAGCTTATGCTCAAATAAATTGCTTAGTCTCTAAGGTGCCACAAGTCCTCCTTTTCTTTTTCCCAAATTATATGTGCTCCCAATCCCATTGCAGCTCAGGTGGTAACCAATCAACACAAAGCACCACTCAATTCCAGATAATCCCTCAAGATGCAGTAACACAATACAAAGAACCGAATAATTATGTGGCCTGCAGTTACAACAAAGTTGTATCAGGTACTAGAATACTCCCACGCAACTATTTGTCCCAGACAGTCAATCACTGATCTGAGTTTATGTGATGGGGTCTTTATCCTATCAAGGTGGTGGTGGGAGGGGGAGGGGGACTTGTAGCCTATAGGTGTAGGTATTTGCTAGGTAAGGTCTAGGGATAAGTTAAGGCACTAATGCAATGAGCCTACCAGCCTCAAGGGCTGGAAGACAATAGTTTAGCTAAGCTAATCAAGGCATAGGGCCCCAAAAGCCTTAGCATAAGCAACTAACCAGTAAGTGACCCTATATCATAAGTTATCATAAGGTAGCAATGGCCCAAGATAGCCCAAGACAGAACGCTGTAATCGCCAAGTCTGACTAAACTGCTGCCAGGTTACCACAAGATGCCAGCTGAAATCAGCGTTATATATTTTAGGTTAGGAACACCAGCAGATGTCCAACCACAAGAATGTCACAGTAACTAATTGACATAAATAAGCTTGAGGTAAAAGGCCTAATAAGCTATGGGAGAAGGGCATCCCGACATCAGTAGGGTGCGGAAATACAGCTAAGGAAAAGGGGCTGCAACCCCTACAGACTATGCACTAAGCATAGCAAGCATCAGCATAACCCTTTACAAAAGTTGTCTCCTGGCCTGCATGCCTTGGGAGGTGCCAACCACTGGTGGTGATGACGATGGTGAGGATACTGACTAACACTCTCTCTGCCTCCTTTGCTGGGCGGGAGGGTTTGAATTTTTATTGATTGTTCCAGTAAAACTATTGCAGAGTCCAAAGGTTTTTCTGAAGTGTGCACATCAGGGTTCCGAAATCAATAGTAATGCCAACAGCTCTGGACCTGGTTGTGGGACTAGACCCAGTCAAAGCACAGAGTGTTAAATGAGAATTCTTTAGTAATTAATATAATTAAAACACAATCAGTAGATCAGGCACCCAAACGGGGACCCCAAGGCATGCAAGGGGAGATCCCCTTCCTGTGGCCAAAAGCCCAGGATGGATTCAGCTCCCCTTAGAAAAATCGGAGATAAAAACAATTTGGACTTCTCAGTTGGAGACCAGATACAGTGATAACCCTGCAGCTTTTTGGAATATGAGAATTCCTCTTTTGCTTTGCTTTTGTTCCTCTTTTTTGTTTCTCGCCTGTTTACTATATTCCTTCTGATTTGATCTTGCTGGACCAACTCTGTGATTAATTCTTGTGGGGCAATAGTAATCTATTATTGACGGGTTGTTTTGCTATTTGTAATTCCACAAGAAGGAAATTAGCCTTGGTTAAGATATACACGCGTTAAAGGGAGATTTGTGATTTGAATTATGATTTATAGGTATTAATTGTAGTAACGGTACCCTCTTTAGGTCCAGTTTGGAGAGGGAAAGACTGCCGTTCCCCTCCTCTGCAGGGGGGACCAAAAGTCAATTCTTTTGGAGACTATAAGGAATTGTATGAAGCACATAAAACCAGGTAATAGGTAAGGGGTTACCAGCCCGGCAGGTAGTTTGACAGGATCTATTTCACAGGAACCCTGGTTGATTTGCATGAATTACATCACCCTTCTCTAATCCATCACATAGTGTGCCAAAGTCTAAAAGGCAATGAGTTGCTAGCTGTCAAGACAAGGAACAGACGTCTTTCCTAGGAAAGATCATAAAGATTCAATAAATAAAGAACTAGAGACGGGTGATGTAATTCATGCAAATCAACCTGGGTTCATGGGAAACAGATCCTGTCAAACTAATTTGATATCTTTTTTTTTGAGATTACAAGTTTGGTTGATAAAGGTAATAGCACTGATGCAATATACTTAGACTTCTGTGAAGTGTTTTACTTGGTACCGTACACCAGCTTGATTAAAAAACTAGACTGATATAAAATGAACATGACACACTAAATAGATTAAAAAATGGCTAATTGATAAATTTCACAATGAAAGTGTAAGTGGGGAATTGTCATCAAGCAGGCCTCTTACAGTGGGATCCCGCACAGGTCGTTCTTGGCCCTACATTATTTAACTTCTTTATTAATGCCCCAGAAGAAAACCTGGAAGAGAAATGGATCTGGCCAAGTTCCCAGCAGACCATGCCAGGGTGAGTTTGAATATGGCTCTAGCGTTTTTTGTGTTCAAGTATATTAAGGGGCATGAAGCAGGTTTCATACAAATAGAACAAAGCTGAGCTATTTTTGATCATCCTAACCCATGGGCCTTGATGTTAAATGTAGAAGTGGTAAAGAAAAAGGCCACCCAGGAACGGAGAGACCAGATGCATTCCTTAACTGAGACACATCTGGCCCTCACCCATGAAAGATGGGACTTAGAGAGAAAATTGGAAAAAAGTAAGCTGGAGATGAGGCTTCTAGTGTGGAGCAGCCAAAGCTACACCCCAACTCACCTAGCTCTAAGGACAAGTCCAAGTTCAGCTGAAGCAGTGTGTTGTGCGTCCTGGGGCTCAAGTCCATGGTAACACAAAGTAATGGTCAAATGAATAATTATCAAAGGTCCAAAAGAAGGAACCTCAGTTTATCAGAAGATAATGGGAGTTTAGTTACCCATTGGTCCTAGAGGCCTTGTAACTATGTAGTTTATAACCCATAATAGGAGATATCCTGGAACCTACTAGGCCAGTGATCACTCCTGGGTCATCTTTGGTGAGGTCTCATCTGAAGTACTGTGTCCAGTTTTGGACCCCCACACTACAAGAAGGATGTGGAAAAATTGGAAAACGTCCAGCGGAGGACAACAAAAATTATTAGGGGACTGGAACACATGAGTTATGAGGAGAGGCTGAGGGAGCTGGGATTGTTTAGTTTGCGGAAGAGAAGAATGAGGGGGGATTTGATAGCTGCTTTCAACTACCTGAAAGGAGGTTCCAAAGAGGATGGATCTAGACTCTTCTCAGTGGTAGCAGATGACAGAACAAGGAGTAATGGTCTCAAGTTGCAGTGTGTGAGGTTTAGATTGGATATTAGGAAAAACTTTTTCACTAGGGGGGTGGTGAAACACTGGAATGGGTTACCTAGGGAGGTGGTGGAATTTCCTTCCTTAGAAGTTTTTGTCAGGCTTGACAAAGCCCTGGCTGGGATGATTTAGTTGGGGATTGGTCCTGCTTTGAGCAGGGGGATGGACTAGATGACCTCCTGAGGTCCCTCCCAACCCTGATATTCTATGATTCTATCTTACCTACCTGTCATGGAGGCAGAAGGATTTATGTAAAATACATGTATGAGATAAGCTACCTTTTGAAAGGATTCCACTAAAAATCTCTACCTTTAATTTGTAATTCCTGTATAATCTTCAGCAACAAAAAGATGGCAGAAACCAGTCAACAGTTAAAGCTTTTTGGCCAAGAGCCAACATGTTACTGTGCACAAAAATGGAAGTGTTTTGTAAAGGGAAATCATGCCTCATCAAGAACTACAAAAGGATCTCTCAAAACTGGGTGACTGGGCAACAAAATGACAGATGAAATTCAATGTTGATAAATGCAAAGTAATGCACATTGGAAAACATAATCCCAACTCTACATGTAAAATGATGGGGTCTAAATTAGCTGTTACCACTCAAGAAAGAGACCTTGGAGTCATTGTGGATAGTTCCCTGAAATCATCCACTCAATGCGCAGTGGCAGCCAAACAAGTGAACACAACGTTGGGAATCATTAAGAAAGGGACAGATAATGAGACAGAAAATATCATCTTGCCTCTATATAAATCCATGGTACGCCCACATCTTGAATACTGCATGCAGATGAGGTCACCGTATGTCAAAAAAGATATATTGGAATTGGAAAAGGTTCAGAAAAGGGCAACAAAAATTATTAGGGGTATGGAACAGCTTCCGTATGAGGAGAGGTTAATAAGACTGGGACTTTTCAGTGTGGAGAAGAGATGACTGAGGGGGGATATGACAGAGGTCCTGTCAAGGTTCCTTCCCCACTCTGAACTCTAGGGTACAGATGTGGGGACCTGCATGAAAACCTCCTAAGCTTACTTTCACCAGCTTAGGTTAAAACTTCCCCAAGGTACAAATTAATTTTATCCTTTACCCCTGGATCCACTGCCACCACCAAACTTTAACTGGATTTACTGGGAAACGTAGTTTGGACACGTCTTTCCCCCCAAAATCCTCCCAACCCTTGCACCCCACTTCCTGGGGAAGGTTTGGTAAAACTCCTCACCAATTTGCATAGGTGACCACAGACCCAAACCCTTGGATCTGAGAACAATGAAAAAACATTCAGTTTTCTTACAAGAAGACTTTTAATAGAAGTAAAGGAATCACCTCTGTAAAATCAGGATGGTAGATACCTTACAGGGTAATTAGATTCAAAACATAGAGAATCCCTCTAGGCAAAACCTTAAGTTACAAAAAAGACACACAGACAGGAATAGTCATTCTATTCAGCACAGTTCTTTTCTCAGCCATTTAAAGAAATCATAATCTAACACATACCTAGCTAGATTACTTACTAAAGTTCTAAGGCTCCATTCCTGTTCTATCCCCGGCTAAAGCAGTATAAAGACAGACACAGACCCTTTGTTTCTCTCCCTCCTCCCAGCTTTTGAAAGTATCTTGTCTCCTCATTCGTCATTTTGGTCAGGTGCCAGCGAGGTTACCTTTAGCTTCTTAACTCTTTACATGTGAGAGGATATTTCCTCTGGCCAGGAGGGATTTTAAAGGGGTTTACCCTTCCCTTTATATTTATGACAGGTCCATAAAATCATGACTGGTGTGGAGAAAGTAAATAAGGAAGTGTTATTTACTCCATCTCATAACACAAGAACTAGGGGTGACCAAATGAAATTAATAGGTAGCAGATTTAAAACAAAGAAAAGGAAGTATTTCTTCACACAACACACAGTCAACCTGTGGAACTCCTTGCTAGAGGATGTTGTGACGGCCAAGACTATAACAGGGTTCAAAAAAGAACTAGATAAGTTCATGGAGGATAGGTCCATCAATGGCTATTAGCCAGGATGGGCAGGGATGCTGTCCCTAGCCTCTGTTTGCCAGAAGCTGGGAATGGGTGCCAGGGGATGGATCACTTGGTGATTCCCTGTTCTGTTCACTCCCTCATTCCCTGGCATTGGCCATTGTCAGAAGACAGGATATTGGGCAAGATGGACCTTTGGTCTGATCTAGTATGGCCGTTCTTATTTTCTTATGTTCTTCTCTGGCCTGTGTCTGTGAAAGAAGGGAACAGACCAAATTAAATTTAAATTTAAATTTGGCTTAAATGAAATTAAAACTGAGGTCCCATAAACCCACGTTAAAGTGATAAGGTTGAGAATTTTTTTGACGAGGCATGTCTGATATAAATGTAAAAGGTAAAGCAAACCTGCCCCTCTAACCTGTAATATATGGTGGGGGGAAGGAGTAGAGAAAGGAGAAAAGATAAAACCTTTAGGTAAACTTAAAGTATTATATATTTATATTGTTCTGTTGCTTGCATGTCTTCACTGGATCCCCTTTGAGGACCATAGGAACTGTGACGGGATTATTTGGAACTGGAACGCCAATGTGGAATCGGGTGGATGTTGAAAAACTTAGAAGACACGTTAGTTGTGTGTTAAGGAGAAGGCCAACAAAGTCTCTACAGGCCTCTGTTTTCTTTCCTGCCCTTCGTTCCAGCCATTTGTCTTTCCTTTCATGACTTGGATCTCCTGCCTCCTCTTTATATTCCACCTAGGGCTGTCAAGCGATTTAAAAAATTAACCACAGTTAATCGCACTGTTAATAATAGAATACCATTTATTTAAATATTTTAGATGTTTTCTACATTTTCAAATATATTGATTTCAATTGCAGCACAGAATGCAAAGTGTATAGTGCTCTCTTTATATTTATTTTTAGTACAAGTATTTGCACTGAAAAAAACAAAAGAAATAGTATATTTTAATTCACCTAATACAAGTACTGTCGTGGAATCTCTTTATCACGAAAGTTGAATTTACAACTGTAGAATTATGTAAAAAAAAACTGCATTCAAAGATAAAAGAATATTTAGAATGTCAAGGTTCCTTCCCCACTCTGAACTCTAGGGTACAGATGTGGGGACCTGCATGAAAAACCCCCTAAGCTTATTCTTACCAGTTTGGTTAAAAACTTCCCCAAGGTACAAACTTTGCCTTGTCCTTGAACCGTATGCTGCCACCACCAAGCATCTTAAACAAAGACCAGGGAAAGAGCCCACTTGGAGACGCCTTCCCCCAAAATATCCCCCCAAGCCTTACACCCCCTTTCCTGGGGAAGGCTTGATAAGAATCCTCACCAATTTGTACAGGTGAACACAGACCCAAACCCTTGGATCTTAAGAACAATGAAAAAGCAATCAGGTTCTTAAAAGAAGAATGTTAATTAAAGAAAAGGTAAAAGAATCACCTCTGTAAAATCAGGATGGTAAATACCTTACAGGGTAATCCGATTCCAAACATAGAGAATCCCTCTTGGCAACACCTTAAGTTACCAAAAGACACACGGACAGGAATATCCATTCCTGGTCTGTGTTCACCTGTACCAATTGGTGAGGATTCTTATCAAGCCTTCCCCAGGAAAGGGGGTGTAGGGTTTGGGGGGATATTTTGGGGCAAAGACATCTCCAAGTGGGCTATTTCCCTGGTCTTTGTTTAAGATGCTTGGTGGTGGCAACATACGGTTCAAGGACAAAGCAAAGTTTGTACCTTGGGGAAGTTTTTAACCTAAGTTGGTAAGAATAAGCTTAGGGGGTCTTTCATGCAGGTCCCCACATCTGTACCCTAGAGTTCAGAGTGGGGAAGGAACCTTGACAGAAGTCTTGGTCGAGGGTCTAGATGATCTCTCATCCATTCCAGTGCATATGCTAATCATCCAGCTCTGTGGAGACCATTTGCTCCCTTTCTACATCAACCGGGCAGCTATTACCACAGATAAATGGGCCCTAGAAGTAATTCAATTGAGCTACACCTTCGCTTTCCTGTCTATACCCTCTATCCACTCCACGTCCCCATCCCTCTTCAGGGACCCCCTCACAAACACTTGTTATGCCAAGAGGTAGTTCATCTCCTCCAATTGGGGGCAGTGGAATCTGTCTCTGTACAACATGGGGGAAGGGTTTTTACTCCCACTATTTTTTAACACAAAAGAAAAGCAGGGGGTGTCAACCAACAACTAAACAAGTTTGCGAGGAAGCAAAGATTCAGGATGGTCACTTTAACAATAATAGCGGTGCTGGAGGAGGAAGACTGGTTTCAGCCCTCGACCCGCAAGATGTTTATTTTCACTTTATGATACATCCTGCCCACAGGTGGTTTCTGAAATTTACTTTGGTCACAGATCACTATCAGTACAAGGTACCACCTTTTGGCCTGTCAGCAGCACCCCATGTTCTCTCCAGGATCCTCACCGGTCAATGGCACACCTGAGAAAGCAAGGCATCATAATTTTTCCTTACCTGGACACCTGTCTCCTGAAGGCGCACACCCAGTCTGAAGCTGTGCGCTCCGTGCAAATGGCGAAACACAGTTTCCAAAACCTCGGCCTACAAATAAACACAAAGAAATCGACAATAGAACTGACTCAACAATTGGGAATCATCGGCGCGTACCACAGCTCCAACTCACCCAGTCCTTAAACCAAACTATTCTCTTATCAGAGTTTTTCGTTTCCCTTCAGTCGCTTATACGGATAGCAGGTATGTAACTGCTGACACCTTCTGCTGTGTGGTGTCAGCAGCAACAAGGCCAAGCACAATATTTAGGAGTCACTCTTAACATTGCAGAACAGAACCTGCTCGACCCCCAACCCACTAATTTGGGAAAACTCTGGATGCCTTTAGGAGAGAATACTTCCCCACTCGCAGCCGCTGCACCTGTGTATAACAAAAGAAAAATTTTATTACAAGGGAGGGGGAACCAGCATTAATATGAATTCAAGAGCATGAAAACATAATTAAAGACCGCCTGAGAGTGCGTCAGGCAGTATCCGTTGACTCAGATTCCCACCTTGCAGTGTGACAGTCTAACAGATAAATGTCCCGATAGTCATTACGGTAGAACAAAGGAACACTCAATGTAATACAAAGCTACAGATTAAAATGATAAAAAATACTTTCTGCATACTACTCATAATTAATCTGTGGATCTCACTGTCCCAAGTTCAGGCACGCTGACGGGGGGCGGAGGGTCAAAGGGGCCAATTGCCCAGGGGCCCACGTGATTTAAAAGGGCCCGGGGTCCCCCAGCCACCGCCGCTGGCAGCACAGCAGGCTTAGGCAGGCTTCCTGCCCTCCCTCGCTCTGCACTGCTCCCAGAAGCGGCAGACCCTGTCCCTGCGGCCCCGGGGGAGGGGGGAAGAGGTCTCCACATGCTTCCCCCACCCCCAGCACTGACTCCACAGCTCCCATTGGCCAGGAACTGCAGCCAATGCGAACTGCGGGGGTGGTGCCTGTGGGCAGTGGCGTGCAGAGACCCTCTGGCTCCCCCACCTAGGAGGCGCTGCCTGTGGGGTGTGCCAGTCACTTTCAGGAGCCGCCCGAGGTAAGTGCCACCCACCTCATCCCCTCCTTCAACCCAACCCCCTGCCCCAGCCAGGAACCAGCACCTTGCACCCAAACTCCCACCCAGATCCTGCACCCGCACCCACTTCCTGCACCCCAACCCCCTGCCCCAGCCTAGTGAAAGTGAGTGAGGGTGGGGGAGAGTGAGTGATAGAGAGGGGATAGAGTGAGCAGGGGGTGGGGCCTCGGAGAAGAGGAGGGACAGGGGCATGGCCTCAGGGAAGGGGCAGGGCAAGGTCTTTGGGTTTGCATGATTAGAAAGTTGGCAACCCTACCGGGCGGGAATGTCAAAGTCATGTCTGTGCCAGAAGAGCACACCCAGCAGTGCAGCCGGCAGCTCGCCGGGCACCAACCAGCGCAGGTGCAGCGCTGCTCATATGTCAGCCGGACCGCGTCTTCCTGATCCCAAAGGACCTGCCACACAACACAGCTCAATATACAAATTAGATCTTACCAAAAATCACGCTGTTGCCAATATCCTTTAGTATCTAAAATCTAAAGGTTTATTCATAAAAAGAAAGAAACATAGATGAGAGTTAAAATTGGTTAGAGAAATCAAACATATACAACAATTGCAAAGTTCTTGGTTCAGGCTTGTAGCAGTGGTGGAATAAACTGCTCGCTCAAATCCGTACTCTGGATTACATGCCAGCTTGGCTGGGTCATTCAGTCCTTTGTTCAGAGCTTCAGTTTATAGCAAAGTTCCTCCAGAGGTCAGAAGCAGGATTGAAGACATAACGGAGGGATTTCCAGGGCCTTTTATATCCTCTGCCCTGTGGAAGGACACCCCTTTGTTCTGTGGAAAACTACAGCAGCAAGATGGAGCCTGGAGTCACATGGGCAAGACACATGTCCTTGCCTGACTCAGTTCTTTACAGGCAGACACCATTATTCACTTGCTACTTTGAACGTTCCCAGGAAGGCTCATCGGATGTGGTTTAGCATGTCCCAAGGTTCACTGTCAGTTAAATATTTCTTGATGAGCCACTTAATTTGAATAGCCCCTTCTCAATAAGCTGGCCAAATGCTTCACTGGTACTACTCAGAATCAAACGCATTGAAATACAAGTACATAGCCAATACTCACAACTTCAAATACAAAAATGAAACATGCATAAAAATAGCACAATCATAACGAGCAAATTACAACCTTTTTATAGACACCTTACTTGACAATCTTGCAACTGTACAATAGTGGTGGCTGCAATGATCTATATGGTGATATTTTAATCAGATAACGTCACACAGCATCACTGGTTTTCTGTTAAATTTGATCTTTCGACAAAGATTTTATGTACAGCTGCGAACGGAAAATATCTTCTGTCAGCAAGTGCAGCTCTGTGATACAGCTCCAACCCAAACCACCCAGATTAACCACTGACTAAAACCTAGCAAATTAATACACAAACAACATTCTCAGGAAACAATTAAGGTGGCCACTGCTTAACATACCTGACTCAAATATGTAAAAGCAAAGAAATGAAAAGTTAAGCCATTTTCCTTGATAACCGCTGCTCCCACACCCACAGAGAAACACAGGCCTGCTGATGGGGCAAGCAACAGGGGCAATTGCCCAGGGGCCTGGGTGGTATAAAAGGCCTGCGGACTCCTGGCCACCACTGTTGCCGCCGGCAGTGCAGCCAGGCTAAAGCAGGCTTCCTGCCTGCCCTTGCTGTACTCCACTCCCGGAAGCAGCCGGTGGCAGGACATGTCCCTGCAGCCCCGGGGTGGGGGGGGCCTCTGTGCACTGCCCCCACCCTGAGTACTGACTCTGCAGCTCCCATTGGCCGGTGCCTATAGGCAGTGTGCGTGGAGACCCCCTGTCCCCGCTGCCTAGGAACTGCTGTGAGAGGGGTGTGCCAGTCACTTTCAGGAGCCACCTGAGTTAAGCACTGAGCCCCTGACCCCCTCCGGCACACCTACCCCCTGCCACAGCCCAGAGCCAGCACCAAACCTGCCTCCCAGAGCCTGCCCCCTGCCCCCTCTCCTGCACCCAAAGCCCCTGCCCCAGCCTCATGAAAGTGAGTGTGGGGGGGTGAGCAATGGAGGGAGGGAGAATTGAGTGAGTGTGTGGGGGGGGCTTGGAAAAGGGGCAAGAAAGGGGCCTATCCTCAGGGAAGGGGCGGGGAAAGGGTCTTTGAGTTTGTGCGATTAGACAGTTGGCAACACTACCAGGTGGGCATGTGGAAGCCCCGGCCGTATCAGAAGAGAGCAGAACGGCAGCCAGCAGCTCGCTGGGCACTGCCTAGCACAGGTGCGGCACTGCCCAAATGTCAGGAGGACTGCATCCATGCGGGCGCCTCTTGTGAGTATATGGCAGCCCATAGACTGTTCTGCTGCAGGGCCCGGAGTTGCTGTTGGCAGGTCCTGGAGAAACATCTCCCTCCACTTTACCATATGTCACAGATTACAAACCATAACCTTAGTTCTGACTCACTAGAAATCCCAGCCTTCCATCTCCTTTAAAAAACTACCCACTGCAGACAACTACAGCAAACATCCCTGACTCAGAGTGTTGGCCGGGCGCAGTTTGGCAAAGGTTTGTGCAGATGAAAGGGGCGAGGAGAACAGAGTTACGGCTGTGGTGTGTGCTCAGGGATCCACAGTGGTTGGTGGAGCAGTAAAGTCTGCGCCTTTGGTGGAAGAGTCGAGGGTATGTCCATTTCGGTGTCGTGAATTTTAATTTCCTTGATTTTTGTGTTTTCTGTCAGGTGAGTTCTGTGTGTGGAGAACATGACTCTGTGTCCACATCCCCTCACAAGCCAAGGACTGTCTGAATCCCGCCCATGTCCACCTCCATGCCTGGGTGATCTATATCCCTCCCAATATCCTACGCGCTTACCAGGGTCTCTCTGTCTCCCCCACACCACACGTCATCCCACCTATAGCAGGACCCTTCTGTATCCTCCAGCCATGTCTCTCTCCACCAAAGCCAGAGATATAGGGCAGCTGAGGAGTTGTTAGGGAACAGGTAACCTTTGGTCTCATACTGAGCTGGAGCACTGGCCCAAGGACAGGACCCATTCCACAGCAGATTTCTTACCTTTGGACTAGATGAATAGTAAATAATTTCATGAGCGTATCTAAATAATTGTATCTCAATAAATCAGGAGTTTGAACTCCAAATCACAGAGTTCCTGGAAGGGAGTGGAGAGACATTGCCCTGCTGGCAGCTGCAAACAGCAGGCAATGTACAGAATTACTGGCTTTGAAAGACATTATTGTGTCTTTTATCTTTAGTTTTATTTTCAGGTTTACCTCTGTACACTTCCTCACTAGGAGTCTCACAGGTGTTGCTCACATCCTTCTCTTTTAGATAAGCTGCGGAAAAGGTGCTTAATGATTGACTTGATTTCTATTTCACAGCCATATTCCCAGAAGAGTTTATTGATTTATCCGCAGTTTTGCAGAAAAGGACCTAGGGGTGACAGTGGACGAGAAGCTGGATATGAGTCAACAGTGTGCCCTTGTTGCCAAAAAGGCCAATGGCCTTTTTGGGATGTATAAGTAGGGGCATAGCCAGCAGATTGAGGGACGTGATCGTTCCCCTCTATTCAACTTTGGTGAGGCCTCATCTGGAGTACTGTGTCCAGATTTGGGCCCCACACTACAAGAAGGATGTGGAAAAATTGGAAAGAGTCCAGCGGAGGGCAACAAAAATGATTAGGGGACTGGAACACATGAGTTATGAGGAGAGGCTGAGGGAACTGGGATTGTTTAGTCTGCGGAAGAGAAGAATGAGGGGGGATTTGATAGCTGCTTTCAACTACCTGAAAGGGGGTTCCAAAGAGGATGGATCTAGACTCTTCTCAGTGGTAGCTGATGACAGAACAAGGAGTAATGGTCTCAAGTTGCAGTGTGTGAGGTTTAGATTGGATATTAGGAAAAACTTTTTCACTAGGAGGGTGGTGAAACACTGGAATGCGTTACCTAGGGAGGTGGTGGAATCTCCTTCCTTAGATATTTTTAAGGTCAGGCTTGACAAAGCCCTGGCTGGGATGATTTAGTTGGCGATTGGTCCTACTTTCAGCAGGGGGTTAGACTAGATGACCTCCTGAGGTCCCTTTGAACTCTGATATTCTATGATTCTATGATTTACCAGTAACATTGTCGGTGAGATTGTGAGTGTTGGTGATGGAACTGACACTGTGTCTAGTGAACCCCCCCTTGTAGGTGGTTGTCTGGCCCTGTCCACCCTCTTGTGTCTGTGGTGATCTGCCCTGGTCTGCCCTTTCTTGTTTCTCTTCCAGGCCCTGTTGCAGAGACTCTGTACACTTGTTTATCCAATCGTCCTCCTTATAGGGGCTGACTTTTTCAGACAATAACTCAGAAGTAAAACCTCAGAGTCCTGAAAATCTGTCCCAAGTCATGGCTCTTACTCCAGAGAGTGGTGAGCCAAAGGGTTCCTTTATCAAGTCCTTTTCTTTCTTTCTTTCGTTCTTTCTTTCTTTCTTTTTACAGGCTGTAGCCCATAGACCTAGCTTTCAGGTATTTTATGTAGCAGCAACACAAGTAACCTACAGACCTACATCATGTAAGATATTTAGCTTGAGCAGATATATAAGGCTTTGGGTAGCTGAAGTGAGCTACCCAACAGTGACCCTGAGTTACCGGGGAATTGGGAATATTATGTTTAGGGGAGTTTTGTATAAAATTGTAATAGGCAACTCCAGGAATATGTACTTATACCAGCTTTTGGATAGTTTAGGATAGGAACATCCAAAGATGCATAATCACAATCTTCCATTGGACACAAATTGACATAGATGATCATAAGTTGAGACCATTAATATACTGTCCTGTAGGATAAGGACATCCCAACATCATGAGTTTGAGGAAGTCAGTTATGCACAAAGGAGGCTGCACATGTATGTGAATACTCATGGCAGTCGCAAGGCTCTATAATAGGCCAAACCTCCATGGATGGAAGCTTTGAGAAGTTGACCACTGGACTCACTTGGCATGCCAGAAGCCGGGTAGGACTTTGGTTGCCAGGGGACAGTCAAGTGCAATGTGGATGAGGCTGATGGGGAATTTAATCCCCTGTTTTCAGGCCCACCATCACACTTCCTTCCTCTCCAAAAAAGCATGTGTCCTCGCTTCCAGCGCTAGTTCATATGGAAGTTTTGGGGCCAGCAGGGAGCTCTGTATTTTCGCTGTGGCCTCAGGTATCCCCTTAGCTCTGGTCAGTTATGGGTTCATCTCCCCTCCTCAGGGTTGGTTGTGTGGTGTGGTGACCCCGCCTCATCATAAGACTTTATTCCCTTTGCTAAGGCCACATCTGTATTTTGAAATGCTGTTGGCAAGGGCTGGAACTGGTGTGACACTTAACGGGAGAAGCTCCTGCCCTCATGTGAATTTGGGCCCTCTGATTGGCTTCACCCTCCACTTGTCCACCTCCTGGTATACAGTAACCAATCAGAGCTGCAACAGGCAGAGCTCACTCCCATTTCCCTTCCCTTAGAAACCCAAAGCCGTTCTCACTGTAGGGGCTGGGGAATCAGAGACCCTAGCAGTTCAGGGAGGCTCCTGCTTTTCCCCTCTGGTGAGCATCAGCACAGGACGTTGCATCTGCTTCTTCTTCCTCCACCCCAGAGCAGCACCCAGCCGGGGAAACATCCATATTCCCTGCTGCAGAAGTGGACAGGGGCACCATTTCAGATTTTGGTGGGGAGGGGCAACTTTAAGCATAATTCCAGGGGCTATTTAGGCACCTGAAAACTAGATTTTTGGCAGATAGTGTTGCAATTAGCTGAAAGGAGCACTATCTAATTCCTATATAGAATAAAGAACATTAAAAAAATATTAAACCCACTCAGCTCTACTACTAATATATTCTAACATGTTCTGACATCTTGTGGCCAGTCACTTAAGGGACACTGGTTAGGTTTAAAATTGTAATGCATATTCTTACTTTGTTACTAACTCTGTGGAGGTGAGGCCTCATCTGGAGTACTGTGTCCAGTTTTGGGCCCCACACTACAAGAAGGATGTGGAAAAATTGGAGAGAGTCCCGTGAAGGGCAACAAAAATGATTAGGGGGCTGGGGCACATGGCTTATGAGGAGAGGCTGAGGGAACTGGGATTGTTTAGTCTGCAGAAGAGAAGAGTGAGGGGGATTTGATAGCTGCTTTCAACTACCTGAAAGGGGGTTCCAAAGAGGATGGATCTAGACTCTTCTCAGTGGTAGCAGATGAGAGGACATGGAGTAATGGTCTCAAGTTGCAGTGGGGGAGGGTTAGGTTGGATATTAGGAAAAACTTTTTCACTAGAAGGGTGGTGAAACACTGGAATGCGTTACCTAGGGAAGTGGTGGAATCTCCTTCCTTAGAAGTTTTTAAGGTCAAGCTTGACAAAGCCCTGGCTGGGATGATTTAATTGGGGATCAGTCCTGCTTTGAGCAGGGGGTTGGACTAGATGACCTCCTGAGGTCCCTTCCAACCCTGATATTCTATGATTCTATGATCTATGAGAGACAGACCACGTGAGGACTCC
Source organism: Lepidochelys olivacea (assembly GCF_965140295.1). Taxonomy (NCBI): domain Eukaryota; kingdom Metazoa; phylum Chordata; order Testudines; family Cheloniidae; genus Lepidochelys; species Lepidochelys olivacea. Next base: position 270,750,543 of record NC_140412.1, read on the forward strand.
TGGGTTCTATCTCAGCTCGTAGTGGGGAATGGGGTTGTGATAAATGAAGTGTGTGTGTGTGTGTGTGGGTAGCTACCTTTGATGGACACCCAGCCAGCTACAGGTAAAGCAACCAGAGAACAGCTACCAAGAGGGATTTTACAGCTAACTGGCTGTCTGTATGTCCATCAAAGGGAGCTCCCCCCCCCATCCACACACACACACTTCATTTATCATGGGGGTCTAGTGGGTTACAGTGGGGGACAGACACAGCTGGGTTTTGTATAAGAACATCTGACTGGCCATATGGGGTCAGACCAATGGTCAATCTAGCCAAGTACCCTGTCTCCAACAGTAGCCAATATCAGGTACTTCAGAGGGAATGGACAAAATAGGCAATCTTCAAGTGATTCATCCCCTGGCACCCACTCCCAGCTTCTGACAAACAGAGATTAGGGATACCCAGAGCATGGGGTTGCATTCCTGCCCATCCTGGCTAATAGCCATTGATGGACCTACCCTCCATGAACTTATCTAGTTCTTCTTTTAACCCTGTTATAGTTCTGGCCTTCACAACATCCCCTGGCAAAGAGGACCACAGGCTGCATGTGAAGAAATACTTTCTTTAGTTTGTTTTAAATCAGCTGCCTATTAATTTCATTGGGTGACCCCTAGTTCTTGTGTTCTGTAAAGGAGTAAATAACACTTCCTTATTCAGTTTTTTCCACACCATCCATGATTGTATAGACCTCCATCATATCCTATTTAGTCATCTCGTTTTGAAGCGGAAAAGTCCTAGTTTTTTTAATCTCTCCTCAAATGGAAGTTGTTCCATAACCATAATAATTTCTGTTGCCCATCTCTTTTTGAAATCCAATATATATACATATATTTGATGGGGCGACCATGTCTGCATGCAGTATTCAGAATGTGGGTGTCCCAGGGTTTATATAGAGGCACTATGATATTTTCTGTCTTATTATCCTTCTTTTTCCTAATGATTCCCAAAACTCCGACAGTTTTTTTTTACTGCTACTGGTAATTGAGCAGATGTTTTCAGAGAACTACCCACAATGACTGCAAGGTCTCTTTCTTGACAGGTAACAGCTAATTTAGACCCCATTATTTTGTATGTAGAGTTGGGATTATATTTTGCTGTGTACATTACTTTGCATTTATCAATATTGAATTTCATCTTGTTGCCCATTTTGTTGCCCACTCACCCAATTTTGTGAGATCCCTTTGTAGCTCTTTGTAGTCAGATTTGGACTTAACTATCTTGAGTAATTCTGTATCATCTGCAAATTTTGCCACCTCACTATTTACTCCATTTTCCAGATCATTTATGAATATGTTGAATATGACTGGGCCCAGTACAGACCTCTGGGGGACACCACTATTTACCTCTCTCCATTCTGAAAATTGACCATTTATTCCTCCCTTTGTTTCCTATCTTTTAACTGGAGGAATGCTTGGCAATACCTTCAGGATCATCTAATGATCCTTTATTAATTCAATGACAAACTTTTGTTATCGTAATCACCCTGCCACAGTTTATAAATAAACTCCCTGCCCCAGGAGCTGAAGCTGGGAGGAGCACAGAACTCATCACACATCACACTCAAGCTGTGTTGCAGTTAGGAGCTCCATCTGTGGCTAGGCCATGGGCTGTGAGCATACCTTCAGTAGGAAACTCAGGGTGGGAGAGCCCCCCAGTACCTTCCCAAATTGGCATCCCTGGAAGTAGGCTTCTCGGAGTAATCTCTGATGTGAATGTTCCACTGCTCAACACCCATCATCCCTCTCTGCCATGTACCTCAGCCCAAGCTGATGGTTGGAATGTGTGAGAAAGTGGGGTGGGTTAGGGTTCGTATGTGCAACATTGTGTTAAAATGAAGTAAATGTTTCCCAAGGAAATGTTTTTCTGTTAGCACGTGTAAAGATCCATGTATCAGAGGTGAGTGTGCCACAGAGAGGAGATTTGAGATAGAATCATAGAATCATAGAATATCAGGGCTGGAAGGGACCCCAGAAGGTCATCTAGTCCAACCCCCTGCTCGAAGCAGGACCAATTCCCAGTTAAATCATCCCAGCCAGGGCTTTGTCAAGCCTGACCTTAAAAACCTCTAAGGAAGGAGATTCTACCACCTCCCTAGGTAACGCATTCCAGTGTTTCACCACCCTCTTAGTGAAAAAGTTTTTCCTAATATCCAATCTAAACCTCCCCCACTGCAACTTGAGACCATTACTCCTCATTCTGTCATCTGCTACCATTGAGAACAGTCTAGAGCCATCCTTCTTGGAACCCCCTTTCAGGTAGTTGAAAGCAGCTATCAAATCCCCCCTCATTCTTCTCTTCTGCAGACTAAACAATCCCAGTTCCCTCAGCCTCTCCTCATAAGTCATGTGTTCCAGTCCCCTAATCATTTTTGTTGCCCTTCGCTGGACTCTCTCCAATTTATCCACATCCTTCTTGTAGTGTGGGGCCCAAAACTGGACACAGTACTCCAGATGAGGCCTCACCAATGTCGAATAGAGGGGAACGATCACGTCCCTCGATCTGCTCGCTATGCCCCTACTTATACATCCCAAAATGCCATTGGCCTTCTTGGCAACAAGGGCACACTGCTGACTCATATCCAGCTTCTCGTCCACTGTCACCCCTAGGTCCTTTTCCGCAGAACTGCTGCCTAGCCATTCGGTCCCTAGTCTGTAGCTGTGCATTGGGTTCTTCCATCCTAAGTGCAGGACCCTGCACTTATCCTTATTGAACCTCATCAGATTCCTTTTGGCCCAATCTTCCAATTGGTCTAGGTCCTTCTGTATCCTATCCCTCCCCTCCAGCGTATCTACCACTCCTCCCAGTTTAGTAGATACTAGAAAAGTGTACATGTACTTCCCCACAGGTTCTTGTGTGGGAGTTTGTTTTGTTTTTAGAACTAAATATTTGACATTGGGTGCAGTCAAGTCCATTAGGTAAAGGAGAAAAAAAGATGGGTTTATTTTTATTAGTATTATTATGTATGACACAAGGATATGTCATTACAGGTAGAGAATTTTAGAAGTATCTAGAGAGGGAGAAACGTTACCAGAGGGCTTGTCTACACACTAACTTGCACTGAAATAACTAAATCTGTTTTCATGTACCCCTTTTGTTATTTCAGAGCAAGTCTATGTGGACACTTATTTCCATTTAGTTTGACAGTATTTAAATAGGCACTTTTATTCTGAAATAGCAGAGCCCACACAGCGTTGGATTGAAATAAGAAAAGATTTTAATTAAACCCAATTTAATTACTTCTGAGCAAGACAGTGTGTGTCAGGACAGCACTTAATTGCATATGATAAAAATAAATCTCTTCTTTCAGTGCAGCCTTAATAGAAGTTGTTTGATTTAATTACACATCAGGTTCAGGATCATCTCACAGTCAACCTGTTTTATCGAGGAAGTTTCTTGTAAATCAAGAAACCTCTCCTGGGAAGAGCACCTGTACAATATAAGACAAATGAATCATTTACCAAGTTTTCTCAAGAAGAAGGCAGTAGCTAAAGCAGATAAGATTCCTACATTAGAAAAAAGAGCAGGAGTACTTGTGGCACCTTAGAGACTAACCAATTTATTGGAGCATAAGCTTTCATGGGCTAAAACCCACTTCATCAGATGCATGCAGTGGAAAATATAGTAGGAAGATATAGATATACACAGAGAACATGAAACAATGGGTGTTACCATACAGACTGTAACGAAGGTGAGCTATTACCAGCAGGAGAGAAAAAAAAAGTGATAATCAAGATGGGCCATTTCCCATGAAACCCATTGTTTCATGTTCTCTGTGTGTATATATATATATCTTCCTACTGTACTTTCCACTGCATGCATCCGATGAAGTGGGTTTTAGCTCACAAAAGCTCATGCTCACATAAATTTGTTAGTCTCTAAGGTGCCACAAGTACTCCTGTTCTTTTTGTGGATACAGACTAACACGGCTGCTACTCTGAAAAGTACATTAGAAAGGTTAACACGAAAGTAAAACTAAACATAACAAAATAAATGAGTCATCTCAAGATAACAAACTTTATAATCTGCTATGTGCCCTTAGCAGAGACAATCTCTCCAACACCCTCTAAAAACTCCCTCAGTTATCATTCAAACTTACTGCTAGTTTAGCTTCTTTAGATTTGATCAGTAACCTTGTGCTTATTGAATGTTTGCCTTTCTCCAAATATAAATGCTGGATAAGAGATTTCCCACCCTTAGGCACATGGTACATGCGCATAATTGAGGTTGCAATTATGGCCAGGAGAAAGGTTCAGGAAAAAAAATCTGTTTGAATTGACTTGATGAAATATATAGTACTTGAAAGAGAAGGAAAAACAGTCAAAGAATTTGACATGTAAAGTACTAAATAAGGCTGTCATCTTAACAAAATCCCTTCTTCTCTTTCCCTTTGCAGAGAGTTTTAGAATGAACACCGCCTCTGCTCCAATTTGGAAGTCTTTTAGATGGTATCAAAGATGGTAATTGTTCTTTGGGGGAACAGAGAAGAATTTGGAGATGTGCTGGAGCCGTTGTTATTGTTGCTGGCGTTAAGTCCAATGTGGTTTCATCTTGGGAGGGGTGGTGATGTCATCTGAGCCCCTACCTCTGGCCCAATCTGGTTAGGACATCTCTCAGGCTTAGGATAAAGAAGTTCCAGGGTTCCAAAGGACAATGGGCATGGCAGCCATGATGGCGAAGTTCACTCCAGTAGCCAATCTTTCTCCCCAAAGTTTCGTTAGTTAAGGATCCACAAAGGGAGCGGTGTGTGGACTAGCCCATCCCCTCATTACTAATTTTTTAACTAGTAGGCCTAGTTTCCAGCACTCCAGTTTTGGTTCATTGATTTCTGGCCCCTCACTCTTCTTGTTTACCTGGCATGATCTTAGCACAATCTTTTGTTTGGACTACTTCAGTTTGTCTCTCTTTCCTTCTTTTTCCCATCAACATTTGTGAATTTACACTCACTTCTTACAGTTGAACTCACAATAAGGGTAAATTTGTAGGCACAGTGATCACAAGAGACACCTATTGAGTCCCGTTAGTGTTGTTGTAGTAAAGGAAATTGTAGTAATACTGTTGTACAAATTAATGGTACACTCTACCATTGAAATCTAGATTGTTGTATGCAGTGTAGTTGTGGCCCAAGTCACTCCCAGGATATGAGAGATACCTTGTCTCTTGAAATTTGGAGTTAGTTATGGTGACTTTATCTCACAAAGGATATAGTAGAGATAGGAAAGGAGCCTAAAAAGGCAACAAAAAAGTTTAAGGTCACGGAGATTACTTCCTATGAGGAGATAATAAAAAGATTAAGATTACATAGTTTAAAAAGCAGATGAATAATAGATGACATATTAGATCTGTATAAAAAAATCAACAGTTTAGAAAAGGTAAATTAGACTCTTCAGTTTACATTTGTCATATGGTAGAACAATGAAATACAAAATAATACATTCAAATGCTTTATAAAACACACAATTAATCTATGGATCTCACTATCCCAAAATATTATTGAGGCCAACTGGTTAGCGAGATGAAACCAAGGAAGTGATATCAAGGGTAGGAAAGGCATACACAGTATTTACCAAACTCAACAATGTATGGAAATCAAAGACATACAACACCAGACCAAACTGAGAATATTTAGTACAAACGTAATCAAACTGCTAATATATGGCTGTGAGAGCAGGAGATCTACTAATATGTCAGAAGAAAACTAGATGCCTTCTAAAATAAGCACCTACAAAAGATTCTGGGCATTGGCTGGAAAGAGGCCATTACTAATGAAGAGATCTGAGAAATCACCAACCAGCAGCTGGTTTCCGCAAGAATTAGAAAGAAGCACTGGATATATCTGGTGCATATACTCCAGATGCCAAACCACAAACTCCCACATGAAGCTGTCAAGTGGAAACCAACTGGTGTGAGAAAACAAGGCCGCCAAGAAAAGAAGAACCCTTAGCAGGGAGGGCAGAACAGTTGATTTCAAATCCCTAGAACTGATGGAAGCAGCAGGCAATGACAGAAAGGACGGGAAGAGACTAGTTTCAGCCCTGAGCAGCAGCACTGGCATGAGAATTATGTAATAATAACTTAATAAAAGCAACAGCCTCTGGCTTTGTCACAAATGTACAATGGGGGATTCTTAATATTTTTCCATGGCCAAAAACCAGTATGGTCTTTCCTTTCCTTGCCAGGATCTTCCAACTCTCTTGTTCCAAGGGTAACATCCACACCTCTTGGAGAGAAACCCTCAACCAATGAATCATAGAATCATAGCATATTAGGGTTGGAAGAGACCTCAGGAGGTCACCTACTACAATCCCCTGTTCAAAGCAGGACCAATCCCCAACTAAATCATCCCAGCCAGGGCTTTGTCAAGCTGGGCTTTAAAAACCTCTAAGGATGGAGATTCCACCACCTCCCTCGGTAATCCATGTAACAATGCTGGTTCTGGTGGGACCCAACGGAGAGTGCCAATTCAGGACAAATTGCTTAAAGCAGGGCAGTTACGGCCCAAGGCTGGGGGTTTTCCACCTCTAAGGCAAACCAAACCAGCCAGACAGAGAGGACTTTGGTTTTACCCCCCTGGCTAACCACAAGTCACACAGGCAAGTCCCTTAGACACCCCAGTTGCCCAGTATCTCCACCAGTGCCCCTCGTTATGGGGACAAATGGTTATGAAAACCAATAACCTTTTTTCTTTTACTGGGGTTTCTCAGTCCCAAAGGACCAAGCCCCAGACCCAGGTCAATATACAAATCAGATCTTACCCACAAATCACGCTGTTGCCAATCCTTTAGAATCTAACATCTAAAGGTTTATTCTTAAAAGGAAAAAGATAGAGATGAGAGCTAGCAGTGGTGAAATGGAATCAATGACATACAGTGATGGCAAAGTTCTTGGTTCAGGCTTGTAGCAGAGATAGAATAAACTGCAGGTTTAAATCAAGTCTCTGGAGAACATCCCCAGCTGGGATGGGTCATTCAGTCCTTTGTGTAGAGCTTCCGTTTGTAGCAAAGTCCCTCCAGAGGTAAGAAGGAGGATTGAAGACCAGATGGAGGAGCCGCAGCAGCTGTTTATAGTCTCTTGCCATGTGGTCTCTGCTTTCTTTGTCCCAAAGACAAGCTGTCCATCCCATGGCTTGGAAACACCTCAGAGTTCTGTCCCTAGGCAGGTCCCTGCCTGCCTGGCTGAGTCCCAAGACGTGTCTGCCTTCTCTCAGTGGGTCAGTTGTGTAGCTGATGGTCCTTAATGGGTCATCCAGCAGGCTGGGCAGAGCTGACACCAACTTGTCTGGGGTGTCACCCAGAAGCACAGCACACGTTTGAACTACAGACAGTACAGAGCCAATATTCATAACTTCAACTACAAAAATGATACATGCAAACAGATCACATAATCAGAACCAGCCAACCATCACCTTGTCTGAGACACCTCATTTGACCCCCTTTATACAAGATTTGGTGCCACTACAGGACTTTGGTCGCAACAATGATCTATACGGTCCCAGTTCATGTCAATAACATCACAACCCATTCCTGTGCTTCACCACCGTCCTAATGAAATACTTTTTCCTAATATCCAACTTAGATCTCCCCCAGTGCAACTTGAGACCATTACTCCTCGTTCTGTCATCTGCTACCACTGAGAACAGTCTAGATCCATCCTCTTTGGAACCCCCTTTCAGATAGTTGAAAGCAGCTATCAAATCCCCCCTCATTCTTCTCTTCCGCAGACTAAACAATCCCAGCTCCCTCAGCCTCTCCTCATAACTCATGTGTTCCAGTCCGCTAATCATTTTTGTTGCCCTCTGCTGGACGTTTTCCAATTTTTCCACATCCTTCTTGGGGTGTGGGGCCCAAAACTGGATACAGTACTCCAGATGAGGCCTCACCAGGGTTGAATAGAGGGGAACGATCACGTCCCTCGATCTGCTGGCAATACCCCTACTTATACATCCCAAAATGCCGTTAGCCTTCTTGGCAACAAGGGCACACTGCTGACTCATATCCAGCTTCTCGTCCACTGTAACCCCTGGGTCCTTTTCTGCAGAACTGCTGCTGAGCCATGCGGTCCCTAGTCTGTAGCGATGCATGGGATTCTTCCGTCCTAAGTGCAGGACTCTGCACTTGTCCTTGTTGAACTTCACCAGATTTCTTTTGGCCCAATCCTCTAATTTGTCTCGGTCCCTCTGTGTCCTATTCCTACCCTCCAGCATATCTACCACTCCTCCCAGTTTAGTGTCATCTGCAAACTTGTTGAGGGTGCAATCCACACCATCCTCCAGATCATTTATGAAGATATTGAACAAAACCGGCCCCAGGACCGACCTTTGGGGTACTCTGCTTGATACTGGCTGCCAACATGACATGGAGCCATTGATCACTACACATTGAGCCCTACGATCTAGCCAGCTTTCTATCCACCTTATAGGCCATTCCTCCAGCCCATACTTCTTTAACTTGCTGACAAGAATACTGTGGGAGACCGTATCAAAAGCTTTGCTAAAGTCAAGGAACAACATGTCCACCGCTTTCCCCTCATCCACAGAGCCAGTTATCTCGTCATAGAAGGCAATTAGATTAGTCAGGCATGACTTGCCCTTGGTGAATCCATGCTGACTGTTCCTGATCACTTTCCTCTCCTCTAAGTGCTTCAGAATTGATTCCCTGAGGACCTGCTCCATGATTTTTCCAGGGACTGAGGTGAGGCTGACTGGCCTGTAGTTCCCAGGATCCTCCTCCTTCCCTTTTTTAAAGATGGGCACTAGTTGGTAAAAGCAGGGGTTTTACCCCTGCTGCTGTTATGGTCTGTCATGGCTGGTTGCCCCATGTTTCACTCTGCCTCTTTGCAACTGGGAAGATGTAGAGGGGGCTTATTTTTTGGGGGGGGACACCATCCCCCATCCCATTAACTCTTCCACCAACTGTAAGTTCCTGTGGGTGTGGGTCACCCTTATGAAGATGTAGCTCTTCTTCCACCCTGTGTGGTCTGCGCATCCACACTCATGGCTCATCCACCTTCACCGTCATGGGGGCACTTGGCCTTTGTCCACTGGCTCTGTTGTTGCCCTTCACTCATTAACTTGAGCAGGTTTTGCTGACCAGGTCAATCAGGCTAGAGGCTCATGTGGGCAGGGAGTACCACTTCATGAAGTAGAGCAGCTCACAGCTGCCCTACACACACTCAAGCTTGGGCTTACTTGTAGCCTGATCTATAGATTATGTATTAATTATATTGATTACTTAAGAATCCACAGTTATCACTGTGATGTTGCATTCCATATGCTTTATGAAAATATACTTATGAATATGACATATCTGGAATATGCTTTATGCTAAATACCCCTTATAAGGTATCGTTAGAAATCTTATAATCTACTGAATGTGTTCATCCTATTTGTATGCACGTATTATTTCTATGTCTGAAGTTAGAAATATGAGGTATGAACTTGTATCACTTATATAATTATGCAAAGCAAGAGTCATTAAGGATACTTCAGAAACTTGATGACTCTTAAGCAAGAAACCAAAAGCTGTAAATGGCTTTGTTTACCTGCAAGCCTTCCTGTGTAGGTGTGGGCCAGCCCAGGGAAAATGGAGACTGGAGTCTTACAAAAAGAAAAGGAGTGCTTGTGGCACCTTAGAGACTAACCAATTTATTTGAGCATGAGCTTTTGTGAGCTACAGCTCACTTCATCACGAAAGCTCATGCTCAAATAAATTGGTTAGTCTCTAAGGTGCCACAAGTACTCCTTTTCTTTTGGCGAATACAGACTAACACGGCTGTTACTCTGGAGTCTTACAGAGACATGTGACCATGTCACCTGATACTGGAATCCATCTTAAACCTTGTACTTTTCCATCAGAGGCTGGGGAGGGGGTCAAACTGGGACAAAGGACTCCCGCCTTTGGCCAAATCTATATAAAGGGGTGGAGAAGGACAAAAGACACCCCAAGGGCAGAACAGGGGGTCTGAACCCCTAAGAACCGGCAATGGATTCAAAGGATTGTGTACAATGCTATTGTGTATAATCATGTTGAGTGAGCTCTTTTCTGAAAGCCTGTGATGTTCTCTACTTACTGATCACTGTGCGAGATGGATCCAGGCTGTGCTTAGGGATTTATGTATCGTGTATGTAGAGTCTGGAGCTGGTTCCTAAAGCTTCATCTCCCGCTCCCAGTAGGGTGGTGGCCAGCCAGGAAGGGAGGAGCTGCCTCCCCAGCCAGACAAGACTAACCCCCAGCACCTCGCATTGTACAACCCAGGAGAGACAAATGATGGGTCTCTAGTGTGCAAACAATGTGGAGTGTGTCCCAAAGTGAACTGAGAACTGGGGGGCTGGCTTCAGGCCTTTGGGGTGAGGAACCAGAGTGGAAAAGTCCCCAGGTCTGGTAGTGAAGAACTCGGGGTAGGCGGATTTGGGGATGCTTGGGACTGGAAGGGCTGGTGGGGTCACCCTGCAGGGATAACGAGGCTGCTGGAAGCCAGGGTGAGACCTTTCTGCCTGTGGGCTAGATGCTGGTGCCAGGGCTCCGAGCCAGAGCCACACAGGATTAAGGGACCCACGGTCACAGGGCAGGTGGTGACAGACCCCCTGACTGCTCTGGGGGACCCCCAGAATGTCACACCACGATATCAGAATGCTTCACATCCAGGCTCGCGCTGTGTCTTGTCACTATTCCCTGTATAACATCAATACAGATTAACCCTCTCTTTGCCACCCTCTCAGCTGCAGCCCGTGGCCAGATTCATCCCCACACTGGCACTGTGGCTGGTGCAGGGGGGTGGCTCGTACGCTCAGGGGTGCCTTAACTTGTGCCCTGCCTCAGTGCTTCCTCTGGGCCATTGCAGAGATGTAAGAATGCCCCTGCCATGTCTCCTCCAGCCCCTGGCGCACCCCAGAACACCCCGATACCCCTCTGTGCTGGGGTCTTGGAGAGGGGGCCTAGGGGCTCTCTGAGGTGGGGGTATTATCCAAGGGGCTGTATCAATATCTTCTACTGTATCAAAATCTCCAGCTTCCCTGCTTTAACTTCATTCCCCTCCTGTCTATCACAAATGCTGCTGCTAAAGTCACTCCCTCTCCAAGCGCATTCTCTCCTCCTCACTTCCCCTCACTGACTTCTGGCCTGTTACCACGTTCAATCCATATTCTGTGGGCTTGAGCCCCATTGCCCTGCACCTTGTCACCTACGCCAGCGCAAAATGGATGTAAAGCGTTGCCCAGCAGGAACGAAAGTGCTTCACACCCCAAAGTACACTGGTGTAATTCACTTCACAAGGGGCCGGGTGACAGGAAATCAGAGTCACTGAGCAGAGTCCAGCCTGTTACATGCGTCATCTCCCTGTATCCTGCTTCCTTGGTTTCATCTCTCGCTCGCTCTCTGTGGCTCAGTCTTACTGCGTTCTCTTTTTATTATATAAGTCCCCAGGACGTGCAGGTGTCTGTTACCGAATCACCAACTGACCCTATGGCTGTAACCTTCCTCCTTCCGTGCCCTTCCTTTCAAGTCCTTCCTTCAAATGGAGCCAAGTTTCAAACTCACACACAACACGGTACCTTGGGGCTGCTAATTCAGCTCGGAGACCCAACGTGTATTCATCCTTCAGGGGCTGCTGGTCCCTGCGGCCTGTACGCCGTCCACTGGAGCTGTGCGGCTTTCACAGAAAAGTCAAACTTTCACATGGTTTCGGATTAAACTGTTTCCGTTTCACTTTCTATTTGGGGTCACACCCAGGAGCTGTAGGAGGAGTTACTTGGTCAGTGAATTCCATTGACGGGAAAACACCTTGGAGCTGGTTTACCAGGGTTGTTTTCTCAGATTAGTTCTCAGCAAATGAGAACCCAGGAGACAACCTGGCAAGTGCAGCTCTGTTCATGGTTACTCAGGGGGCGACTTGCATGGGGGGGCAGAGGAGGCTGAATGCTCCGAGGTCAGACCCAGGAAGGTGGAAGCTGTGTGAGCTGTGTGTCCTGAAGACAGGCTGCTCACAGGAAGGCGACTTCCACAGAGTCCTGCCTGGCTTCATGGGGAGCAGTTCCAGAGCATCGCCCGGGGACTCCGTGACAGATGGACCTTGGGTCTGACCCAGCAGGGCCGTTCCTATGAATAACATTTCAGTTGTTGCCCTTTTTCTTTCTCTTCCACTATGAGCTTATATTAGTTTGGTTAATGTCCAGGTACTGAACAGACGATTCCAGTGAATTCGGAAATTGAAAGTACTTGCATTGCCCTTGTACTTTTCCTTACAAATACACAAGTAGGATTTCCACAGGACACTTGTCCTTCTAAGGGCACCTGGCACTTACACCTCAGTCCTGCGGACACAGCAGAGAATACAACGGACTCAGTTCAAGATCATTTCAACTGGCACGGACCAGGGATGAGGCTGCATTTGGAGCCCAGGAAGTGATGGTAGGCGTATAGTGGGTTCTTGATTAAAGTTACTGTAATTCACAAAGAAACAGCCCTTCACCGTTTGATGTTTCTCCCCTCGAGCTCCCATTCCGTCTCCAGCATGTGTAATCCCTGCTCACTTGGGGGAAATCATCACTGGGACCCAGACTAGGTCAATCTATCATTGAAGCAGGTGTTACTTAAGGAGCACATAAGCCTTGTATGAGTCCTTTGTGAAGGTGGGAATTTTACCCTGCGTTGAATTAGATACAACTTATCTTTATTTAAGGGAGAAAATATTCAGCATGAAATCTAAAGAGTCTATTAAATCTCAGACTTGAACATAGCTGGTCTGCAAGCAGAACCTTTCCTGGGTGCTTCTGGCACATACAGAATGTAACCATTGATCCAGTAAAGACATTAGCATCCAGGCCCAAAGGATGCAACGGGATATAGATAATACAGTGCCCCGGGTTCTGGTTACTGACATTAGAATAGACCATAGCTGTAAAAGTAATGTATAGAGTACCAGAAAACCCTGCCCACACAACCTGGCTGGGTGTGACATCATAACAGCTCAGACATTGCACCTTCACTATGCACTATGAAAACAAACACCCACATGGACTGTGTTATGTCCACTTCTGGATCCACCAGTGTGTTTCTGTCTAACGCAATCCCCTGGGGGCAGGGCCTGTGCAGTTATCTCTGTTTTCTGTAGCAGCCGGCTCTTAACAAATAGCACTAATTACAACTTAGCACAAACAATGAACAGCTCCCAAGTGCATTCATCCACCTCTTCATACCCTACGGGTGCCTTTGAGGTCAATTCCTCAAGTGTCACAGAGCCACAGAAGTAAGGGGACAACGGAGAGGAAGAGACCTGTCAGGCCCCATCTAGTCCACATCCCAAGGGGCCACGCAGGATCGAGCGCGGTTTGTATGTCTCACCCATCCCCGTGGTAGCTGAGCACCTGCCCTGAACAGTAAATGCAAACACTGCTTTTCCCCAGCCCGGCCAGTAGCAACAAACAGAAACTTCTTGTTTTACAAATATAGAAAACATGAGGGTGCGGCTGCGATTGAGGGGCCTCGTCTTGGCCCTCAGAAGCTGGGGCTGGAGCTCCTGGGAGATTAGCTCTCGCCCCACAGCCTGCCGGAGGCCTGCTGGGGAAGGAGACTGTCAAGGTTCCTTCCCCACTTTGAACTCTAGGGTACAGATGTGGGGACCTGCATGAAAGACCCCCTAAGCTTATTCTTACCAGCTTAGGTTAAAAACTTTCCCAAGGTACAAACTTTGCCTTGTCCTTGAACCGTATGCTGTCACCACCAAGCGTTTTAAACAAAGAACAGGGAAAGAGACCACTTGGAGACGCCTTCCCACAAAATATCACCCCAAGCTCTACACCCCCTTTCCTGGGGAAGGCTTGATAAGAATCCTCACCAATTTGTACAGGTGAACACAGACCCAAAGCCTTGGATTTTAAGAACAATAAAAAATTAATTAGGTTCTTAAAAGAAGAATTTTAATTAAAGAAAAAGTAAAAGAATCCCCTCTGTAAAATCAGGATGGTAAATACCTTACAGGGTAATCAGATTTAAAACATAGAGAATCTCTCTAGGCAAAACCTTAAGTTACAAAAAGACACAAAAACAGGAATATACATTCCCTCCAGCACAGCTTATTTTAGCAGCCATTAAACAAAAGGAAATCTAACGCATTTTTAGCTAGCTTACTTACTAACTTAAGGATTTATGAGGCTGAATTCCTGATCTATTCCCGGCAAAAGCATCAGACAGACAGACGAACACTTCGTTCCCCCCCCTCCATATTTGAAAGTATCTTGTCTCCTCATTCGTCATTTTGGTCAGGTACCAGAGAGGTTATCTTAGCTTCTTAACCCTTTTCAGGTGAAAGGGTTTTGCCTCTGGCCAGGAAGGATTTTATAGCACTGTATACAGAAAGGTGGTCACCCTTCCCTTTATATTTATGACAAGCCCCCCAAATTACAGATAGGGTGAAACACTGGCTGTGATTTCTTCCTGGAGCTCTAGAAGAAAACAGAGTTAATAAGACACATGCACCTCTAAATAGACTACCAACTTTATAAAGACTAACAATATTTTCCACATCTCAAGGACGATTGTAACCAGTTGATTTTGGGAAACTTTCACGGGAGAGTGCATCAGCCCCTTTGTTAGAAGCTCCTGAGATGTGTTGTATGTCGAAACCAAAATCTTGGAGAGCTAAACTCCATCGAATAAGTTTTTTGTTATTTTCCCGTGGCGGTATGAAGCCACTGTAGCGCAGCATGGTGGGTTTGCAGGTGGAAACGCCGTCCCCAAACGTATGGGCTTAGCTTTTCCAGAGTGTAGACAATGGCGTAACATTCCTTTTCACTGATTGACCAGTGGCTTCCCCTCTCAGACAGCTTCTTGCTGAGAAACATGACAGGATGGAACTTTTGATTCGGTCCTTCCTTCATTAAGACTGCTCCCACACCACGCTCGGACGCATCTGTGATTACTAGGAACGGTTTGTCAAAGTCTGGGGCCCTTACCACAGGGTCAGACACGAGTGTCGCTTTAAGCTGGTTAAAGGCTTTCTGACACTCTTCAATCCACTGAACAGCATTTGGCTGTTTCTTTTTGGTTAGGTCTGTCAGTGGGGCGGCGATTTGGCTGTATTCTGGTACAAATCACCTGTAATATCCGGCCAAACCTAAGAAGGATTGGACCTGGTTTTTTTTACTTTGGGACAGGCCACTTTTGGATAGCATCCACTTTGGCCTGTAGGGGATTCATAGTTCCTTGACCCACCTGGTGTCCAAGGTAAGTTACTTTGTTTAGGCCTATTTGACACTTCTTAGCCTAACAGTTAGTTCTGCCTCCCTTATGAGCTTGAAGACTTTTTGTAGATGTTTTAGGTGTTCTGCCCAGGAATCTGAAAATATGGCCACATCGTCAAGGTAGGCGACTGCATATTCTCCTAATCCCGCTAGAGACCATCTACGAGTCTTTGGAAGGTGGCGGGTGCATTCCGCAGCCCGAAAGGGAATACATTAAATTCATACAGCCCGACATGTGTGGTGAAGGCTGACCTTCCCTTGGCGGATTCATATAGCGGTACCTGCCAGTACCCCTTGGTTAAGTCCAAGGTAGAGATGAACTGGGCCCATCCCATTTTCTCCAATAGTTCATCTGTGCGGGGCATTGGATAGTTGTCTGGGCGAGTTACCGCATTTAGCTTACGGTAGTCCACGCAAAAACGTATTTCCCCATCTGGTTTGGGAACTAGAACCACGGGAGATGCCCATGCACTGCGGGAGGGGCGGATTACACCCATCTGTAGCATATCCTGGATCTCCCGTTCTATAGCAGTTTTAGCTTGAGGAGACACCCGGTAAGGTTGGACTTTAATTGGGTGAGCATTACCTGTGTCAATGGAGTGGTATGCCTGTTCAGTCAGTCTTGGGGTGGCTGAGAACGTCGGCGCGTAGCTAGTGCACAGCTCCTGGATCTGCTGTCGCTGCATACGCCCACGGGTCATGGAGAGGTTCACCTCTGCCACACCACCACCACATTTCCCTTCGTAGTAGACACCTTCAGGCCACTCAGCGTCGTCTCCTCCCTGGGCTGTAAACTGACAAACCTTTAATTCTCTGGAATAAAAGGGCTGTAGAGAATTAATATGGTAAACCTTCGGCTTTTGGTTGGAAGTGGGGAATGCTATGAGATAATTAACAGCTCCCAAGCGCTCCTGGACCGTGAATGGCCCTTCCCACGACGCTTCCATTTTATGGGCCTGGAGCGCCTTTAAGACCATGACCTGGTCTTCTGCTTTGAAGGAACGCTCTCTGGCATGTTTATCGTACCAGGCTTTTTGCTCTTTTTGAGCATCTTTTAGGTTTTCTTTAGCAAGGGCTAAAGAGGTTCGGAGGGTGGTTTGTAGGTTGGTTACAAAGTCCAGAATGTTAGTTCCTGGAGAAGATGTAAACCCCTCCCATTGCTGCTTCACCAACTGTAGTGGCCCCTTAACCTCACGGCCATATACAAGTTCAAATGGGGAAAACCCTAAACTGGGTTGTGGTACAGGTCTGTAGGCAAAGAGCAACTGCTGCAACACTAGGTCCCAATCATTGGAGTGCTCATTTACGAATTTACGTATCATGGCCCCCAAAGTTTTATTAAACTTCTCCACCAGGCCATTTGTTTGATGGTGGTAAGGGGTGGCAACCAAGTGATTTACCCCTGAGCTTCCTAAAGGCTTTTCATAGTTCCTGCCAGGAAATTAGTTCCTGCATCTGTGAGGATGTCAGAGGGTCAACCTACCCTGGCAAAAATGTCTGCTAGTGCCTGGCACACACTTTTAGCCCTGGTGTTGCTTAGAGCTACTGATTCCGGCCATCGGGTGGCAAAATCCATGAAAGTCAGTATGTACTGCTTTCCTCTGGGTGTCTTTTTCGGAAAAGGACCCAGAATATCCACAGCTACTCGCTGAAATGGAACCTCAATGATGGGGAGTGGCTGGAGAGGGTCTTTGACCTGACCCAAACCCTTGGATCTTACGAACAATAAAAAAAAATTAGGTTCTTAAAAAAAAATTAATTATAAAAAAGGTAAAAGAATCACCTCTGTAAAATTAGGATGGTAAATACCTTACAGGGTAATCAGATTTAAACATAAAAAATCCCTCTAGGCAAAACCTTAAGTTGGCCAGTGCAGTGTTTGGAGAATCCACTCCGTGGCTACGCTTTCGAGTACGGCGTATCGCAGCCGGGCCACGCTAGTCACTCCTGGTTCTGGTTTTGACTAGCGAGGGCAGGTAGCTACAAAGGGCGAAGCTGCAGGCTGTGGTGGTGAGTGCAGGGTTACATCAGTGGCCTGTGGAAACGTGTTTTAAGACTATCTACAGCATCTGCGTGATTCAATCTAGAAGCTCCCAATCCGTTAGCATACAAGAGCCACCCAGCCCCAGTTCAGGGCCTGGCCGTCCCAGCAGTCAGCTGACAGGTTGGCCCAGGGCCAGGGGTTTCGATGTTGAAATGCGCTCAGAGCAATCCTGATTTCCTTGATCTGGTCCTGCTCTGATAAATGACTTACTGTGTCGGCCGCTGCGATTAACAAAATCCCTTTACAAACTCCAGCTAATACCAGTTGCAGCAATCGGCCTGTCAGCCCCAGCATCCTCCCATTCTACACAAGCCACTTCCTGCCCCTATCGAACTCGACGGCCCAGAATCAGGCTGGCCCAGCAGGAAGTCTCACTTCATCTGCACCGTCAATGGTGCGGCACCATTTCTGGCGGCCTGCGACCATCTAGCCAAACGCCAGGGACTGCTCCCTTCTCTGCGTGTTGTGATTTCTCTCCACAAGCCCTTCTGGGCGCAGACCTAGCCTTGCCCTGCCCAGTGCTGGGTCCGCTTATGGCACTGTGGAAATCACGGGGGAGAGTATATTGGCATGTGCAGGGCTGGCGGATTCTTCCTAGGAGATGCCCCCCGGAGCCCCAGGCAGCCAGAGCAGGGAGTTCGACTGGTAGGTGGAAGACAGACCCTGTTAGCGTTTGTGGCTGGGGTAACGTCTCTCCTACAGCTTCCAACTCCCAGGAACTGGTCAGCCAGGTAAAGATGGCTGGGCCCTTGGCCTGGCATTGCACTCCGGGGGCTGGAGGCCTGAAATGCAGCTGCATTGGGGATGTCCCTTGAAATGAAACGCTCCAGGAAGGCCCCCCGGTGACGCTTTGAGGAAGCTCTCGCCAGCTCTCTCCCCCAACACGCTGCAGCAGGAATCGAAGTGGTTTGCAGAGTGGAAGGGCTGGAGAGCTGCTGAGCCACGATCCTGCCATCCCTGCACGCTGGGGGACCCTGGGCCTGCCCCCACGAGCGCGGCGGGGTAGGGAGGCGATGGCAGTGAATTGCAGCCGCCGGTGGAGGATGCTGGGCCCGGGCAGGTCCTGGAACCGTTGCACCTGAAGAAGGCTGTGCGGCTCGAAAGCTGGTCTCTCGCCACTAAAAGCTGTTCCCTCCCCACCCCCGTCTCTGATGCACTGAGACCAGCACTGCACACACCTGAGTACAACAGCCCAGGGCTGCGCTGCCTGGCGGGAGGCCTCTGAGAGGAATGTGCCAAACATCAGGAATTTGGGGGGTGGTTTTTTTATTTGTGTTACGGTAGCAGGTACAGACCCCAGCTGAAGGCAGGGCCCCCTGGGGCTAGGTGCTGCATAACTACACAGTCAGTGACAGCCCCTGCTCCAAAGGGCTTAGGGTCTAAATAGACAAAGGATGGAGGGGAAACTGAGGCACAGAGTGGGGGGAGGAGGGGTGACTCAGTAGGCCAGTGGCAGAACCCCGACTAGACCTGGGGTCTCCTGATTCCCCCTCCACTGCCTTCCCTACTGGTTCACGCTGCAGAATGCTGGGTGGCTTGAGGCTCAGGGCCAGAACCCTGGCTAAAGATGCAGGGTCATTCGCACGGATTCGTGCCGGCGGGTGACTCGTGTTAGCTCCAACCAGCCTATGCAGGGAGAGGGACCATGCTGCAGGGCAGCCCTATCCACAGCCAGGCTCAGGCCAGGGCCCCTGCTGGGCGACTCTGCTGAGCTCCTGGCCGAGCCAAGCTCCAGGGAGGAGGGAGTTTGGACATTCGATCCAGGTTGCCGCGGGGGGGGGGGGGGTAGGATACGAACTCAGCCCCTTTGCAAGGCCGTATTCACTGCCCCAGCCACCCGCACTCATTCCCCGCTCACACTGGCTGGGGGACAGGCCGGTGGGGTATCCCCTCCCTGCAAGCTATTGCCCCCACCACGCATGCTCTGCTTCCTCCTCCCCCTCTGCTGCCTGCCAGCCAGCCACCCCTGCTGCGTGGGGCTCCCGGCCGGCCGAGAGACCGGGGTCAGAGCTGGGGTCCTGCGGGCGCCTGCGTCCCCAGACCAGGAACACACTACACCAACGTCACAAGTCAGAGGAGATGCTATCAAAGGTGCACGTAAGGAGGAACTTGCTGGGTCCTGTAAGGCAATAAGGTCGTTTCCCACATGCTGAGGGGAAATAAGGGAAAAGAAACAGTCAGGACTGACAGGTTTCCGAGTAGCAGCTGTGTTAGTCTGTATCCGCAAAAAGGAAAAGGAGGACTTGGGGCACCTTAGAGACTAACCAATTTATTTGAGCATGAGCTTTCGTGAGCTACAGCTCACTTCATCGGATGCATTCAGTGGAACATACAGTGGGGAGATTTTATGTACACAGAGAACATGAAACAATGGCTGTTACCACACAGACTGTAACGAGAGTGATCAGGTAAGGTGAGCTATTACCAGCAGGAGAGAAAAAAAACCTTTTGTAGTGATAATCAAGGTGGGCCATTTCCAGCAGTTGACAAGAACGTGTGAGGAACAGTGTGTGTGGGGGGGAATAAACATGGGGAAATAGTTTTACTTTGTGTAATGACACATCCACTCCCAGTCTTTATTCAAGCCTAAGTTAATTGTATCCGGTTTGCAAATTAATTCCAATTCAGCAGTCTCTCCCTGGAGTCTGTTTTTGAAGTTTTTTTATTGAAGAAGAATTGCCACTTTTAGGTCTGTAATTGAGTGACCAGAGAGACCTAAAAGTGGCAATTCTTCAACAAAAAAACTTCAAAAACAGACTCCAGGGAGAGACTGCTGAATTGGAATTAATTTGCAAACTGGATACAATTAACTTAGGCTTGAATAAAGACTGGGAGTGGATGTGTCATTACACAAAGTAAAACTATTTCCCCATGTTTATTCCCCCCCACACACACTGTTCCTCACACGTTCTTGTCAACTGCTGGAAATGGCCCACCTTGATTATCACTACAAAAGGTTTTTTTTCTCTCCTGCTGGTAATAGCTCACCTTACCTGATCACTCTCGTTACAGTCTGTGTGGTAACAGCCATTGTTTCATGTTCTCTGTGTACATAAAATCTCCCCACTGTATGTTCCACTGAATGCATCCGATGAAGTGAGCTGTAGCTCACGAAAGCTCATGCTCAAATAAATTGGTTAGTCTCTAAGATGCCACAAATCCTCCTGTTCTTTAGACAGGACTGAAATACCCTCAGGGCCTCACCTCCCACAGCTGTGCCTGGGTCCCAGGCCTGCCCACCTGCACACTGAATACCACCTTACGCTTCAAGTGACCCACTGGGACTGACCGGGGAGTAAGGTCCTACCCACAGTGACCAAGGGCTCCGGCTGCCCCACTGAGGGGCGCTAGATCAGTACCTAGGTTGAAATTAATGATGACTACTTCCGGAGAGACTGCCTCACTTCTTCCCTTTTGTGCTGCTTTGAAAAGACAAGATATGCAAAACGCTTGGGCAGGGAGGACAACCCTGTAAAAACAGCTGCTATGGGATCACTCCTATAAGTACAATATTCATATTCCAGTTGATTTATTTTATAATGATATGGTAAAAATGAGAAAGCCAGCAACATTTCAGTAACAGTGTGGCTGTGACTCTTGTATTTTTATGTCTGATTTTGTGAGCAAGTCGTTTTTAAGTGAGGTGGAACTTGGGGGTGCACAAGACAAACCAGACTCCTGAAGGGGTGCAGTAGTCTGGAACGGTTGGAGCCACTGGTCTAAAGCAATGGCTCTCAACCTAATTACCACTGTGGGCCGCACATGCAGCTCTCTCTGTGTTATGTGGGCCACAGCCACACGACATACGCACGACCTGTATGGCCCTGAGGATGTCACATGGGCCGCAGCTGTGTGCTGATTGGGCCACAAGCGGCCCGCGGCTTGAGAACCACTGGTCTAAAGCAAGCCTAAGTAACATACAACCTAGCACCACGGCCAACGAATCACTGCAGCAGCGGCAATCCCGTGTTTCTGAAAAATCATTAACAGGAGAGATCTTAAGACTGGATGTGAGAATGAGCCATCCCAGAGCAGGGAGGTCGGGATTTTCAAAACAGCTCGGAAACGGGGTCCTGGGCACTTCGGAAAAATTGTCCCCTTGATTAGGTGCCGAGTGCTTTTGGAAACCTGACCCCAGCGACGAGTGGTGAGCATGTGAAAAATCTAGCCCTAAGGAAGGGCAAACACAACAGGTACTTCCTTCCCAGCCGGGAGAGAGAAAGACGGAGCCAACGGCTACTAGCTGGAAAAAGGGCATTTATGGCTCAGGGGAGTTTGAACTGCCAGCTCCAGAAAGGCATGCTGGGAACAAAGCTTCTATAAAAGGGCTACCGGGTGCTAGGGGAAGTTAACAGGAGCCGAGGCAGGAGACTTGCTTTGGTGGTGAAAGAATGCAAATGAAGCACTAATTGCCCAAAGAGGAACGAGTGAGCCGACAATTCCTGCCTTGTCAATGTGCCTCTGTACCTAGTAACACAACAGAACGAGCGCTGGGGGGCGGGGGGATTCCACTCCAGCAATGGAAACATGAGCAACGAGCAACACCGTGGTCCCAGGACAAACAGCGCCAAACCAGAGAGGTGGCTTGTTTCATTTCTAACCTTTTATTAGTTTCTAGATTAGGAAAAAGAATGAAAATATAAATACACATGGACCTTGCTCTACGGCAATCTAAGGGCATCTCTGGAGAAATTCTTACACATCCGGTCCCCAGGGAAGAGCAGGCCCCAGGCCACAGCAATAATAATACTTAGTCTTCCGGCCACGTGCTCTACAGTCTCTTCTAAGCACTGTTCAAACAGCCGGTGATTAGCTACCCTCACAACACCCCTGTGAGGTAGGTGCGGTAAGTATTATTATCCCCATTTTACAGATGGAGGAACTGAGACTGAGAGCTTAAGTCCAGAGCCAGGATTAGACCTCAGGAGCCCTGGATTCCAGGAGTTCCCAAAGGCTAGGCAGCAGTTCTCAAACTATGGGGTGGGCCGCCCAAGGGAGGCACAAGCTGTGAGCTTTTTTTTTGTTTTTTTTAATAAGAGCTGGGGCTGACAGCCCCAGGTGGCTGGGGCTTGTGCAGAAGGGCCGTGCATGCCCGGGAAGTGTGGAGCCACCCAGGCTCGGGCTCTCCCCAATCCCTCCCCAGGAAGCAGCCTGGACTTGGGCTCTCCTTCTCCCCCACCCCCATCCCTCACCTGGAGGTGGCGGGCCTCCGTCTGTCAGCCCCAGGGGGGCGGCAGCAGAAGAAAGGGTGGCACTGGGACGCTAAGTCTGCTGTGAAAAGTCACTTTCTACATTGCCACCCTTACTTCTGTGCTTCAGAGCTGGGTAGCGATATATGTACTTGGGGGGCAGTGGGGAGGGAGGCACAAAGAACCACAGACACAAAGAAGGTGGGCCCAATCAAATAAGTTTGAGAACCACTGCTCTAGGCTACACAACCTCTCAGCACAGTGACCCTATTGTCACAATAAGAATCATCAGAGGGGAAGATTTTTGCATAAGAATAATAAATACCATCAGTGGGCCCTGTCCTGACCCCCACTGGAGCCAAGGGGAATTTTCCCATTTGACACCAGAAAGCCCAGGATTGGAGACCAATAACCAATGGCAGAAGAGTAATTTTACATACAAATACATTTGCAGAATATACACCACACACACTGATTAATTTGCTTTCTATCGCTAGCAAGGTCATGCAGAAGAGGTCAGTGAAGAATTCTGTCCAAACAGCCCAAAAGGAAGTTACAAATAAATGAGTCAATAGGCAACAAAATAACCATATTAGTAAAGAACCAGCCACTCCCTTTATAAATCTGGCAGGTCCAGACCCACAGCTCCTGCCTGGTTTATCGTCATCCAACCTCTCTTCAGACTCTGAGTCACAGATGAGATTCTAGCAGCCAAAACTCCTTTAGCGATGGCAGCATCTGCAAAGAGGAGTTTCACCCCTTGCTAACTCGTCCTCAGTTTAGCTGGGTGAATAACTTTGAAGGCATTTGTGGGGTACCCTGAGCTGGGACCAGAGGAAATTCCTTTCACAAGGGAGATGGGAACAAGCTGCTTCCTAGCAAATTATTTCAGAGAGTTTAACTATTGGAACCCGGCTCTCAGCACCCGCTAGAAAAGAAGGGTCCTGAAAATATGATTTAGTGAGGGGTGAAATTCACCCTGTGCAGAGGAGCCTGTGACGGGGCAGCAGCCCCTCACTGGCTGGCAAAGGGTTAATAGCAGCCCTTGGAGTGGCTGTGCAGAACCCAGCCAACCAGAGGAAGGCTTAGAAGCAGCCAATCAGGGCCAGGCTGGGTCCTATAAGAAGGGCTGCAGGGCAGCGAGGAGCTCAGTCTCTCCTGGAGCTTGAGGGAGTGGGCCTGGCTGCCCATAGAGAGAAGTGCGTGCGACAGAGCCGTGCTGGGCAGGGTCGGGGGAGCAAGTGGAGCTCCAGCCCGGCTGGCTCCCAGACCGCGTCCTTGACACAGGGGCCGAGTAGGTGCTGGGGCTATGGAGAAGTGGCCCAGGGAAAGCAGGTAGCGGCAGAGGGGAAGGAGAGGCCATGAGCAGCTGCCAGCGAGAGGGTCCGTGGGTTGGGGCCCAGAGTAGTGGGCAGGCCTGGGCGCCCCCTTTTGCCCCACTGGCCGCTGAGGGAAGTGGCCGGCCAAAGGACTGCAGTTTGCCCCTGAGCAAGGGGCTGGACTGGGCGCTCTAGTCCATTGCGGCGAGAAGCTGGGCGAAGGACTGCGGGCTCCCTGGAAGCGGGGAGACAACAGAGCTGGGGCACAGCCGGAGGGCCGTGCCCTGAAGAGGACGCCACAGTCCGGGAGTCCCAGACAGCGGAGACAGTGGAGAAGCAGTGACGGGAGTGAGACACTACAAGAGGAGGGTGCCCTGCTGGACAGAGCGAATTCCCATAGCAACCGGTAGGAGGCACCGTGGGTGGTGAGCACAACCCGATACAGAGCCAGACCAGGCCTAGACACCACTTCAGCCCTATAGAAATCCCCCTTGTTCTCCTTTCCCCCATGGGGGATTTTGGTCTCCTGGACCAACGCACCAATCATTCCACCCTGACTCCGGCCAGTCCCTTTGGCTGCCATTTTCCCCCAGTCACTCACTTGGCCCAAACCAACGCCCTTCACGCGGTATCTGTAAATCACAAGTTGACGTGAAATGGCTGGATCGTGAAATGTTCGCATAGCGCCTGCCCCCCGGGCTCCTTTAACAACAGAGGGATTTGGGGGTGGGGGAAGAGTGGACCCAACAGGGGACTCTGTCTCCACATCCCATCCCCTCCTACTCGCTGTGGTTCTCGGTCAGTTCTTCATCCGGAACCTGGCAGACCAACCCCACGGACGCTCCGTTTTCTCAAGCACTCCAGCCCCGAGCCCGTCTCGGCCACGGTGGGAAAAGCGCAGCACAGGCCGGAGCAGGGAGAGCCAGGGTGTCTTCGTTCCCGCCCCCAGAAGGTGCCTGGGGCAGGGAGCAGCAGAAGGCAGTGCCCGGATTGCTTGTTCGGACAGTTAGCGGGTGGAGGGAAAGCGCGAGATAAGACGCACTTGGTTGTGAGTAAAGCACTTGACAGAGCATCTCATCAAAACATACTGTCCCGGCTGACCCAGCGTCAGGAGAGACCATCCCACGGACTGAACGCTGGCTGCAGACGTGTTAGCCAAGAGTAATAACAACAGGCCACAGGACGGAGCTGGGAGCAGGTGCTCAGCGGGTGCCACGGCTGTGTTACTGGGAGCTCCTGATTTATGCCATTTCTTCACGAATCACCTAGCAGAGGCAGTAAGAGCATGTTATTAGGGAAGCAGCATCTGCCCTGCAGAGAGTCAGTGGGAAGGAAAGAATCCAGGAAGCAGGAAACACTGATCGGGACCTGGGGGAAGACAGTGGACAGCAGCAGATTAGACAGGAGCTTCCAGTCCATCCTGGCACCTGAAAAGGCCAATACACAGAGGCTTTGTGTAATGGAGCAAAGGGGTGACAGCCCCCATCTCTCTGCCTTGGGATAACCCCACTGGAGACGGCATGCTGTTCAGGGCTCCTCAGGAGAGCTGGAAAAATACCGATGGCCCGTTCAGAGAACAGCCACAATGTGATCTGGGGGCACAAGGGATTGACTGGTGAGGAATGAGCAAAAGAGACAAGTAGGTCCAGCTTCACTGAGCAGTGACCTGACGGGACCCGATAACAATCCGGGGGAAACACGGGGGCGCGGGCACGGGAGAGAGAATTTTACAGTAATTCAAGGTGGGGATGACTGGACGAAATCAAGGATTAAAGCTGAATGTCAGAAAAAAACTTCCTAAGGGGGAGACGTTTCAGGCTGTGGAACCACCCCCCCAGAGAGGTGACACCCCAGAGTTTGGGACACGTACAGTTAGACGGACCAAGCACTGGAGGGAACAGGCGTGCAGTGCCAGGGAGAAGTACTAGAGTTTATTAGAAGACTTATTAGTTCTTTTCCAAATCTAACAACTAGGATTCTAGGCTATCCACACGGAGAACGACAAATTTTAACGTTAAAATGACCCTTTGCCTAACTACAAACTAGCAACTAAACCCAAGTCCCTTTCACACAAGATGAGAAGTAGTCAGTGTCTATTAGACTGTGCACGGACCTCACAAGGGAGCGAGGGGCGACCCATCGCTGGAGAGGGTTAACAGGCTGGACATATTCCTAGAAAATACAGAGTAGAGCCCGACCCTGCATTGGCTAGGAATGGGCAAAATGACCAATTGGTCTTTTCCAGCTCTAACCAGTCTCTGTCACTGGAGGGTTTTAAGAGCAGGTTGGACAAACACCTGCCAGGGATGGTCTAGATAATACTTAGTCCTGCTGGGAGTGCAGGGGACGGGACTAGACGACCTCCTGAGGTCCCTCCCAGCCCTAGGACTCTGTGAATCTCTGTCAGACCTCTAGGTGGTCTCAGTGAGATGGTCACTTCTCAGGTCAGGGATCAGGCCGTACACAGTTGTGAAGCCCGGCGCACACTCCTGGTGGGTAAATAGTCAGTAAGAGAACACAGAGGAAAGAGCACTACAGTAATTATTGCTCCAGGGCATTGCACCTGGAGTCCTCAAGTCCACACTCGACTGAGGTTTTCTTTCATTTCCCAGACTGTCACCGGCCCGGCTGGAACAGGCGCTGTCCGTCAGGTCTGTCCAGTAGCTCCACTGAGGAGCTGCTGGCATAAGCCATAACTACAGCGCAATAGCAAAGTCTCGCCCGCCCCCCAGTACCCACGGGGCCTGACCTAACAACACCACACAGCACAGCACCCCACGCCCTGAGAAACCACTGGTCTTCGCCAGAACTATCCCAATGAGCACGACGCTCCCACGTTTGCTCCACACAGGAACGGGCAGGAGAGTCCTGCTAGCACCCTCCGCTCCTTTCAGTAGTAAGATGAAGACCCCACATCGGTCAACCCGGGCCATGTCATTCCCAACGCCCTCCAAGCGCTGCTCCATAAGCCAGATCCCTTCCCAGAAATCTCCCGTCCCTCCTGCCAGACGTTCTCTAGCACCTCTGGGGGTTACGTCCAACCCAGCAAATGGGATTAGTACTACAGCGTTGGCATCCTTCAGGGCAAGACTCGGGCCCTTGTTTTCATTGGAATTCGAGCTGCGTTGTGCAGGGAATGTGCAGTTGTGTTTTCCTTAGGGATGCACGGTTGGTTCGTCAGCGCAGGCCTTCAGCCTGGGAGCTCCTTGTGCCAGGGAGCCTGTTATTTCATCAGCACCACGGCATGTCCAAATCCTAAATTACAGCATTGCTCCTCCTCTGCTCCTGCTCAGGGGACGTAGCATGTCTCTAACTCCCTCCTTATGTACACTGCGTTAAGGCTTCCAGAGGCATTTGGCTTGGGGCACAGACAGCAGAAGCGGGTGCATCTGGAGGAAGGGGTTGAACGACTCCCCGTCTCCGTAGCAGGACAAGAGTCTCTCCTCCGTGTGGACGGCCTGGTGCACCGTCAGCTCCTTCTTGTGGCTGAAGATCTTCCCGCACTCGGTGCAGGGGTAGACCCGCTCCACCGTGTGGGTGAGGTGGTGGGTCCGCAGGTTGCCCTTGTACTTGAAGCTCTTGCCACACTCCACGCAGGTGAAGGGCCGCTCCCCCGTGTGGATCCGCTTGTGCTTCATCAGCGTGGTCTTCAGGTTGAAGGTCTTGCCGCACTCGGCGCAGACGAAGGGGCGCTCCCCGGTGTGGATGCGCTGGTGGGTGATAAGGGTGCCCTTGCGGTTGAAGCTCTTGCCGCACTCGGTGCAGGTGAAGGGCTTCTCCCCGGTGTGGATGCGCTGGTGCTTGATCAGCTCCCCGTTGTGGCTGAAGCACTTGCCGCAGTCGGCGCAGGCGAAGGGCCGCTCCCCGGTGTGGATGCGCTGGTGCCGGGTCAGATCCCCGTTGCGGCTGAAGCTCTTGCCGCACTCGGAGCAGCCAAAGGGCCGGTCCCCGATGTGGATCTTCTGGTGCAGGATGAAGGTCTTCTTGGCGCAGAAGCCCTTGCCGCACTCGGCGCAGACGAAGGGGCGCTCCCCGCGGTGGATCTTCTGGTGGGTGATGAAGTTGGCCTTGCGGTTGAAGCACTTGCCGCACTCGGTGCAGGAGAAGGGCTTCTCCCCGGTGTGGATGCGCTGGTGCAGGATGAAGGTCTGCTTGGAGCAGAAGCTCTTCCCACACACGTTGCATTCGAAGGGCTTCTCGCCCGTGTGGATGCGCTGGTGCCGCATCAGGTCGCCCTTCTGGCTGAAGCTCTTGCCGCACTCGGTGCAGGTGAAGGGCTTCTCGCCCGTGTGCACCCGCAGGTGAGTGATGAGGTTTCCCCGGTGCTGGAAGCTCTTTCCGCACTCGGTGCACGTGAACGGCCGCTCGGCAGCGTGGGCTCGCGGGCGTTTCACCGTCTCGGTGCTGGCGGCCACAGCCCCCCTGCGGTCAGAGGCCGAAAGGGATTTCTGGCTGGGGTTGCTTGTCGGGGCCGTTGGCACCTTTCCCTTGGGCTCAGGGGTTGTCTGCGGCCCCTCCACAGTCACTGTGGGTCTCTGGAGCGCCGTGATGTTTCCCTGGGTGTGTTGCACTTTCCAGTGATTAATGCTGGGTTCTGTCCTGAGCAAGCCCGGGGAAGCAGCCTCTAAGCCTCTCATCAGCAAAGCCCTGTTTGGTTTCACGTCCTCTGGCTCTTCCCCAGGGTGCTTCTGCTCGCTGGCACCCCTGCTCCCATCACCTGCTGGGGAAAAGAGAGAGGCCAGATGTTATTCCGTGTGCCGGGGACGGGGGAATTCCCAGCGTTGAACGCAGAATACAGCTAAGTGCCAGGGCCGAGACGCTCGGTGGCACCCCCCTGTTTGTACAGAGACGCAGGCTCTAATGCCTTGCACCCTCTGAGCTCGCCGACCGAGAAAGCAGCTGCCCCCAGGCACTGCTCACCGGCGGAAGGTCCCATGGGTGCTGGGCAGCGTTCCCAAGAGCCGTAACTTCCAGAGACACAAGTGGCAGCGAGCGGCACTGACTGTCGGCGGCAGGTGGGCACCTCGCTCCCATTTGTACCTTGGAAAATCAACCTTTCTGAGACGTGCTGGGCTGGGTCACCGCCGCCCGGCATCACCTCCCACAGCCATGAGAACGTCACCGTGGGACAGAGGCAGCGACGGGCAATTTTCTTATTCGTCTTAGGCCGTGTCTGAACCTACACGCTTCTCGCGGTACAGCAGCACGGATACAACTGTGAGCGCGCTCGCGGGGCCGCGGGACGCCCACGGGGGGGGAGGGAGGGGAGAGCTCGCGGGGCCGCGGGACGCCCACGGGGGGGGAGGGAGGGGAGAGCTCGCGGGGCCGCGGGACACCCGGGGGGGGAGGGAGGGGAGAGCTCGCGGGGCCGCGGGACACCCGGGGGGGGAGGGAGGGGAGAGCTCGCGGGGCCGCGGGACACCCGGGGGGGGGAGGGAGGGGAGAGCTCGCGGGGCCGCGGGACACCCGGGGGGGGAGGGAGGGGAGAGCTCGCGGGGCCGCGGGACACCCGGGGGGGGAGGGAGGGGAGAGCTCGCGGGGCCGCGGGACACCCGGGGGGGGAGGGAGGGGAGAGCTCGCGGGGCCGCGGGACACCCGGGGGGGGGAGGGAGGGGAGAGCTCGCGGGGCCGCGGGACACCCGGGGGGGGGGAGGGAGGGGAGAGCTCGCGGGGCCGCGGGACACCCGGGGGGGGAGGGAGGGGGGAGCTCGCGGGGCCGTGGGACGCCCACGGGGAGGGGTGGAGAGCTCGCCTGTCGACGTAATGAAAGCAGCTCAGTGGCGGGCGGTAGCGGGAGAGCGTCTCCCACCAGCACAGCACGGTGCAGACTAGCACGTATGCCAGCGAGACTTGTGTCGCTCGGGGGGGGCGGGGGGGGGTGTGTTTTTTCCACACTCCTGAGCGAGACGCGTTTTGCTGCCGTAGCCCCAGTGCCGCCGAGGCCTCACTTCCGTCCCCGTCCCTGCCGCACAACCCAGCACCCCACCGAAGCCAGAGGCAGCTAGAAAGACTCAAAGCGTCAATAAGACAAAAGAGAAACATCGGAGACCCAGGTGTTGCCATTTTTAATGTTTCCAGGCTCCTTTCTAGGCCGAAGATGCCTGGGCAAGGTCAGGGCAGGCTTGGACCTTTGCTGGCTTGTGCGGCACGGACCCTCTCGATCCCCTGAGGCTGCCTGTCAGGAAGGGCCGTACTGGCTCACGCTGCGAGGGGCTGGTGAAGCAATAGAATAATCTCCCCCCCCCCCATCAACAAAACGGCACCTAGGTCTCCCCTGGCTTTACATCCTGCTTGCAGGACTCGCTGCTTTACGAGCTTGGGAAGGAGGCCAGGGAGCCGGCGGAGGGCAGCCCTGTCACCCTCTGACCCGGGAACCCCGCTGGAGGCCAGGCCATCGCACTCGCACGAGGCAGCGGAGGCTGGAGGAATTTCTCTTGGCTTCTCGTGGGTCACAGCCAAGGCCGGCTCCCCCCACCGGGTCAGCATCGCAGCCAAAAGAGGTGCACACAGCCAGAGGCCCTCGGGTAATGTTCACAAGATCTCTCTTGTCGCGAGTCAGAGAGCACTCAGCAGGCACAGACCAGTCCCAGGGCCCGGCTCCGGGAGACCTGCCTCCTGCCTTGACAGGGCAGTTCAGGCCTCCAGACAGCACTGCAGTGAACAGAATGTCGGCTGACGCTTAAAAAGCAATCTCTTAACGCTAGCATCCTCAGCTAACTGGGGCTTAGCCTCCAGCCCCCTTGCAGAGGGACCGTCTCTCGCTCGCGAGGGCAGAGAGATTTGCAGTTCTGGGCTCCACTGCACCCAGTGGCTACACAGGGTCCATGTGCTAGGAGCCCAGGGATTTGGAGCAATCAAATTTTTGAATTGCTCTGCTCCAGCTCCGCTCCGGCACCGCTCTGCGCTCTGACTCAAATTAATTTTTAACTAAATAAAAAAAGTGCATACTGTCATTTTGAAAAAACATTTTTATTCAGACTTTTAAAACAATTTAAATGTCATCAACAATGATATAAACTAGAATGATTCATGATTCATTCTGTAAAAAATTATTGCAGCAATCAAGTCGTCTTTCACAGTCTGCCGCAAATCATTTAAAATTAACTTTAAAGCCGAAAACAGTCGCTCTACACTGGCTTGAGTTGTCGGCATGCTCGAAGCAATTCGACAGGCAGCCTGAATGTGGTGTGGGTAGCTGTGAATGGCCTCAAAAACAGACTTCACTTTCAGCCTACCAATGGACTCCATCGCCTCACAATCTTCCCGAACATTTCTCTCAAATAACGCTTCCTTACAATTATGAATCACAGAAACTCGCCGGTGTCTTTCTTGTTTATCCAATTCCTTTTCGAAGGCGTCTTCTTCTGAAGAATTGGTGCTTGAATTATCTCCATTTCCCTGTGATGGCTGAAGACGTCTCAGGGATGGACGCTCGAACAAGTTCAGAGTGGAGACAGACGTTTGAGAACAGCCTGCTATTTCTGAAGGATGTGAACTTTCCGAAACCGCAAATTTGACGGTTGAGGACCCCTTTTGTTTTTTTTTTTCTTCAACCTCTTTCGCCGAGTTCAAATGTAGCAACAGATTTTGTTTTTCGAGTCGTCGAGCAATATCAAGGAGCCCTTCCTTTGCCTTCGGTATTTCCCTTGAGGTAAGAAGAATCTGATACCATGGGTCAACATAAACTCCAGCAAGGAAATGAATATTGTCAAAAAGCTTCTCTTCGCGTTTCTGCATGGAGGATAGAATTCCTTCTGCAATTTGTCCACCATTTTCTTCCAAGAATTTTGACAGTTTTCGCCATTCCTTCATTAAAACTCCTGGGGTTACATCGACGGCTTGAAGGTTCACGGTTGTTTGGTTTGGCTTTGCCAAGAGGTCTCGCAGGTTCTTCACTTCGTCCCATTCAGCTTTTGTTAACTTGAGTTCTCTTGTTCCAGCAGCAGCCGCCACTTGTTCACAGTAAGATTGAAAAACGAGAAGCCGATCAATTATCGCAAATGTTGAACCCCAGTGAGTCACAGTATCCAATGATTGAGTTACCCCATGTAGATCAAGCAGAACACTTTGAATAGTTGGGGTTCATAGTTTGACAACAACTTGTCGAATTTTTGCCAGAAATTTCTTTGCATGTTGTTTGTTCAGTCCATCCCAGATTGCCAACTGAAGAGTGTGAATACCACACCTCATCAGTTGGACTTTTGAGTCGTCCTCATGAAGCCATGTTGGAAGTATGAGGCTAGGGTCATTAACCCATTGCGCAGCAGCATCCATGTTGAGTTCAATTTCATCCATTCCTTTAGTGCCTTCATCAGGCAAAATAGCTTCAGTTCTGTCCACATCCCTGGTCTCAGAGGTAGAGATGGTTTCATTGTCCTCGCTGAAATTTTTGACGGCACACGTCATGTTTGCTGCATTGTCAACGCAGATGCTCAGCACTTGCATTTCACTGATCTCCAATTTTTCTAAAATAGCTTTTACTTGACTTTTCATGTACGAAGAATTGTGATGCCCTTCAGTGTCGATTATGTTCAAGGTTTTTACCACAGCTTTATCTTTTCCTTCTTCATAGTACTGAGCACTGATTGGAAGGAAATGTCTGTTTCCATGGGTTGCCACATCTATTTTCAGGTAGCACAATTTTTGCTCCAAAGCTTTCTTGAGCTCTTTGCGACCAGACTCAGCTGTGCTGACAACTAAACGACGAACCGCATCGTGCCCCGTCAAAACGCCAAGCTGCCAACCCATTTCATCTGTAATTTTTTGGAATCCTTTGTTCTTTAGCCTGAAGGTAGTGAGCAGTGTTGAACTCAAGCAAACCATTTCCATCAGCCCTTCATGGAAAGTATTGGCATCCATGATGACTGTAACCTTTGAGGACTTCAAATATGAGTCAAGTTTTGTTTGCTCAATTTTGGGTTTCTTTTCAGATGAAGCTCCGAAAAAATCTTTTCTCCAGGAGTTTTCAAAGAGCCAGATGAACGTTGTTTCGCCGCATCAGCTTTCTGTTTTGCCTCATCTTCCTGGTCCTTTTTTGTAACCAGAGCCGCATAGTTTTCAGGATGGTTACGTTTTACATGCCGCCAAAGGTTGAAACTTTTCACGGCACTTGCCTCACTTGTCTTGAAGCTACATGGTTTGAGCTCGCCATTTACTTCCTTTTCCACCTTGCATGTTGCTGATTTCTTCTTTGCTTTTCGCAAAAGCCCAGATTTGGGGTTTTCAAATTCAAAAGTAAAGACGTTGTTCAGATCCTTTTCCGTAAATCGGCTATCAATCATGGGGGGCAGATTTGATTTTTTTGTTGAAGCCCTGGCCAAATCTTCTTGGGCTGCTACCGCAGCCAAAGGTTTCTTGTTACGATCTTCGAAAAGCAATGAACAAAAGCATTACACTTTTTTATAATGTACCTGCTTGTGATATCTTAACCACTTAAGGTACTTTGAATTTATTTTGGATTTTCTGGACAAAAATGATCGCATTTTCTTTTTTACACAAAATTATTAAAGTATATTTTAATATTTTAACATGTTTCTCGCAGTTCTAATGAAGTATTTTTAATATACATAATTAATTAAAATTTTTATTTATAAATTGCAAGTTAGTTTTTCTTATGAAATTTGCGGTAAAAATATTTGAAATATTTTCCAAGTTTTTAATTAATATCTCAAAAACACTTTAATACAGATATAGCCATGAAATGTGGTACGTACCGTAGCATTAGTGTGTGCTATCGTTCTTCTACAACATTCATTGCTGGGAAGTAATGAGGCTACATGTTACAAGGCTGAAAATAAACTTTAACGGGAAACAGATTTCGGAGTAGTAGCCGTGTTAGTCTGCATTCACAAAAAGAACAGGAGGACTTGTGGCACCTTAGAGACTAACCAATTTATTTGAGCATGAGCTTTCGTGAGCTACAGTTCACTTCATCGGATGCATACCGTGAAAAATACAGCGTCCGATGAAGTGAGCTGTAGCTCACGAAAGCTTATGCTCAAATAAATTGGTTAGTCTCTGAGGTGCCACAAGTCGTCCTCTTCTTTTAACAGGAAAGCGGATTCAAATTTAAAGCACAGTCCTTTTTGTAAAGAGAGGAAATTTTTGGAAATATGTTTTTGCTTCATCAGCCTGAATAGATTATACAAGAGAGAGCAAATAACAG
Source organism: Lepidochelys olivacea (assembly GCF_965140295.1). Lineage (NCBI taxonomy): Eukaryota > Metazoa > Chordata > Testudines > Cheloniidae > Lepidochelys > Lepidochelys olivacea. The sequence continues at coordinate 270,784,532 of NC_140412.1, forward strand.
GTTCTATCTTGTATAATGTTTCCAGCCTGATGAAGGAAAAACATTTCCAAAAATTTCCTCTCTTTACTAAAAGGACGGTGCTTGCAATTTGAATCCGCTTTCCCGTTAAAGTGGATTTCCAGCATTCTATCATACAACAGCATTCAAATAAAATTATTTAAACCACAGGCATCATGAACTGGGGGGACTGGGCCAATTTTATTTAATATTTTATTAAATCTTCGACTATTTAACAGATACGAACCTGGAATATGATTTAATGCTAAAACATGCATTGAAACGGTACTCAATTTATTTTGTTTAATTAAAATTTTTAAACAGTTTTCTCAAACGGTTAATCTGCTTAGAATGATACAAACAATTTTATTATTACTTATTTTTCAACTTTGGAAACATACATTTTCAACGTAATAATAAATAATAACCAAAAATTATTAACATATTCTGGAACATAATATTACCACTCGTAGCCAGGGGCAGTCGATGACAAGCCTTTCTTGAAATATGAAATAAAAATGACCAAATGCCAGTTCGGGACACCTATGGTTTAAATGATTTTGGATAATGTAATATGGTAGCACATACTAACACTAAGACACAGACATAATTTCATTACTTTATATTAAAGCATTTTTGAGATATTAATCAGAAATTAACTTTTCATCACCTCCTTGAAGGGACTATAGCTCCCTTAGGAAGAATTTTAGGACACTTGCACAGAAATGTTCACAGAAATGTTTTTTCTTAAAATGACCTAAGGATTCACCCCCGAAGTTGTGCTGGACATTTTCCAATCACTCTGGATATATCACAAAACTCACTCCTAATTTATGCAAAAATGTTTATTGTATATTTATATGCCTGCTGCACACGACTTTTTCAGTAAATTTAAAATTACAAACGCTACCAAAAGACCGTTGAACAGATGACATATAAAATAAGTCCGCCAGAGTGATACGGTAGCACGTACAAATGTACCGGTAATGGGAGCCCGTGTGAGAAATGAGTTCAAGTGGTTAACATCTCTTGCAATATCTAAATATATCAATAAACAGAAACATTTTTTTTGCAATATACCTGTTTGCGATATCTTAAATGTTGCGTCGTGTCACACTTTTCCGTAATCGCAGCACTCAGCGCGTCTCGTTGATCAACCCTTACAAAAGAAGTATCAACACACACTAATCTACGCGAGTACGTACTCGCCTAACCTTGGCACAAGGGTGGGAGCAGTCTGCAGTGTTGCTGGATGTCTGATAACTATCTCCAAAAAACTTGGTAATTTTGTATCCGTACATTAAATCTTGATTTCGGCCGACATGAGAAGAACTGTGACATATTACGTAAAGTGGTAACGGAGATGTTAATATCAATTGTTTTACAATCTGAAACTTTTTGGCACCTTCAGGACTTTCTTGCTAAATATCACTCATTTTGGAGTGAAAATGAAAAAAACAAACTGGAGCAGTGGAGCAGTCAAGATTTTCTGTGCCCCGGCTCCGCTCCCGCTCCAGGCAAAAACCTGCAGCTCCACTGCTCCGCGCTCCAGCTCCGAGCTCCGCCCCAAAGCCCCGCAAGAGCCGGCACAATACAGCCAGCCTGGCTCACTAATTTCATACAGGGCCTCCCTGAGTTTCCAGCTCTCCCTGTCCCTCTTGTCCGGGGGGCTCAGCATGGCTCACCTGGGCTGGGGTAGCCAGGAATTCCACCTTCACTCAGGCCCTGGGGATACCCAATGGCTGACTCATCGTCTGGCTCCACTTTCACGATAAGCTCCGGGTTTGCGTCACCTGTTCACAGGAAAGAAAAAGCCTCACCCAGTGTTTCCTGTGGTCACTCAGGGCTGGGGAGGGAGACCTTGCAAAGTAGCTTTAAATTGGCTTTTGATTGCCCCTGGGAACGCTGGCTGGGGTGTGTCTGTCTGTGTGTCATTCTGCAGTCTGTGGCAGACACAGCAAGAGGCCTCAGATCTCCTGTCCCTGCCTGTGAATATATCCACAGGGCCCCCTGTCCTGTCCTCCTCCCACTGACTACAGTCTGCCCCCAATCCCTCACACGCACCCCTGGCAGTAGGGTGCCCCAGCTTCTGGCGACTCCTGTAGGCGAACCAGGAAGCCAGACACGAGCTGTGTGTGCCAGGATCTGGCACGGCCAGGGGCCCACCTTGAGGAATCTACAGGCGGGTCCCTGAGTTTCCAGCTCTTCCCCTCACACCTGCCCCCGGAGACCGTCCCGGTGGATCCCAGCACCACTCACAGAAGGGGTCGTCGGGACCGTCTCCTTCACAGTAATGCTGGCCACACTCGCCGTAGGAGTCGTCCTCGGGCTCCGTTTTGATGATGATCTCTGCTTTGATACCTGCGGAAAGCAAAGCACGTTGCACGTTCCCTACGCCCACGGCACGGCTGCGAGGGAGAGACTAGCTCCAGGGCAGCGTTCGGATCCCGCTGCGCTGTTCTCCCGTGGTCAGCGGCGTTCATTCCTAGGGAGCTCTTCCCCACAGCGCATTCATCCCTCAGGCATGCCAGGGAGGTCTTATCCCCGGTTAGCCGGCAGGGAGCTGAAGCACCAAGGGACCTGTCACCAGACAGAACCCAGATCCCCTAACCCCCGGCCACCCTGCCGGGGCCAGTTACACTCGGGGTGGGGCAGGGCAGTGGGGGAAATGCGGCCACCTGTTCATCGTGTCACTTCCTGGCAGGGATTCAGCCAGTGCCCATGGCGCCCAGGGACCTGCTGCCCCCCAACGCCCCCCTCGTCGGTTTGCTGCTGCGCTGCAGGAGCCAGCCCCAGGCCCAACGCCCGGCCAGCGCGCTCGCGCCGTGGGGACACAAGGAGACTCCTCGGCATCCTCCCATCGCGAGGCCAGAGACACCCAGCGGTACTGATTCGGGCAGCCGCAGGCTGCAGTCCACCATGCCCACTGCCCCAGGCAGAGTCACCCAGCTGGCCCATTGCTGCCATGCAGGGAGCCAGACCGGCTCCAGCTAAAGCCGCCCTCAGCACCGGGGCAGGCCGACCCCATTGCCCAGCCGGCTCAGTGGGGGCCGCCCTGCACGCCCTGGGGGGGGGTAGGGCCAGTGGGACGGGGCTAACTGGGCTCCCGGGCAGAGCTGGCTCACCCACACCGCGAGAGGGGGAAGTGCCTGTGGTTCTAAGCCTTCTCTGAAGACATTGCCCAACTCCTAACCGCCTGATCCCCTCCCTGCAGCCCTTCCCCGTGCTGGTCTCCTCAGCTCCTCCCTGGATCCAGACTGTGAGCACTGGAGGGCAGGGCCTGGCCTGGCCTGGTTGGGAGGTGTCTGCACCTCCTGTTCCAGGGCGGGTGTAGGGGGGCCGGGCGCAGCCAGCCCTGATCAGCCTTTCGCCGGGGTGGGCCCTGGCGCAGAGACAGCCCTGGAGGACGGAGCAGACAATCTCCAGCGTAAGGACAATAAAACGCTGCTCTTGGTGGTCGTCTTCATTGGCTTCTGGCCACTGGGGCTGCGACCATCCCCTGTGGGGAGGCTGCCCTCCAGGGGCTGGCTCGTTCCCCGGAGCATGGGGCAGGACCAGCGAGTGGTTAAGGCCCTGCTCTGGGTCCCACAGAGGTCTCTCATACAAGGCTCCGGGGGTCCCCTTGCCTCTCCCAGCTATTCGACGTGTACAGCGGCCAGGGAGGGGGGCGCAGACGATACGGAGCCCTGGGCTGTGGGGCAGCAGAACGCTGAGCGGGGCTGGCCACACATTCTGCAGGGCCCTGGGCACAGACACTTGCTGGGTCCAATCACGCTGCCCCCCATGGCCAGTCCCCACCAGCTCTGTGCATCCATTGCTCCCCACGCATGGGGCCCCTCGGCTGTGGCGTGCGTCCAGCCCCGCACGCTCCTGTGTGTGAGGCTCTGGGCACACCTCCGCCAGGAGCCGGGAAGCCGGAAGGAGACACCCACGCACAGCCGTCCACGCGGGAGGGGAGCCAATCCCTGCGGCAGCCCATCTCCACAGGAACAGGAGGGGAGCTCGCGTGGGGAGCTGCTGAGGAGGCTCGGCAGGGGAGCTCGGGGGGGGGGGGGGGGGGATGTCCCCTGTGCATACTTCCACCCAGCTGACAACGTGGGGGGAGCAGGAGGAGCTAGCTGGGACACTGCAGGGGCGCCCGAGTCACCGTCTGCCTGGGGAACGCCCCGCACACGGCCAGACCCAGCTACTCAGCGGAGGGGTCTGTCCCTCCCCCACTGCAGGGGAAGCCACGCTCACAAGGCTGGGGGACTCACACGGCTTCTGGATCCACTGTGTCCAGGGCCAGCAAAGGCTCCTGCCCCAGAAGCCCGACTCCAGGGGTTCACACAGGTCCCCCCTGAGTTTCCGGCTCGCCCCAGCCCCCTTCCCTGAGCTGGCCTGGGGCGGTTAGCATCACTCACCAGTGCTGGGGTAGCCAGGGAGGTCTCGGTCACCCAGGCCCTGGGGATACCCCACATATGACTCGTCGTCTGGCTCCACTTTCACCACAATCTCCTGCTTCACGTCAGGCCAGCCTGTGCCCGGGAGGGGAACAGAGAGAGAAGGGAAGAAGGAATAACGTCCCGGGTCCGTGGGACAGTCCTGGGCTGAGCTAACCCTTGGAGACTCTGAACAGAACAGGCCCCGGCTGGGGAACCTGGACTGGGACTTTGGGGCTCTTGCATGTGAAATATTTTGTGCCCATCCTTTCCTGGCCCAGGGCAGACAAGAGAGAACGCACCAGACCCGCTGCTCGAGGCATCCCTGTGCTGGGGGCTCAGACCCACTCCCTGGGGATGGGCCCACGTCCCACGGCCGTGCTCCTCAAGGGGGGCTCATGCCTTGCTCTGGGAAGAAGGGTCCTGGCTGCACATGAGCGCAGGGACCACGCTGCTGCTTGATGAGCCCCTAGGTCTGGTCAACACGTCTAGTCCCAGTTAGTCCCAGCTTCCCTTCTGTGGCAAAGGCTACGGTGCTGGAAGCAACCCTGCAGCTCCAAGCACACCCGGCTTTGATCAACTTTTGGTACAGCTCAGTCCGTCTTGGGCCATTCCATGGTCAGAAACAGCTGGCAGGACACAGGCAGCCTGACTGTAGGAGTTTATAAGGGTTCCCCCGAGATCCTAGCTCTTCCTGGCCTCCCTTTGCCTGACCAACTCCAGGCGGAATTTAGCAGCACTCACCTGTGCTGGGGGCCTGGCGAATTCCTCTCTCTCCCTGCTCTGGGGGCGCCCCCGCGCACGCCTCCTCTTCCTGCTCCGTTTTAATAAACACCTCGGGGCTGATGTCAGCAGAACCTGCAAGGACCGAGAGTCACAGTCTGGTTCCCGGGGCACCGACAGGCTGGCAGATACTTTTCAACCTATTTAGCTCATCCCAGAGCAGGTTCAGAGGTGACTCCACCGTGCTCTCCAAGTACCTGCCTGGGCAGAGGATCTCTGTCCTGTGGGAGCCGGCAGGACAACACACGGGGGCTGGAAGCTGAAGTTAGAAACATTCCAGCTGGAAAGAAGATGCAACGTGTGAGCGCTGCGGGGCGGGGGATGGACTGTTCATTGGCACAGCCTCCCCGGGGGCGGGTGGACTCTCCATAGCGTGGAGTCTGTAAAGCAAGACCGGCCAGTTTCCTGCTGAGCAGTCCTGGGGGGCTCAAAGCACCACTCACCCGTGCCGCACGTGTCCGGCATTCCCCTCTCTCTCATTTCCCTGCGATTGCCCACATGCAGCTTGTCCCCTCGCTCCATCTGAGACCGGCTTTCCATGTCAATGCACCCGGAGCCTGCCCAAGGGAAAGACGAGTCACGCTCTGGGCCTCCCCGGGTCACCCAGGGCATGATCCACAACCCAATTCCCAGGCAGCATCTGCCTTTAACCAGAGACATGTTTCCTCCACGGGCCACAGGCTCAGGCCAGGCAGTGAAGACAAGGGGCACATTTGCAGTGTGAGGATTCGAACTCCCCACCCATTGGGGTCCCAGTAACCCAGGGCCGTGTGCTCTCCAGTCTCTCCCCCGCCCACACCCACAACCTGTGCTGTGCTCAATCCTCTCTAGTCACTACCTTCCCCCTCCCCGTTCTGTTCCTTCCCCTGCCCCCTCCTCCCCGGCACCACACGAGCTCCCTCTTCAAATCCCAGCACCCCCACTGGAACTGGCCACTTAGAGGGAGGTCAGGAAGAGCCAGTTATAACAGCCAGGGCTGCAGACGTGGGCAGGGATTTGGAGAGGGCTGCAGACCTCCTCCTCTCCGTGGCAGGAGCCAGCCTCTAGCTAATGGGGGCAGAGGGAACTGCCCCAGGGCAGGTTATCCCATCGCTGCCCCCTGCAGAGTTCTTGCCCCTTCCTTTGAAACGACTGGCCACAGTCAGAGCCAGCAGTACAGGGCCCGCTGGCCTGACCCAGCGAGACAGTTCCCCGAACACACGGCACACAGCCAGCGATTCCCACCGCCGAGCTCCCTGGGGCACCGGCCGTGCCACGCATGCATTCAGAACGAGAGCCGGGAGACATAAACCAGAAACACCCGAGCTCTTTGTTAGTGATCAACTCCCTGGGGCATTTCCCTGTCTCCTGACACGCCCTTGTGAGCCACTCCTCACCGCGTCATCCCTCCAGAGGAGACTGGCTCCTCAGGGCACGGGATGCTGACTGTCCATCTGCCTGCAGAGACCTTGTCCGCACGGCCCCACGGGAACACTCGCACTCTGCTGGTCCCTTCCCACACTTGCATCTCAAAGGCCCCTTTGTGTTATTTCTCGCTGGTTTTCCAACCCCTCCCAGTTCAGCATCCGCGAAGGTAGCCCACGCCGCGTTCACCCTCCCCCTACAGTCCCTCACAGAGACGTTAAATAAATCCAGGTGCACCGTCAATCTCAGAGACACCCCCAGCAGGGCACGGTACTGCCTGTCCCTGTCCTTCACTTATGGTCCCGCCGCCAGCCTAAGCCAGAACTATGGCCAACCAATGGCTGCCACCCTGTGTCGTCGCTGTGCTGCGGACACCGGGCCAGACACCGGTGAGCTCTGACTGCTTCGCGCCAGCCAGTGAGCAAAGCGGAAGGAACATGAGAAGAACCCGGGTGTCAGCCAAGAGAACAGGGCCTAGAGCTCGCAGACCGATACACCCATCAGGCTGCACCGGGAGCTGTAAGATCCGTGCGCCCCAATAACCGCCCTTGCCGACTCGTGGCAATAACTCTTATTGGGAGAGGCCAGCAGGACAGGGGTGGCGAGTAACAGGATGAAGCCAGATTTCTAGAGCCTCGATTCACGGCTAGCAATGGAGATGTCAGAAAGCCATCAGATACAACAGCACCTAGACAGACGGTCCCCAAAGCGGTGTGCTCTTCTCCCGTCTCCTCAGACGGCTGGTCTCCCTAAAACAGCCTCAAGATTTTCAATATCACATATTTGAACCTGGGGAAGAAATGACGTGGGAAAAGGGTTTTAATTTTTATTTTCCTTGCACCGTTTCTATGCCCAGTAAAGTCTCTCCATGGGGTGTCCTCCTGGAATATCACCAGCCGCCTCTCGGGGGGGCAGCTTTCTGCCTTTAACCTACCACCCAACAGAAACAAGAGGCAGCCACTTCCCAGAGACACAGAGCCAGGGTGTGCACACATCCCAGTGCTGGCTTGGCTTCACTGCTTTTATTACACAGGAGCACCGGAACAGCTGCCTAGTGAAAAATACAAGACAGAGAAATCTAGCCAGGGGGTGATGGGCCAAATTCTGTGCTGAGCATCGCACACCTGGCAGGCTTGTTGGAATCAGGGGTGGAAGTCAAGACAGGATTTTGCCCTGTGGTTGGAGGGGAACGGAGCACCCTGGTTTATACCACATGCTGGTTTGTTTTCTCATAGGAGGCCGGTTGCTCTTGGTGGCCAATCTCACAGGTTTGCCAGGCCTTCTCCTCAATTCCAGGCGCACCCAACTCTCCCAGCAAAACCAGGGAGGCAGGAGTAGGCCTCCAGCTGGTAAATGCAGCAGGTGAGGGACACACACTCTAACTGGGAGGTTAAAATTAGTCCTGATCTGAAGCCAAGTGGAGCATTTCACAGATTCCAGCCAGTCTTATCGCTACCCAGCAAAACCACGAGCTTGTCTCTCTCCTGCCTCCCGTCCAGTAAAGCTCCGGCTGCCATTCTGCTAACTCTGCCCACTCCTCTGGGGAAAAACAGACAGTGACGTCCTCAGACATATCTGCACCCCGCTCACCGCTCGGGAAAGCTCCAGCTTTTGCTTATTTCTGATGAGTGTTTACACGGCACCAGAGGCGGGAGCTAGGAGCTTTGCAGACACATCGATCCAGTGACTGTCCTGCCCCGGGAGCTTGCAACGTAAGGGCTGGATTCTGCTCACCTCCCTCCCCACGGACGCCACGGCTGCAGTGTCGTTTGCATGGAGAGAGATGCGCATCTATGAATTCAGAGTTTGCCTGGTTGTTGTTCCTTCCCCTCCATTTTCTTTAATCTCCTTCCTCTGAAGCACTGGGGTGGCCAGGGCTACAGACGGGATGTTGGGGGTGGGCCAGGGCGCTAAGGGGACCCCGAGCGTTCTCGCTCTCACGTGCTGGGCTGGCTGGTTCATGCCCACATTTTCGGGGGTTAACTCATCGCCATGTGTGGGGTGGGGAAGAATTTCCCCCCCTGCTCGGATTGTCAGTCACCTGGGGGGAGGGGGCACGTTGCCGTCTTCTGCAGCCTGTGGGTGCCAGTCCCTTGCCAGGATTATTGGGGTGTCTCTCACTTCAGCCTTTCCCTGACACTGACAAGCACTGGGGCCCCTCGGTCCCTCCGACCCTCCTGTGCTCTAGTCTCCTGTGGGCTGCCAAGCTCTGGTCTGATCTCGCCGTTGGGGTCAGTGGGCGGGTGCTGGGGGGCGCTGCTGGCCTGTGCTATGCGAAAGATCAGACCAGACGCTCGGGTTGTCTCTTCCAGCTTTAAATTCTGTGATTCTGTGACTCCAAAGGGTCTATGGCTGCTCTCCACCTCTGCCTTGCTCCTGGGCACACCCCACATTTTAACACCTCCATTTTTAAAAACAAATCTCAAGAAAAAGGGGCATTGCAGCGCCATGTCAGTACCGGTTAGCACAGGACATTAGGACATTGTTATTCACTTCGTAGTGTCTGGTGCAGGGGGCTCTGCAAAACAAGGACCCGGTCCCTGCACCAGATGGCTCATTCCCTAGGACCCCGCTACCGCAACCCCTTGGGAGCAGCCGACCTCTGGGCCCCCACGGAGCCCCACGCGAGGCCAGTGTAGGGCCAGAAACAGACGAACAGAGCAGGGGAGCAAGAGGACAGGGTAGCACTGACATGGGAACGTTTTGCACACTTGGCGGTCGTCTCCGGCCTTGTTTAAACCCCCGTGTGAGACAACCCCTGAGAGCCGAAGTCGGAGACGTCACCGTCTACACGACGGGCAAACGGCACTGGTGCGAACAGCAGTGGGTAGTGTTTGTTTGGGCTGGTGCAGGTGGCTGTAATCCCCAGTGTAAACACTCACACAGCTTGGCACCTGCCCAGCCATCACATGGCCTCTCTCTGCGGTGCTCTCCCCTAAGGGCCCCAGGGCTGCCACCTCTTGAGAGTCCATCACGAGCCTCGTGATCTTTGCCGTGTTTGTTTAAAGCCCCAGCTGCCGGAGTCAAGAGACTGTGGGAGAATCCCCGCTTCCATGGATTGTGGAGAAAAGCCCGACAATGGGAAGCAAAGACACCATAAAGGCTAGGAAGCAAATCAAACAAACCCAAGGTTTAAAAGATGCTCAGGGCTTTTAAGCCAGTCCCATGATCCTTTGCAGCCTGACTCATGATGTTTGATCACATGAGGCTGCTGGCAGTATGGCCTCCCCCCTCCATTTATCATCATCCCTCACGGCTTATGTCAAATCTAGACCCAAACCTTCTTTATCTCCTTCACACCAATGACTGGCCTGCGGAACAGAGCCAGGGCTGGACCGGTCTGAGCCAGGCCACAGCCCGGCAGGACAGGGAAGCAGACATGGAAGGATTTCCAGTGCAAGAGAGACTATTATTGTCACATGCCCTTCTTGCCGTCTCCTCTTCTACCCTCTCCACCTGACAGATTAGGGTGCCTGGAGGCGACAGGGGAGGTCAGGGCGGGAGGATAAAGCCCCAATCCGGCAACTGGATCCCCGCCAGCAGATCCAATTGCAGGATCAGGGCCCAGGCTGCCCAGTGAAGGACCAGGGCCAGATCCGCAGCTGGTGTCAATCCAGGGAGCCCGGCTGCCATGGATGGAGTTGGTCCGATTTCCACCGGCGGAGGATTCCTGGCCCGTCCCCGTTTGCCCCCATTCTCAGCTACAGTTAAACACAAATCACCTTTTCCCCCTCTCCAAAAATCCCTTCCTGGGGGACCCGGCCAAGGAGCCGGCGCCTGGCGGGCGGTCCCGGGGGATGCGGGCGGGTGGCGCGGGGATGGTGAACAAGGGAAGCGCCGGTAGCAGCTGGGGGCGGGGGGAAGCCGGGGGACCCCCACGCGGCCCAGCCACTGTGCCCCGGGCTGAGCCTTGTCCTGGCCCCCGCCCAGCCCGTGCACGCCCCGTGCGGGCCAGGGGCGAGTGGAGCAAAACGTGCCCCCGCCAGGAAGGGCTCTGCGGCCGGGGTGGGGCGCGGGCGGCGAGGATCCAGGTCCCCCGCCCCCCGCCAAACCCACGGCACTTGCAAGCCTCGGGGGGAGCAGGCGAGGGGCCCATTTGCTAGGGGGAGAGCTGACTCCGCCCCACGGATCCCCGAGCAGCCCCCCCCCCCGGGACAGCGGATCCCTGCGCGCAGCAGCCCCCCCCGGGAGCGCGGATCCCTGCGCGCAGCAGCCCCCCCCCCGGGAGCGCGGATCCCTGCGCGCAGCCTCCTGGGCAGCCCCCCCGGGAGCGCGGATCCCTGCGCGCAGCAGCCCCCCCCCCGGGAGCGCGGATCCCTGCGCGCAGCCCCCAGGCAGGTCCCGGCCGGGCTCCCCGAGGCGCGCCCCGCGCAGGGAGCGGGCAGCCCGCTGCACTCACCCGCTGCGCGCTGCGCCCCGGCTGCGCCCCGGCTCCCCTATGGCCGCCGACTCGGGAACTTCCCCAGCCCGATCGGCCGTCGCCGGGGGCAGAGACAAAGGGCTCCGCGCCCGCTGCATCCTGGGAGCCGTAGTCCGCGCGTAGGGACGCGCGGGGCCGGCGCGCAAGGGGGGCGCAGGACGCGCGCACCTCGCCAGGGCGCGGGGCCAGGGCGCAGGGTTCCCCGCGCAGCGCCGGGCCGGGGGCGCTGTGAGCCCGGCCGCGGGGGACACGGGTTCGCCCGGGCTGGGGCCGGGAGGAAAACTACAGCTCCCAGCAGCCGCGGGCGGCGCCGAGCCTCCGGCTCCGGTTTGGCACCGGAGTCTGCACCCCGCTCCGGTCCCGGGATCTCCCGTGTCCGGCCTGCGCTGCGGGACCGAGAGGCAGCCGAGCCGGCCCCGACCTCTGCACCCCCCCGCCCCGCTGAGCCCAGACTCTCCAAACCGGATTAGCTGGTGCAGAAATAACCCGGTGTGAACAGGCGGTGCCGGGTGGAAGGCAGGGCAGGGTCGCTGCGCCCAGGGCCCACTCTGGCCCGCCCGTCTCCTGGGGCTGGCTGGATTTTCGGGCACATGACTCAGTGGCCCCTTCCCGGGCACAGAACAATCAGCGTCAGCAGTGGTTCGAATTCGTACTGTTCCGTGCCCAGAGGCCCCAGGCACGCCTGCGGACTCCCGGTGCTAGGAGCTGTACAGACAGGAGCAAAGAGACAGGCCTTGCCCTAGCCTAGAGCACCAGAGGCCAGGAGGATGAACCAGACAGGCGGGCAGGGCCAGGGAGAGGGAAGGAAGAGGTAACAATCCAGTCATCTTTAGCTTTTGGATCCCAATGACAGAAAGACCCTTCCAGCCAGGGACTGTAACACTGACCCCATGTGCTGGGCAGGCTGCAAGGAACTGGGTTCTGCTTAGTGCAAGCCTGAGTCCTGGACCCAACATTGGGTCACCGCCAGAATGTTTCCAAGGACCACGTGGCACAGCCGGACCCATGGCCCTGGCTGGGCTCGCCTCCCTCTCCAGGCACTGCAGCCTCTGGGTCCCAGCGCCACTCAGGTCTGGCCCAGACGTCAGTGTGACCGGAGTAGGGGCAGGACCTGACCGAAACCGCCCTTGGGCAGGGCTGTAACCATGGCGGGGCGAGCAGGGCAGCTGCCCAGGGCGCAAAGCCGCAGAGGTAGCTCAGGCCAGGTGGTTCAGGCCAGCCCCACGCGGGGAGGGAACATCACCTCCACCCCCGGACTCACCTCAGCAGGCCTCCCAGCCGGTCTCAGGTGGGGGAGATGCAGCCAAAAAATCTGAGGGGCAAGTGACCCCCCACACGTGTCTCCTCTGGTTGGGGGCGCAAATATGCTTGCCCAGCCCAAGCACTAAAATGCCTAGTTACGGCTTTGCCCCAGGGCTTCCAGCCCCAGACTATTTACTGGGTCACGACGGGCCGTAAACATTTACAGGTGGGTCCTGAGCCCAGAAAGGTTGAGAACCCCTGTCGTAGAATAATGTGCAGAGACACAGAGCCTGCCCTGGGACGGGGCCAGGGTGCAAACACCAAGTCTTCTCAGCTGGTGTTTTGGTCACTGGCACAAAGGCTCCTAGAGGTGCTGGCTCTCTGGGCTCAAACCTGCATGCTGGGTCCGGCTCTGTCCTGGCTGGTGGAAGCCATGGGAAAGAACTGGTTCTGTCACTGGCTGGGGTTTTCAGGGGCAGGGTGCCAGCTGTCTTTAAGGAAGCTATTGCAGGATTCTCAATTCTACCTGTTAGACCAGAATCTCACCGCCCTGCTCTCATGCTGTGACTGGTTTTGAAAGTTTAGATGTAGATGAGACAGGGACTTCTGCCGCCCGGGGGCATAGTCTGGCAGCTTGAACCTTTCAGGGCTACATGTTCAGAAAGGCCGGGTGCAATCCATGTGCCATAAACCATGCACGGCTGTGAATCGGGGCTGCGCGGGGCGGTATAAAGGTTTGATTGGCTTTTGTTTGCAAGCACATTCGCCATCGGTAGCTGCTGGAAGCTGCTCCGGGATTTGGAATGGTAACAACGTTACTGAGCGCGTCATTATCCTGGGTATATTACGTAATTCTATAAAATCCAGTTCTGCACCTAGCTGGGCTGGGTAACCGCTGGCTTTTCCCCACCTCTCCCCAGTTTGCTTGTTACGCCCACTGGTTCATCTTGCCTTCGAGTGGCTTTAGGGCTGTCTCTTGCCATGTCTTCGCACAGCAGCTAGCGCGGGGCCCATCCTCACCGGGAGCTATGAGAGACGTGGCGATATCCTGGGCGCACCTCCTGGAATTCAGATCAACATTACTGAGCGAAGTGCAACTCGATGGGCCTCAAAGGCATTGACCTGTCACCGTGTTTGTGTTACTAGGGAATTGGATGTAACATCTCTAGGAGACTGACTAGTGGAATCTCTGGGAAGGGGCAGGAATGTCAAAGGATTTTTGGGACAACACGTGGGAAGTGGATTTCCTAGGAAATCCTGGGGGTTGGGAATGACCCATCTCTGAGTCCGTCCTCTTGAAGCTGAGAAAAACCCATTGTCCACTGATCCCCTGCTCCTGGAAACTCCAGATCAGAGACCCCTGAACAGCATAAAGGATGGACTAAACTTTTCATCTGGGTGCTAGTCCTGAGCTGGGGCTGCTATGAACCTGTGACCCTAAAGGGGGGTTGAAGGACTACTCCTGCCAGAGCCCTTGTTGGGGTGAGGGGTGTGATCACTGGTAAGCTCACTAGAATCTGTGTAGGTTCTTTTATTGTTTGTCACATGCTTTCTCTGTAATGCTTTTGACCTAAGAATGAATGTTTGCATAGAGAAGGCTGTGTGGTTGCTTAACCCTGGGCACTTGTACTGTGACTAATCTCTGAAGATCAAGGAGACCCGCCTGGCAGACTGTCTGTTGCTGGGAATAAGACAGCGAGGGCAGGGAACTGCTCAGGGAACTGGAATACGGCAGGCAGGAGGGAGAGAGACACAAGTCTCCACCCAAGACAGGTGACAGATAGGAGGCTGGAAGTCTCAGAATGGGTGCCCTTGCTGAACCACTGAGAGGAAATACAGGGTGCAGTGGCCCTGCGTGGTGACAGATGCTACTGCAATACCCATAGTCAACCCTAAGACGAGCGTACGTCCTGGGGCGTAGACCTGCGAGCGGGTGATGCCGTCATGATGCAGAGAATGGAGGGCTGGAGAGACAGGGATTTGGGGAGGACGAGCGTGCGATGGGAACTGTCACAGGGGAGAAGAGAGAGGCTGGGCCCAGGAATATAAGAACGGGAGGCGGTGCAGAGTAATGCCGTCTGGCGGCATTACTAGAAATAGACTCCGGAGTCAGTGAACTGTAATGGGTGGAGAGCAGAGGCGTCAGGACAGTTATTAGGCAGTCCCTGTGTCGTCCCAGTGGTGTGCCAGGCGGTTCACAGAGAGACCCAGTGCTCAGACGCTGCGGTGCGGGGGGGGGGGGGGGCTGTAAGAACTCGTGCAGAAATAGGAAAACGAGGGCCCCAGAGGAGCTATTCGTGATCAAAAGTGATTCACCAGATTAATGCACATTTGAAACCCACTCGCCAAGTCTCCCCTTTACGTGTCGTCTCCCCTCCTCTCTCTCTCCTTCTTTAGAGTCTTTTGCTAAACTCCAGCCCTCCTCCTGACCTAGCTGAGCGCTTGCTTAAAATCTGCCTCAGCCACAGGGTTGAAGGGCTCAGTGTGGACAGCGCATGGATCCGATGGCAGGATCGGGTCCCAGGTACAGACGAATGCTCTGCAGATCTCTGAGAGGATCCTCTTCCACGGTGGATCTGGGATGTGTTGGCCTAGTCTGTGCACTGTTCACACCGCAACCCATTCTAGCTTAACGCAGTTTTAAAGGCAACCTGCCAGGAGAAAAGCGATGTGCATTTTTTTAAGTCCCAATAGCTCCTGCCATGGCATCTATGGTCCTTCTCCATCCCTTCCCATCGCCTGCTCTCAACTTCTCCTTCCCTGTCTCTCTGACTGGGGGAGCTCTTATTTAATATTTTCATTAATGACCTTGGCACAAAGCAGGAGCGTGCTAATGAAATGTGCTGACGACACAGAGCTGCGAGGCATCGTCACCGCGGAGGAGGATCAGAATATCACCCAGAAAGAACTGGGTGACCCTGGGGACTGGAGTTCCGGAAACGGGATGAAATTTAAAAAGTACAAAGTGCAAATTCATGCACTTAGGAGGACTAATAAAAATTTCTGCTACAAGCTGGGGGTTCATCACTTGCAAACAACAGGGGAGAAGAAAGACCTGGATGTTGATAAATTGAAGATGGTTCAGAGAAGAGCCACAAGAATGGTTATCGTGATAGACTCAAGGAGCTCAGTCTATTTAGCTTAAGAAAGAGAAGGCTACGGGTGACTTGATTACAGTCAGACTGGAAATAAGGCGTACCTTTTTATCAGTGAGGGTAATTAACCACAGGAAGAATTTACCAAGGGTCCTGGTGGATTCTCCATCTCTGACGGTTTTCAAATCAAGACTGGATGTTTTCCTAAAAGCTCTGCTCTAGGAATTACTTTGAGGTAGCTCCTTGGTCTGAGCTATACAGGAATTCAGACGAGATGATCACAATGGATCCTTCTGGCCTCGTGATCGATGAACCTGTGGCTCTGTCTATCAGTCCATCCCAGGATGACTCTGAGCCACCAGTGTGATGTAGCTGTCCAAACGGCAAAGGCGATCCTAGGATGCATCAGGCCTGGCAGTTCCCGTAGAGATGGAGAAGTGTAACTGCCATTCTACAAGGCACTGGTGAGGGCTTGTCCTAGACAGAAAGGGAAGGGTCACCACCTGTCCGTATACAGGGCTATAAAATCCCTCCTGGCCAGAGGCAAAACCCTTTCACCTGTAAAGGCTTAAGAAGCTAGGAGAACCTCGCTGGCACCTGACCCAAAATGACCAATCAGGGGACAAGATACTTTCAAATCTGGAGTGGCGGGGGGAGAACAAAGGGTTGGTCTGTCTGTGTGATGCTTTTGCTGGGAACAGATCAGGAATGCAGCCTTACAGCTCCTGTTAAGTTAGTAAGTCATCTAGCTAGAAATGCATTAGATTTCCTTTTGTTTAATGGCTGGTAAAATAAGCTGTGCTGGAGGGAATGTATAGTCCTGTTTTTGTGTCTTTTTGTAACTTAAGGTTTTGCCTAGAGGGATTCTCTATGTTTTGAATAGGATTACCCTGTAAGGTATTTACCATCCTGATTTTACAGGGGTGATTCTTTTACCTTTTCTTTAATTAAAATTCTTCTTTTAAGAACCTGCTTGCTTTTTCATTGTTCTTAAGATCCAAGGGTTTGGGTCTGTGTTCACCTGTACCAATTGGTGAGGATTCTTATCAAGGCTTCTCCAGGAAAGAGGGTGTAGGGCTTGGGGGGATATTTTGGGGGAAGACGTCTCCAAGTGGTCTCTTTCCCTGGTCTTTGTTTAACACGCTTGGTGGTGGTAGCATAGGGTTCAAGGAAAAGGCAAAGTCTGTACCTTGGGGAAGTTTTAACCTAAGCTGGTAAGAATAAGCATAGAGGGTCTCTCATGCAGGTCCCCACATCTGTACCCTAGAGTTCAGTGTGGGGAAGGAACCTTGACAGTGCTGCATGCTTTTCTGGTCACCCGTGTTCAGAAAAGAGGAATCCAAACTGGGACAGCTGCAGAGACGGGCTGGGGGCATAGAGAGACCGCGAGGAGACTGGGAGCTTGGCTTGGAGAAAAGCTGATGACGCTCCAAGAGGAGGCTAGCACCAGAATAAATAGGGGTGAGTTCAGGCTGGAAATGAGAAGAAGGTTTCTAACCATCAATCAGGGGAGCTTTCAGAGTAACAGCCGTGTTAGTCTGTATTCGCAAAAAGAAAAGGAGGACTTGTGGCACCTTAGAGACTAACCAATTTATTTGAGCATGAGCTTTCGTGAGCTACAGCTCACTTCATCGGATGCATTCAGTGGAAAGTGTAGAAGATCTTATTATGTACACACAAAGCATGAAAGGCTCTGGGAGTAGCGGGGGCAAGAAACCTAGCTGGCTGTATGGGGGACCCTGAACAGGAGGGGATGCTGCAGTGGCCTCCCGAGGCAGGGGCCCTTTCAGTCCTTTGTTCCTGTGAGAGGAGGCATGGAGGGGTCAGAGACACAAACGGGCTGGCAGGGAAAGGGGAGAGACTCAGAGCCCAGCCCTGCCTCACCCAGCAGCTGGCCAAAGCGGGACCCCCAGGAGGCTGACCGGGGAGCCAGAGCAGGCCTCGCGCCAGAGAGCCCCCCAGTAGGGAAGAGGCTGAGAGCCCGGTGGGCTGAGCGCCCGGCACTGCCGTGACACCCAGGGGAGAGCTGGGGAAGTGCCAGAGGCCCACGTCCTGCTGGATGGGAGCAGCAGACGGCTCCGGAGGCAGCAGGGGGGCCAGGGGGCAGCCTGGGAAGAGAGCTAGCCTCCCGCCTTGTTCCATGGAAAACCCCTCCAGCCGGAGCGGCCTCCGTACGGCCCCGGTGCGTGCGGGGCTGAGCGAAAGCAAAGCAAGCGGCAGCGTCGTGTGAGAGGGGACGGGGACAGCCACTGGCACAAGAGTGTGACACGCACCAGCCCTGACGCCGGGCAGGGGCACGTTCGTGCATCCCCACGTCACACGACGGGGCCAGGACACGCCGGCTCCAGCGGCAAGAGTTACAGCAAGTGCTGTCAGCCGCAGATAAATCACGACGGCCCCCCAAGGAACAGAGCCACTTCCCAACATGCTCCTGGCCCCCCAGCCGGGTGGGACGAACCTCTGGTAACCATCACTAATGGGGAGTTTTCCCCTCTCCGCTACAGCATCCCTCCCACCATTTAAAGGGGCTAAAGTGGGGTGCAGCGCCACTCAGGTTTGGCCCGTCCACCCCGCCGGAGATGGAGGAACGTCTTGGCCAAATCCGGCACTGCAGCCCCCGCACCAGGTCGCAACAACCCTCAGTTGGGGGGGCTCTCAGTCGGGGGGAAGAGGGAGTGGCGGGGGGCGGGAGCCAACTGCCCGTTAATGGGGGCGGGAGGGTTGAGCGTCAAAGCGGGACAGGTGGAAGGTCTGCTCCGGCCACCCACCAGCTGGCAACCCGATCACACGCGCCACCCTCTGGAATTGGCGCAGGGTCACTTACGCCTGGTCTGGGATTTCTACTCTGTTGCCAGCACGAAAAACATTTGTTAGGTCAGCTGGTGGCATCCCCTCTGAACGTCCCAATCATGCTGAACTTACATGGCCAGACAGGCAACGAACTTCCACGTATGCTATGGGACGCCGTGAGCCTCTGCAGGTCACACGCGTCATGCAGCCTGGCTCGGGTGCCCGATAGGATTGGGGCAGGGTGGGGGGTAATAGGCACCTACATAAGACAATGTCCCGAATATCGGGACGGTCCCTGTAAAATCGGGCATCTGGTCAGCCTAAGGCTGGCCCACTGGGTGTGTCTGGATGAACCATTGATCCGGAGCCTGGCAGACTCCTCTTTACATCTGGGGCAAAATTCAGTTTAAAAAGTCGTTGTCTCAGGCATTAGAGAGAGAGAGAGAAAGAGAGAGCACGTGTGTGTGTCTGAGAGAGAGAGAGAGTGTGGGGGGGTGTGAGAGAGAGAGAGTAGGGGTGTGTGAGAGAGCGAGGGAGAGAGAGAGAATGGGTGTGGGTGAGAGAGAGAGAGATATAAAGAGAGAGTGGGGTGCATGTGAGAGAGAGGGGGAGAGAGTGGGGTGTGTGAGAGAGAGTGGGAGAGAGTGGGGGGTGCATGTGTGAGAGAGAGGGGGAGAGAGTGGGGGTGCATGTGAGAGAGAGGGGGGGAGAGAGTGGGGGTGTGTGAGAGAGAGGGGAGAGAGAGTGGGGGGTGCATGTGAGAGAGAGAGGGAGAGAGAGTGGGGGTGTGTGAGAGAGAGGGGGAGAGAGTGGGGGTGCATGTGAGAGAGAGATAGATATAAAGAGAGAGTGGGGGGTGCATGTGAGAGGGGGGGTGCGTGTCAGAGAGGGAGAGAAAGAAAGAGTGGGGGTGTGTGAGAGAGAGGGGGAGAGAGTGGGGGTGCGTGAGAGAGAGAGGGGGAGAGAGTGGGGGTGCGTGTGAGAGAGAGAGGGGGAGAGAGTGGGGTGCATGTGAGAGAGAGAGAGGGAGAGAGTGGGGATGTGAGACAGAGGGGGAGAGAGATTGGGGGTGCATGTGAGAGAGAGAGCAAAAGCAAAATACCCAGGAGGGAGTTTGCATCCTGGTTCCTCTGTTAACCCTGTGCCAAGCGTAACGACTCTCGAGCCTTGCCCAGGTCGGCCTCATGCCGTTGGTGCTCGTCTGCAGAGACCAGGTGGACCCAGTCCCCCTGTTGGTCGATTTCGCCTCGTTTCCACAGACAGACAGACAGAGAGCCCTGCTGTGGACAACACCATGCTGATGTTGCAGTCCTGACTTTCAGACGTGCAGAGCACCCACCACCCGTTGCAGCCCCTGGGAGCGACGGGTGCTCAGCATCCCTTCAAGTCAGGCCACGAGAGGTGACCTCTCTCCACGCCGCACCCCAGGGGCTGACCTCGCAGCGGCCCTTGTAGGTGCCGAGCGAGACGCTGGGGAGCTGGGCTGCGTGTTTGGTGGGACAGCCCGGCAGCGAGCAGAAGGAGCTGGAGTTTCGCGGTCTCTCTGCTCAGGGACGAGCTGTCTTGTGCCCCCTCTCGGGGCTGTGTGGCTGCAGGGATGGAGGACGCGGCCCTTCCTCAGGGTTCTGAGTTGAGCGCATGGTGCCTAGATGCTAGGGAGCAGGGGCCATTAAAAACACATGGCCGGACTGGGCTGGCCCGCAGCTGTTTCATAAGGACACTTCGCGCGGATTCAGCACTTTGCATCTTCCAAGCACGTGACAAACGAATCCCCTTCCTCCACAAACCCACGTGCACCTTCAGTTCTGCCAAGGCACCCGGGTCCCAAAGGCTGGGCGGCTCCCCACGCTGGGAATTGGCGCTAAGGAGCGATGGGCTGGCCGACGTGAGCCATCGCAGGCCGCTCCCTCAGGCTGCACAGTGTATGTCTCTGCCTCTCCGGGCCGCGGGGCCGCCCCGTCTGCCCACAGTCCCACAGAGCGCCTGGGACAGGGCCGGTCGGACTCAGCGAGATCACCTCCCTCCGCTGCCTGTGAGCCAGGTGTGAGGATGTGACGCAGCAGGGAGGGGGGAGTGTTGACCTGGGAATGTGCCCTGGGGATGGGAGACCTGAGAGCCTGTCACCTGAGCCAGGAGGGGGAGGGGGAGGTGACACCTCTGCCCGGGAATGTGAAGACAGGCTGCAGGAGGGAGCCTGATGGGGGCAGGGGGGTTAGTTTCATTTTGGGGCTGGGTGGAGGAACACAGGGAACCCCAGGGCTGGGGTCTAAGCTCCCTGCTCCCCCAGAAGGACGTGATTGAGGGGTTCTGGTTGTACCCACAAGCTCTGTTGGGGGCTGTGTTCCTGTTGTCCAATAAACCTTCTGTTTTACTGGCTGGCTGAGAGTCTCAGTGAATCCCAGGAAGAGGGGTGCAGGGCCTGGACTTCCCCACACTCCGTGACAACTGGTGGCAGCGGTGGGATGTACTGCACCCCGTGAACGGCGCTTCCTGCAGTAAGTGACTGGGGAACAGTAAAACGAAGGGGGATTGACGGGGACCAGGCGTGCTGAAGATTCAGAGAGAGACGGTTTCAGGGGGCGGTTAACCCCTGGAAGTGTGTGACCAGAGAGAAGGATTTTGCAGTAACAGGATCCCCCGGGGGATTGCAACGAGCGGTCCCAGGGGCGGAGGAGTCTGCAGCTCAACCCTGGCAAAGAGGTGGTGACCTCAAGAAGGACTGGCACACGAGGGGTTTTTCCTGGATACCGTGGAAAGCTGCCCGGCCTGCGAGTGGCCAGCAGGGAGATGTACACTAAACACCTTAAGAGCGACCTGGTGGAGCTGTGCAGGCAGAGGGGGCTGCGCATCAGGAGGTCCACCAAGGAACAGCTGATTGCCTAGCTGGAGGAGAGGGATCGCTTGGATGACCCAATCCCTGTCCCAGAGGGAAGCCGCCCGGCGGACACAACGGGGGCCCTGGGGCCTGACCGGGCTGGGAGGGGTCAGACTGCTGCCCAGGACATCCCGAGACCCTTCCTACCTAGGCCTGGGGGAGGGGTTGGGGGAAGCCCAGCGAATACCGAGGTCACCCTGACCCCAGCAGCCAGCAGGGGATCCTCCTGGTGGAGCTCCGCATCCCTGGAGCCAATGCGGCTGGAATGGGAGAGGGAGATGAAAATGAGGGAGCTGGAGGATCATGAAAAACAACGTCAACATGAGCAGGAGGAGGAGAAACAATGTCAACGTGAGCGTCAGGAGAAGGAGAGGGAACGTCAGGAGAAGGAGCGGGAACGTCAGGAGAAGGAGAAACAAAGACAGCATGAACTGGAGCTGGCCAGGCTGAGGAGCAGTGGGGCCCCGGCTGCGGTGCGTGAGGGGGGACCCAAGACTACAAGGAGCTTTGATAAGTGCTTCCTGGCCCAGCGTAAGGAGGGGGAGGACATAGATAGCTTCCTGACGGCCTTTGAGAATGCCTGCGAGATGCACAGGGTTGACCCTGCAGACAGGCTCCAGTTCCTCACCCCCTTACTGGACCCCAAAGCCGTGGAGGTGTACAGCCGAATGACAGGGCCGGAGGCAGGGGACTATGAACTGTTCAAACAGGCCCTGCTCCGTGAGTTTGGGCTGATCCCCGAGATGTACCGGAGAAGGTTCCGGAGTCAGCGTAAAACGCCTGAGGTCACCTACCTACAACTGGTCAACCGGATGCAGGGGTATGCCCGCAAGTGGACAGCTGGGGCCCGAGCTAAAGAGGACCTGCTGGACCTAATCGTACTGGAGCAACTGTATGATCAGTGCCCGTCCGACCTGAGGCTGTGGTTGGTGGACAAACAGCTCGAGAACCCCCAGCACGCAGGGCAGCTGGCCGACGAGTTTGTGAACAGTCGGTCACGGGGTAGCCGGGAGGAGTCCCAAAAGAACAGGCCCCCCCCTGATGCAGAGAGAGTCACCATGGGGCCTCCCAGCGGGGAAATAGGGAGAACCCCCTCCAAAGGGGAACGCCTGGCGTCGGGCCCCTCCGACCCGCTCGAGGGGACCAACGTGACCTGAGCTGCTATCACTGTGGCCAGAGAGGCCACGTACGGACCCAGTGCCCCGGGCTCAGGGACAGACTGAACAGACCCAACCTACCCAGGGTTAACTGGGTAGGGACCCAGCTGGATGAGGGGCAGACGACCCAAGAAAGGGGGGCTACCAGTTTACCACTTGCACAGGAGGGAAGAGTACCCCAGGCCAGCTCCGCCAGAGGGCTGGAGGCTCTGGACTCAGGGTGCTCGGTTTACAGGGTGGGCGCGGGGCTGTCCCTCCGGAGAGAGTGCCTTGTTCCCCCGGAGGTGGATGGGAGGAAGGTCAGTGGATACTGGGATACGGGCGCGGAGGTGACGCTGGCCTGGCCCGAGGTGGTGGCCCCACATCGGGTGATGCCCAACACATACCTGACCCTGACAGGGGTGGGCGGGACCCCATTTAAGATGCCCGTGGCAAGGGTACACCTGAAATGGGGGGCCAAGGAGGGCCCCAAGGATGTGGGGGTACACCACCATTTGCCCACTGAAGTTTTGATGGGGGGAGACCTAGAGGACTGGCCAAGCAAGCCCCAGACCGCCCTGGTTGTGACCCGTAGCTAGAGCCGGCGAGGGGCACTGCACCCTGACCTTCGGGAGGGTACCACACCGGAGGCGCAGGACCCTACCCTGGTGGGGAGGGAGCGCCGAGGGGCACGGCTCAGAGAGGCGGAGGCCTCAGACCTGGCCAGCGAGAGGGAACAGGTCCCCATCCCTGCCCCAGCCGCTGAGTTCCAGGCCGAGTTGAGGAAAGATCCCTCCTTGCGGAAGCTCAGGGACCTGGCCGACCTCAGTGTGGGACGGACCATGAGGAGAGGCTGCCAGGAGAGGTTCCTGTGGGAGAAGGGGTTCCTGTACCGAGAATGGGCTCCCTCAGGGGAAGTGGAGTCCTGTGGGATCAGGAGGCAGCTGGTGGTCCCCCAGAAGTATCGCTGCAAGCTACTGTACCTGGCCCATGACATCCCCCTCGCAGGGCACCAGGGAATCCGGCGCACCCGGCAGAGGTTGCTACAGAACTTTTACTGGCCCGGGGTCTTTACCACGGTCCAGCAGTATTGCCGATCCTGCGACCCCTGTCAGAGGGTGGGGAAGGCCCGGGACAAGGGGAAAGCGGCTTTGAGACCTTTGCCCATCATAGAGGAGACTTTCCAGAAGGTGGCTATGGACATCGTGGGGCCTCTCAGCAAGATGACTCGGTCAGGGAAGAAATACATTCTGGTGGTGGTAGATTTCGCCACCCGCTACCCCGAGGCAGTGCCCTTAGCTTCCATTGAAGCAGACACCGTGGCCGATGCGCTCCTGACCATTTTCAGCCGAGTGGGGTCCCCCAAGAAAGTCTTGACAGACCAAGGCTCCAACTTCATGTCGGCCCTGCTCCGGTGCTCATGGTCACGAACCCTCCAGCCACCCTGAGAACCACCAGCTCTCAGGGCGGGCCCCTTCTCCTTGCCCGCTGCCCAGCGGCCCCGCATCACCCTCTGCTGCCCGCCGGATTTGGGTTTGGAATGCTGGTGGTCAGGAACAATTTAAACCATCTTAAAAATGTCTAAATCACAAGGGGGGGAAGTTGGAGCGGGGATGAGGCCGCAGCAGGAGAAGGCAGCGTTTGTAACCTTTGAACCAGCTCCTCCCATCCTAGGGCGTGAAGCTGCTGCAAAAGGTGTGAGGTGCACAACTGCCTCGCGAAAGGAGTGTGATTTGCCCTAAGCAGCGGCCAGTCATTGGTTGAGATTAAAGCCAGAAGAGACCATGAGCTCATCCCGTCCGCCCGCCTGTCCAGCCCAGGCCAGGGTCACCTGTACGGAGCCCAGTAACGTGTGCTGGCGAAGGCACCTCCCAGACGGGCAGCCACGAGCCGGAGAATCCCCCACGTCCCTTGGCAGTGTGCACCCATGGGTCCTCGCCCTCCCTGGGCGCAGTGCGTGCCTCGGTTCTCAGTCTAATTTGGTTTCAGTGAAGATAAGTGGCCTCTGCGGACCCGCACAGCAGCTGGGCACATGCAAGGGAAAGTCAAGGTGGCCACAGGAGCCCAAGCCCGCCAGCAGGCTCTCCCCAGCGGGGCCAGAGCGGCTCCAAAGCAGCTTTAAGTTACGTAGCGAGGGGTGAGTGTGGGAGCGTCGTGCTGCCCCAAAGGCTCCGCCGAGCGCACGCCGCAGCCCGCTCCAGAGCCCTCCGCTCCCTCTTGGCAGAGCAAGTACCACGCACCTGGCCGGTTTCGGGCTGACCTTTACCCCCAGCCTCAGCGGCCCATCCACATGGCCTCTGACGGAGCCAGGCGGATGCACATGAGGCCCCGCCTGCACTGGGCGCTTGGTAGGCCATTGCCCCAGGTCCCTGTGGTTAGGTGTTGGGCTGCGTGCGGGTGTCCCCTCTGTGTGCCACCCCGGCCCGGCGCAGGCAGCTGGCGAACTGCCCAACGACCACATCCCGGCTATACTGGCCAGCATTGTGGCATTTTGTTTCAGCCATATGACTACCATGGCCATTAAGTGCAAGATTCTTCAGTTTTTACTTTTGTTGTTGTTTTGGGATGTGTTTGCGTAAGTACTCGGTGACTTCTTAGCAATGTGTGTTTCTGCAATGTCCGCCCTGTTCTTGCCAGACTCTGTGAGTGGGGCCTGCCTCAGACCAGACCTGTATGACAAGGCCTTAGGTCTTACATCCTGCTATGGCCACGTACCATTGTGTTGCCCAATTCCTGCTCGTCGCTGGCGCTTTGGGGCTAGTCGGGCTGCAAGGTGCTACCCAGTGAGACGGGGCAGCAGAGTAAGCCCCAGTGTTTTTCAGTCTGCTTCCAGAGTGACTTTATAAAGCTCCACCATTTACCAGGGACAACCATCCCCGGAGAATTGTGTTACACGTGGACTCTGCCGGGCGGGAGCAAGCCTGGGCCACTGCTCGTGGCAAGAAGAGCTGCCAGTGGTTTGTGGTACCCGGGACACTGATGCCAGCTCAAGGCTCAGCTCTCTCCTCCCTTCCGAGGTTTTCATGCTGACTGGGGCGGCTGCTATTTGAAAGCTGATGAATAATTTCCCAACGTGTTTAACTACGGAGACCTCCCTGAGCTCTGTAACCCGTGAGTGGGAACTGATCACAACCAGCCCCTCTAGAGAACAGGAAATCACTAGCGTAGCGTTAGTCTCTGGAGGGTTATGTGCCAACTGATTCACACCTGGCCAGCCACCCAGCAGAACTGGCTGTTTCCTTAGCCACCAGTGGTGGAAGAAGAACTGACAGTTGAGAAATGGATCATCAGACCACTGGTCCACAGCATGGGGCCCTCCTGGGGCTGCGAACGTTTCCACTTGGCAGTTGGCTCTGATGGTGCTGGCCTGGCAAGCCCTGTATGGCAAGAGAACACAGCTTCGAGCACGGAAACACAGCAGCGAGCTCATCCCCCAGCCAGCCGCTCTGCCCGTATCACGCCCTCGCTGCGTCTCTCCGCTGGAATCACTGAATTCCAACGGGCAATAAGATGCAAACGTTTAATAGCCAGGGCAGCTAGTCATTGGCCCAGCATGGGTAGGGGAGTGCTGGAGTCCCCATCGCTTGGAGCCTTTCAGTAGAGACTTATTAGGCTTTGTCTACACTGCCAACTGAACCTTAACAGGTGCTTTAAAATGTTCCCCCTGCTCCCCCCGAAAGACAAAAGTTTTGCCGCGGCAAGTGGCAGTGACCAGCTGGTTGTCAGCAGGAGCGCTCTCCTGTGGCCAACACGAACCCTGCTCGTAGGGGGTGGAAGTATCGCCAACCAACAGCGTTTACACTGCCTGGCCGTGTCGCTAAACGCTGTGTAGACAAAACCTGACTTGCTTTCTAACCACTAGCTCAACCCCGAGCTGCTGGCCTCGATGCACGGGTATTGCTGGGTGAGGTTCTGGGGCCTGTGCCATGCAGGTCCGACGATCATTCTTAATGGCCCCTTCAGGCCCTGAAATCAGACGCAAGCTTCCTGCCCTGTCCCTGCCTGGCAGGCCCTCTGCAGCCTTCCCTCCCTGCTGATCTGCTCTGGGCTCAGCCTGCTGCTCCCCCGTCCTGCAGCGTAGGATCCTGCACAGCCCCAACACAGGGCAGACGTCCGAGCCGGACGCGAAGGGCGGCGTGCGTCTGAAATTCCCTGCGCGAATCCGGGCCCGTCTCACCGTTGCGTTGATGCCGGGGGGGGTTGCACTGACTAGTAGCACTTGCGTTCTGGCCAGGGCTGGAGATCTGGTTTTCTGGCTCTTACCAAGTCTCCGCCGAGAGCCCTGCGGCGTGCAGAGACAACTCGCTCTAACGCCCCCCGAGCGGCTCTGCGTTGCCCTGGGGACACGGCTCAGCAGCCAGGTGTCCTGAAGCCTCTTTCTCTCTCGCTGTAACCCGCTGGCTCCTCAGAAGGGCAGCGCTAGAAAGGCACCGACAGCCAGGCGCTGGCTCTGCTTCCCAGGGAATCTGAGCGGCCCCGAGATTCCTCTGGCCCAAGGGGGCCTGTCCTGCCGAAGAGCACCAGGGCTGGGGAGCAGCCAGCTCCGCGGCAGGACGCCGGAGGGAATCCAGCCACCCGGGGATGGTGGGGCAGCTGGCCTCTCAGCCGCGAGATGCAGTCAGCCCCCCACCCGGCTCCTCAGTGAGCCACAGAGAGGAGTTGGACCAGCAGCAGCTGTCAGCAGGGTGACCAGACGTCCCGGTTTTAAAGGGACAGTCCCGTATTTAAGCCCTCCTGCAGGGGTCCCGACTTTTTCTTAAAAACAGGCAAATTGTCCCGTATTTTCTGTCTCCCCCGATCAGTACTGGCAGGTCCTGCTGCTGGCCGGGACCCTGCTCCCCAGCTGCCACCCACCAGGAGTGAGTGGGGAGTCCCGTGGCCGACAAGGGGGGTGGGTGTGCCAGGCTGGTGGCGGGGCCAAGCTGCAGCATGAGGGGCCAGCCGCTCCCCCCCGCCGCGTGCCGGCTCTCGGCCAGTAGGACCCCGCCCCCGGCCCGTTTCCAGCTGGCACTGGCTGTGAGCTGCGGTGGGTGGTGAGTGCGGGCAGGCGCCAGGCAGCAGCCAGTTACGCGTCGCCTCTGCTGCCCACCCATCGGCCCTTTACGTGCTCCCCCCTCACCGTCCTCTCCCTGCTTTGCCCCTTCACACACACCCCCAATCCCACTGCTCCTCCATACCCCCCCCCCGCCCCAGCAGGGCATGTCCCATTCCCAGCCCCAGTGGAGAGCTCAGCTCATCACAACCTGGCCGGCAGGCTCCTTCCTTTCCCCACTGCCTCTGGCTGGGCCGGCACCCCAGGATCGCCCAAGACCCTCCAGCCCGGGGCACTGGCCAGGAGGAGCCGAATCCTGCATGTGCCAAAGCCCCGCACAGCGCTGGCATGGGGAAGCCTCCCCGCCCTGCAGCTAAGCTCGGGGGGAGGGGGCAATTTCCAGCCTGTTCACACACCGAACCTGCAGGCTCCACAACAGATAGGGGCTTAGCATCATCTTCACCCCCCAGGCCTCCAGCCTAGGTCCTGCCCCCAGGGAGCATGGGGCCGCCCCGTCCCCTAGGCACCCTCCCCTGCTGAGCCACCTGGCCAGGTTCCTTAGGGCTTAACCCCTTCCTGCCCGCGCTGTAGCCAGGGGACAGGAGGCACTGGGTTATGTCCGTGGCCAGCAGCAGCCTGCAGGTGCTAGCTGCCTTTTGACACTGTGTGGGGCAGGAAGGCGGGGGGAGAAGAGATGAGCTCTCCAAAGACATGGGCCTGGTCATCCCTTTCCCCCCCCTCACCCCCCCCCACAGCTGTAGGCAGCTCCCATCCCTTCCCTCCCCAAAACGCTGCTGCTGGCCACATTCTGGTGTGAACCCTGGCAGAAATGGAGGGGGTGGGGGGAGAGGGGCATGTGACCCTGTGTGTTGTCCCCCCACACACACACCTTGCCTTGGGAAGATACAGTGTCAGGAACCAGGAGAGGCAGGCAGGCATGGAGGGCAGAGAGCACCAGGCAGGGATGGTCGGGTTGGTTGGTCACACATCTCCCCCGCACCCTGTGAGAGAGGTGTACGGGAGTGTATGTGTCACTTCTCCCTCTGTGTGTGTGTGGGGGGGCACCCCTCCCGTGTGAACCCTAAAGCCTTAAAGAGAAGAAGGTAAATTTTAACGGGCTCAGTCAACTTGATGGTAATGTGAACGTTTGTTCTGCATAGTTCTGATCGATTGCCATTGAACTCGCTTGAATACGAGTAATTTTACCGGGTGTCCCGTGTTCAGCAGAGGGAAGCATAGTCACCCTAGGTCTCAGGCAGGAGTCGGGGGCTCTCCAGAAGGGAGTTCTAGCACCCGGAGAGGGTTGCCGTTAACCTGCGAAGCAGAGGGGCCAATTCCTAATGAATTAAACATCCCCAGGGGAATAAGAGGTCTGACATAAAGGGCAGGTGGAAGGAAGCTGCTGAGTGAGTTTCCCAGGAAAAGTTCATCACTGATGGTTTGACTTGAGCTCTTGAAACCAAGAATCTTGAAACCAATAATCCGATATCACCTGTACAACACCTGATCCTGACTCACGATATCTTTATTCCTTACCCTGAGCTCACCCAGTAACAGGAAATAGCCACCGTACCAACACTGGGCCCGTGGAGATGTACCCCTTGCCACCAGCCCGACAGGCTCAGCTCTGGCCAGGACATGTGGCCAGAGCCCCTGCAGTTGTTATAATGCAGTATCTGGGTTACTGCAGGGCCCACAGCCTGCCAGGCATCACCTACATGGACAGGGAGCCGCAGGCCCAGCTCCAAGGAGCGGACAGCTCAGGGCACCATGTAAACATACGAAGGGTGGGGAACTGAATAAATACACATCGACTATACCCAACTGCCCCCGCCCCCTCACCACTGTTAGCTGGCCAAGGTCCTGGAGACATGACCCGGCCTGGAGGAGGGACATGCGGGGGGGGGGGGGGAGGCGGGATGGGAGTGGTCTCAGAGATCAGTCCAGGGAGGGGGTCGCAGTCGTGTAGGAGGCCAAGGCGAGAACAGCAGAGAAGCAGACAAGTAGGCAGTCAAAGCTGGCATCATCGATGGGTCAGAAGGGACAGGGGATGACATCAAAACGGCCATGCCGGGTCAGACCAATGGTCCATCTAGCCCAGGATCCTGTCTTCCAACAGTGGCCGATGCCAGGTGCTTCAGAGGGAATGAACAGAACAGGGCGGTTTATTAAGTGATCCATCCCTTGGCGTCCACTCCCAACTGCTGACAGATGGAGGTTTAGGGACACTCGGAACATGGTGCTGCGTCCCTGACCATCTTGGCTAATAGCCATTGATAGACCAATCCTCCAGGAACTGGTCTAGTTCTTTTTTTGAACCGTTATAGTCTTGGCGTTTACAACATCCCTTGGCAAGGAGTTCCACAGGTTGACTGTGCATTGTGGGAAGTATCTCCTTAGGCTGACATGACAAGACCAGAGTGGACAAGCCAGGGGAGGGTTTGCAGATAGCATTTTGCGGAGAGCCCCAAGCAAGGAATAACTCTCTATTTTCGGCAGGACCTGCAAATCCCCAGGTAATGGTCTGTCTGCAGCCAGATTTACACGAGGTCCCCAAGACATTCTGTCCATTGAAAGAAAGAGGAATTTGTGTCCCCAGCACCATGGAGGTGGCCCAGATTCGGTACTCACTGCGCTGCTGCTCAGCAGAAATGGCAGCCTGCCAGGAATGGGCTCCCCGCAGAATGGGAACTGCCCTAGCAATTTCCGCCTGACTTGCAGTGCTGGTCCCCATCGCTGGGCCGTCCCCGGGGGGGGGAAGTCTGGAAGGCAGATGGCTGCTTCTGCACATTCGGGGGGCGCACAGCCAGGACACACACAACGCTGTGCAGTTTCTCCCTGGAGGAGGGTGGGCACTAGGAACATGGGTCACCTCGCTGCAGCCCGGCCTGGAGGGATTATATCTGCCCTGAACTCTGCACAGACTTCACTGTCTCTCCCCACTGCCCCACGGGGAACCCTCCCCACACCCCCCTCTGCTGCGATGGGGGGCAGCCCTGCGCAGCTCTGGAGCTGCGGAGCATTTCCAAAATCCTGGCGCAGTTATAATGTGAAGGGACCAAGGTACAGGGCACCCCTTCGATGCTGTGGTGAAACAAGCAGGGCGGGCGTCCCGCCCAGTGCAGCCAGCGCACTGGGAAATGCCCCACAGGACCGTCTCTATGGGAAAAACCAGTCACACTGGGAACAGCAGCTAGAGGAGCCTCACGCTCAACCGTGGGAACTTCTACAGCCCGGGCTATGCCGGGGGCCAACCAGACAATCCATCCATTTATCTGGCTACCATCACCGTGGTATCTAGGCGTCTCACAAGCATGACTGCATTTATCCCCACCCCACCCCCCGTGGGCAGGACAGGCTGGTATCACCATTGTACGGCTGGGACAGCGAGGCCCTGAGCGGCTAAGAGACATGCACAAGGCCACACAGAAATCTGTAGCAGAGCAGGGACATGAACCCAAGGCTTCGGCTAGTGCCCTGACCTCTCTCAGAAACTGCCCAATGGTCCTTCTTAGGGGGCTGCAGGAGACCCAGCGTGAGATTCTCTGCCCTGGGTGAAGCAGGAGGCCCGACCGGATGGTCAGAACAATCTCTTCTGGCCTTCGCTGCTATGACTCTCTAAGACCACCACTGCCTATGGGTGGGTTAGGTAACTATGGGGGGCTCAGGACGCCCATTGGCGGGCCGGGGAACTGCCATTTGAGGAGGGGGATGTAGCTCTCAGGGCAGCCAGGCCCAGGGCGAGTCTGGTGCCTTACAATGAGGACACACGGCAGTATACTGACGACCAGTGAAATTCCCCCGGGGAGAGGGCTGGCTGGCAAGGCCTTGGCACCGCTTGAGTCCCGCATGCACGCCAGCCCTCAGCCTTGGGGTGAATTTCACCCCCTACCCTTAGCAAGGGCAGAACCCCCCCAGAGTGACCTAACCAGGCCTCTGCAAGACAGCAGAGCTTCCCCGCAAAGGCGGGGGTCTTGCTCCATGGCCCAGGGGACCTCCAGGCTGAGGCAACACCTAGGCCTCGCCCCAGCCCTCTGCCCGGGGGGAGTTTCAGCCCCGGTCCTTAGCAACACCAGAGCCAGGCAGCCTGCCAGGCCCGGCTGCAGCCTCCAGCAGCCAGAGCGGCAGGGGGCTACTGCTCGTCCCCGTGGTCCCTCTGATGGAGGAGCAGCTTGGTCTTGAAGCTGAAGCTCCTCCCGCAGTGGGCGCAGGCGTACGGCTTGAACCGCCGGTGCAGCTTCCGGTGGGCCATGAGGTTGGCCTTGTTGCAGAAGGCGCGGTCGCACTCGGGGCAGGCGTAGGGCCGCTCCCCGGTGTGCACCCGCTGGTGCATGAGGAGGTTGCCGTTGCGGCTGAAGCTGCGGCCGCAGTCGGCGCACTTGTGGGAGCGCTCCTGCGGGTGGCTCCGCTGGTGGATCAGCAGGCTCTCCTTCCAGCTGAAGCTGCGCTCGCAGCGGGCGCACACGAAGGGCCTCTCCTCGCGGTGCGCCGCCTCGTGCTGGGCCAGGCTGGCCGGGTCGCCGAAGCTCTGCCCGCACTCGGGGCACCGGTGGGGCGTGTCCCCGGCGTGCTCCTTCCTGTGGGCCAGCAGGTTCCTCCGGTGGCGGAAGCTCTCCCCGCACAGGCTGCAGGCGTGGCCGCCCTCGCCCGCGTGCCCCGCCCGGTGCCGCAGCAGGTCGCCCTTGAGGCAGAAGCCCTTCCCGCACTCGGTGCACGCGTGCCGGCTCGTGCCCCGCCGCTTCTTGTGGGTCAGCAGGTTGCGGCGGTGGCGGAAGCTCTTCCCGCAGGCCCGGCACTCGTGGGGCCCGGCGCCCGGGTGCAGGCGCTGGTGGGCGCTCAGCGAGGCCTCGTCATCAAAGCTCTTCCCGCACTCGCAGCAGATGAGGGGGCCCTCGCTCGCTGGGTGGATCATGGCCAACGGGCCGCTCAGGAACGCGCCGTCCCTTCCCTCCCACTCCGGGGACTGCTGGGGGGCGTCTCCGGCCAGCTCCCTCGGCTTCACCTCGCACCACAGGGCAGGATATTCCAGCACAAACCCCTCGGCTCCCCCGGCCAGCGAGGTGGGCGCCGCCCACTGCTCGTTGCAGCCCTCCGCCGACCGCTCCTCCTTGACACACCTGCCCCAGCCAGCTGTTGGACAGACCAAGCCAAGCAGTTACACGCTGGGAAGGGGCTGGGGGAGGCCGGATGCTCCGCTGGTGCCACAGAGCCACACACCTTTGCCCATTCCCACCAGCCCCGGGCCCACCCAGCGCCTCGAGCCACACCTCTGCCCCCGCGGCGCGCTGTGGAGTGAGGCTGGGAGGGGCCGGGCCGTAGAGACACCGTGTCTCTGCCGGTGCCCGCTGTGCAGCCAATGCGGGCAGAGATCCTGGGCAAGGCTAGCGTGCGTGTGCTAGGGCACGGCACACTCCCCGTCGGGCGGGAACACGACCGGGACTGGCCCGCAGGGCGGGAGGAACGAATGGTAGACCGATGAGCTCCCGCACCATGTGCCCTATCTCCCTGCAGGAACGGCCTTGCCGCGGATCTCATTGCAGAGCAAGGAGCCCAGGGAGATCGGGGGCTGGAGGCTGGGATGCCCCTTAGCAGCGCAGAGCGGGCAGACAGCCGCCGTGAGGAGCAGAGAGCTGGCACAAGCAGTTCTACCCCCAGCCCCGTCTTGGCCCTAGCAGAGGGGCCGCGCCCAGGCCACTGCTGCATGAACGTCTCTTGGGGATACTGATCGGCCAGCGCAGGGCCTGAGTCCCCCTCTGCTCATCTCCACCTGGGACAGGGACTGAACGTCGCACCAAGTTTCTGCTCTTTTGTCTCTGAGCAGTTTGCTGGGAAGGGGAATCGGTGCCGCTCACCTGTGCTGGGGGCATCCAGGATTCCTCTGTCCCTCTCCCCCTGGGGAGCTGCAGCGTGTGGCTCTTCCCCTCGCTCCATTTTACAGATCATTTCCGGTTTGGGGCCTGCAGAACCTGGGCACGGGGAGAGACCCACAGTCTGGGTTTCCTGTGTCCGCCGCAGAAAGAGGTGATTTGCAAACGCGTCGGATGTGAGTGGGAGATGCTGTCACAGGGGCTCTTCATTCCGACTGCAAACCTCTTGGGGCAGGGACACATGGGGGGCTACTGCCTGGGGTGAGCCCAGCTCCCGCAGGGCTGCGTCCATACGTAACAGCAGTGTGTGGACGGGCACCGCCCCTGCGAGGTGCAGCCCACCGGTACCTGGAGCAGGCTGGAATTCCTCATCCCTGCTGGGAGAGGCAGCTGCTGAGGGATGGGCAGGTACCTGCAGCCCCTGGGCCCCGTGGAGGGGACATGCTCCCAGGCAGAACAGTTCAGCCAGTTTCCCAGGCTCTTCTGAAGAGACATTTGGATGCCCTGCAGCATTTCAAATGTTCCCTTGAAAAGGGCTACCATGGGACTGGGCCGTGTCTGGACCATGCACAGAGCTCGCTCGCTGCCCGAGAGGTGCGAGCTCCAGCTGGCTCCTGTGGGCTAGAGGGTCTCCCTCAGGGTGGATTTCATCCCATTCCCACTTTGGCACCGGCCAGGGCCTTTCACAGACTCTAACAGGGCCTGAGTCTTACCCAGCGAGGCGATGAGCTCGTAATTCTCCATCATCACCACCCGGTACAGCTCCTGCTGCCATTCAGCTAACACCCCCCACTCCTCTGGGGAGAAATAGACCGCCACGTCCTCAAATGACACCAGGGCCTGAAACACAAGAAGGGTCCCCATTCAGGACCTACTGATTCAGTGGCATCTTTATCCACCTTCCTCATGGTCACATCCTCCAAGCTGCCCCACTCACCGCCCAGCCTAGGGCCCCATGGCCGGTTGGGTCACCTTCCTTTACCTTGCCCGAGACAGGTTTTGTCTCTGATCTTCTGCTGACCAGTCCCACGTGGCTTCAAGCCTGGGGGTGTCCCGAGCTTGTCCTATGCGGGGTGGGGCGACTGCTCAGGAAGACTGGTGTAGTGGGCACAGTGGTGGGCCAGCGCTCAGGGGACCTGGGGCAGTTCCTGGTTCTGCCACAGACTCCCTGTGTGACCCTGGATACATCACTTAGTATCTCCAGTGGCCAGATGGGAGGTTAACACTTACCTCCTCCCTACCTTTATCTGTGTTATTTAGATTTGCCTGTAAGCACCACAGGGCAGGGGCTGTCTCTGACTCTGGGTATATCCAGAGCCCACCACAATGGGACCCTGATCTAGGGTCATTAGGGTGTCACCATAATACTGCCAATTACCGCATCCAGCCCTGGTCTGTGCCAGGCTGAGAGTAGCCCCTGATCTACCCAGCTGGCACTCAGACCTACCCAGCCAGCCCGCAGACCCACCCGGCTGGTGTCTCGATGAGAACATGCAGCTGCAGAGGAGGGAGAGATCCCAGGGGAGCCAGTTTGCAGCAGGCTCGCTTGGGCTAAACTTAAAGGTGATCTGCAAAGCCGAAAACATTGGACTTCCGCCCTTTCTCATGATGCATAACGGCCAGAGAGACCAGAACAGAACAGGACTGTGGTGGGAGTCTGCTTGTTTTTTACCTTACAGCTACATCAGGAATATCAAGTCTCCTCTTCCTTGATCTTTGGGCGGACTGAGAAACGTGGCCTCTCCTGGAAGGGCAGGTGGTGACGAGCCAAACTTTAGCTCAGAGAGCTTTTCTCTCCAGTCTTCCTCGGGCATTGGAGTTAAACAGGTGCCACCACAAAGAAACAGACTCCGTCGCATTTTAAACAGTCACTGCCCCCCTTCGTTAGCCGGGCTTCACTTGCAGGGCACCGCTCATGCCCCGTCTAGCAGGTCTGTCTGGTTGATTACACTACGCTCACCCCACACGGACAGTCATTCAGGGCGCTCTCCGGTCAGCCAGAGGCTCCCAGGGAGACCAGCCCCTCCTTCCAATACACAAACAAGCAGAATGACAACGTCCAAACCCCCTTTGTGCATCCTAAAGACGCAGCGGCCACAACAACTCGGTTTTAAGAACATTCGCGGGTCCCCGGGAAGAGGCAGAGCCCCGAGAACTCGGGCCGTTCCGAACTCGGCCAGTGGGATCCCTTCGTTATCCGTGACGAGTCGTGCAGCGCCATGTGCCGAGCTTTCCACGATGCGCAATCCGAACCGACCGTGGCCGCCACGTCCAGGGGGTTCTGGGAGCAGGGCTGGATGTCCCGACCCTGGAGGCCCCAGGGGACTCCAGCAGCTGGGCACCCAGAGGCTCTACCCTTAAAAGGCAGGTTGACGGGACTACCTCTGTCGGGGGCGAAAAGGCCACCACACCCCCTGCGCGCCCCAGCCCGCCCCGGGGGGATGGAAGAACGGGTCCGTCGCCGGAGCTGGGCCCGTTCCTGCCCTGACGGACCGTCCCCTTCTGCGGCCGTAGCCCAGGGCTGGGGCTATGCCGGGGGGCTCCCTGTCTGCAGCACCGTTTCCTGCCCCTCCAGCAGCTCCAGAGCCTGGCCCAGCCTTCAAGGGCTGGGAGCCTGCGCGGGGGGCGA
This sequence comes from Lepidochelys olivacea, assembly GCF_965140295.1. Taxonomy (NCBI): domain Eukaryota; kingdom Metazoa; phylum Chordata; order Testudines; family Cheloniidae; genus Lepidochelys; species Lepidochelys olivacea. The sequence goes on from NC_140412.1 coordinate 270,820,223, forward strand.
TTTCCGGGAGTCCCGCTGCGCTCACCCGGCAGAGGCTCAGAGATGCGGCTCCCAGGCGCCGGCCCCGGCCCCCGGCACTGGAAACGGGCGCTGGGGGCAGCCAAACGCACAGGGCAGGAGCCTGGCCCCGGCCCCTGGGGGCACTGGCTGTGCCGGGCCCGCCGGGATGTGTCCAGGGGATGCACCCGAGCTCGGACTAGATGATCTAACGGTCCCCGGCCGCTGGCCCCGGCCCCGCAGCCGGGCGGGGAGGGGAAGGTGCCGCAGGGGAGCCCCCCGCCAGCAGGCGCCCCGAGCCCACCGGCGCTGCCCGAGCCGAGCCGAGCGGAACCGAGCCGAGCCGCGCGGAACCGAGCCGAGCCGAGCCGCGCGGAACCGAGCCTACCTGAGCAGCGCTCCCAGCGGCCATGCCCCCTGCGCGGCCCGGGGCTCTGCGCGCCGCTCGGCTGGGCTCGCCGGAGCCTCCCGCGGCACCGCCGCGCTTCCTCCGCCGGGCTAGGCCGGGGCCGGGGCCGGGGCCGGGGCCGGAAGAAGGCGGGCGGGGACGGGGGAGGAGCCGCTCACACCGCCCGGCCCAGCGCTGGGGAGGAGCAGCCCGGGCCCGGCCAGGGACTCGCTGCCGACGAGCCGGTTCCCTCCACCCGGCCCGCGGCTGCAGCGGGGCTCGGCTCTTCCCCGGCCCGGTCCGGGGTCCCCAAACTCGGCCCTGGCCGGGGGCTTTGGGCACAAGCCGGGACCCCGGCCACCGAACCTGCTGCGGGTGCAAAGACCCCGGGTCCCCCCCGCCCTCAGCCGGGCCGGCCCCACGGGGCTCCCCAGGGTCCCCCCTCCCTTAGCCGGTCCAGCCCCGCAGGGCTCCCTGGGCTCCCCTCCCTTAGCCAGCCCTGCCCCGCCCCGCAGGGCTTGCCAGTGACAGACCCCAGCTCCCCCTCCCTTAGCCAGCCCAGCCCCACGGGGCTCCCTGGAACAGACCCCAGCTCCCCTTCCCTTAGCCAGTCTAGCCCCACAGGGCTCCCCAGGATCCCCTCCCTTAGCGAGCCCAGACCTGCAGGGCTCGCCAGTGACAGACCCGGCTCCCCTCCCTTAGCTGGCCTGGCCCCACAGGGCTCCCCAGGGACAGACCCGCCCTTACCCCCAGGCACCACCGGCCCTGCAGGGCTCAGGGGGCCAGAGCCCGGCTCTCTCTCTCACCCAGCCCTGCAGGCGTAACGGGGCAGGGGAAATAAAGGCTTGGGCAGCCAGGGAGCCCAGGTTAGTGAGCAGGCAGTGCACATCTGCATCCCCTGCTTCACCATCCTTGGAAGGCTGAGTCACTGGCCGTGCGGAGAGCCCTTTCTCAGACAGTTCCCTGGCCCCTGCTGCTGGAAAGCCGTTCTTTCGGCAACTCTGTACCATCACCCCAGGACAGCAGAGACGCACAGAGCTCCCAGGAGGGGTGGGTCACGCCCGGGATGCAGGGAGCGGCCTGGGTAGGGGCTCAGCCCAACGGAAATACAGCACGAACTGGAGGAAAGCCGATTGACATTTGCCTGGGAGGTGGAGAACCCAGAAAAGCTTCATGCCCAACACAACCGGCTCACGGCCCGTGTTGCACCAAGTTCTCCTGCGCCCCCAGGGGACTCGCCCGTTTCACAAAAATGCTAGCTACACCTCAGCGGCAGCAAGCGACAACTGGACTGGTTTATTGGACACTTGGTCTGACAGCGGGAGAGGGTGTATTTCCGCACCGCGCGGAGAATGTCACTGCATACACTGCTCGGTCAGCCTGCATGAAGGTGGCACGCTCCTCACCCGAGCTGGTGATTTAGGCCTAGTCAAGAAAACGTTCTTTAAACAGGACCCCGTTCGTGCTGAGAACACGCCTCGGCCCTCCCTCCTCGCCCACTGGAACTCCAGCATCCTTGGAGCCGCCAAACCAGCCCAGAGGGGTACACAGCGAGACCCTGCGAAACGTGGTGTTCCCCGACTTCAGAGGGGAGCCAACAATGGCTCAGGCTCTAGCCAGGCCGAGAGAGCTGCAGATAAAGCCAGCTTCAAAGGGAAGTGGGGAACAAGAGGGTGATTTTGGTTAGATAGTAGCAAAAACTCCCAGAGCAGCAAAGCTCTGGCACAGGCTCCCACCAAGGGAGGTCATGGAGTCCCCGTCACTGGAGATTTTTAAGAACCCGTTGGACAAACACCTGTCAGGACCAGGCTGGGTTTTCTTGGTCCTGCCTCAGCGCCGGGGTCTGGACTCAGGGACCTCTTGAGGTCCCTTCCAGCCCAGCATTTCGATGGCTCTATACAAGGCAAGAGGGTAATCAGAATGGTGGGACCTTAGGCTGGATGGGCAAGGCTAGCAATGCGGCTAAGACATCCCAGCGGGCAGCTGGGATTCACAGGCACCCACCGGTGAGTCGATCCTGGCTGATTAACGAGACCTGAGACTGGTCAATGGCGCCTTTAGCCAGTGCGGCTACAGGCCCTTTACCAGCGAGCCAGGCTGCTCTCGGCAGCCCACGTACTGCGGAGACTCCCGACTGAGGCTGCTGGACAGACTCTCTGGTTCTCCAGCCCCAGGCTAACCCAGCCTGCTGTCACCATGCACTCCCCTGAAACCTCTCCCTGGAGTCAGCAAGCTGCAGTCTGCGCCTCCTCTGCGATGCTGCCTTTTCTCCCGGACGCGGGCCTTGCTGCAGCGAGATCTGCCACTCGGGCCCCCTTGGCCAGCGCACCGAGCCACGCGTGCTACCTGGGGCTGACCCGGAAGATTTCTCCTAGGCCCTGCTCTTCTCTGCTAGCTATTGGCTATCGGGACACGTCCGAGCAGCCTCTCCTGCAAGGGGCGGCAACATCAGAGCTCGGAGAGCAGCCCTGACTGTGAACGTGCTGCAGGACTTCATCACCAGCCGTCGGGGCCTAAACAATGGCACCAGTGCACCCCAGGGGGCAGCAGCCACCTTACAGCTGGCAGCAGCAGCCGCCGGAATACGCTGGATGGGAACCAGCCACCAGCCAAAGGAAAAATCCTGGGGGAAGAGCCTGCAGCGAGGAGCCAGAGCTCTGGAGAGCGCTCCCCACACCAGGGCCGCGCTTTCTGGCCGGGCCGTAACCCCGCTGGCGTACCTGCATTGGCAGGGTCCTCTACCCGGCCACGTGCTGGGAGACGGGGCTGGGCGTCCTCCCCTGCCCCGCGCTGGCAGAGCTGCCCGGGCCCTGCAGCCAGGTTTCATTTGTACTTGGTGAGGGCGCCCAGGGGCTTGCGGGCATGCGTGCGGGAGATCAGCATCTCGTGGATCTGGAGGAACTCGCTGAAGGTCGCCCCGTGGCCGTAGCCCATCGGCAGCCCGCCGCCCACGTGGGCCCTCTGGTGCCGCAGCAGGTCTCCGCGGTCGCTGGAAGCCTGGCCGCGCTGGCGGCCGGCGGAGGGCTGCTCCTCGGCATGGCTGCGCAGGTGGGCGGTGAGGTTCGTCTTCCAGTTGAAGCTCTTGCCACAGTGGGCGCAGGGGAAGGGCCGGGCCCCGGCGTGGGCGCGGCGGTGCAGGAGCAGCGAGCCCGCGTGCAGGAAGCTCTTGCCGCACTCGGGGCAAGCCTGGGGCTCTCTGGGCACGTGAGTCTCCTGGTGGCGCAGGAGGTTCTCCTTGCGTGTGAAGCTCCGCCCGCACTGGCGGCAGGCGAAGGGCTTCTCCCCGCTGTGCACGCGCCGGTGCGACAGGGAGGCCTGCTTGGTGCGGAAGCGGCGCCCGCATTCGGCGCAGCCGAAGGGCTTCTCCCCGCTGTGCAGCGTAAGGTGCCGCAGGAGGTTGCCCTTGCTGCTGAAGGCTTTGCCGCACTGGCTGCAGGGAAAGGCGCCCGCCCCGGCATGCTGCCACCCGTGCTTGGCTAGGGAGGCCTGGCTGCCAAAGCCCTTCCCACACTCCCCACACTTGTAGGGCCTCCTGCCCCCGGGGGCGGCGTGCTCCTCTGTTGGCTTCCCCCGCTGCCCAGGGCTCCCCCCACACGGCCCCGCTGCGCTGGGGGTTACAGTCACGGCTCCCGTCCCCAGGCTGCCCCCCTGGCTCTCGGGCGCTGGGCGGAGTCTTTCTGGGGCCCCGTTGCTCTGGGGCTCAGCGCTGGCTGGGGAGTCCCTGACCCGCCTCTCGCCCCACGGGGGTTCATCGTGTCCATTCCCCCCGGGCCTCGCGCTGGCTCCGGTCCCGGCCGAGCCCAGGGAAACTCTCGCTGCGTCTCGCTCCGTTAGCATCTCGCTCGGGTCCAGCTCTGCCGGCTCTTCCTCACGACGCATCCCCTCCTCATCAGTCCCCCGGGTCCCACCACCTGCCGGGAGAGGAGCGTCCAGGCGTTATTCCATGTGCCGGTGAGCTGGGGGGTTTTGGGGGTAAAGCCAAGCCTGGGGGCACAGCTACGGCCCCCAGGGCCTCTCTGTGGGACATACTCCTGTGGAAACTCCTCCGGGACCAGTGTTTACAGCGCTGCCAGTCCACAGCCTGCCCCTGGATCCTCCCTCATGCGCCGCCCCTGCCCTCAGGTGTGTCTCACCCACACCCGCTATTTACCAAGGGAAGGTCCTGTTGTGTCCCTGCTAGCCAGACTTCCCCCGGGCCTGCCCCACTGGGAACTCCCCAGGGCCTGCAGGCTCCAGCCTCTGCCCGCCTTGCAATGACGGTGCCTGCTGGAGAGAGGGAAACTCCTCCCAATTCTGTCTGTACCTCCCACAGGAATGGTCCCCCCTGCTGGCACTGGCAGGAGGGGGCAGAGGGACCCTGTGGGGTCTGCCCTGGCAATGACAAACGCACTGACTGACCCGCTGCTTGAAGCTCAGGCCCATGCCCTCCTCAGCGCCGGGCACCGCACTGGCAGGGCCGGAAACGTTCATGAACTGGGCACCACTGTGTCCAACACAACCAAGTGCCACGTGCCAGGAGCCGGCACAGGGACCCCGACTCTAGGAGCTTTGCTGGCCTCACTCACCCATGCCGTGGGGACCAGGAACATGCGTCTCTCTGGGGTTGTATGGCTCTTCCCCACGCTCTAGCCTAGAGACAATCTCCGGTTTCGCCATGGTGCCTCCTGTTCGATGGAAGGCAAGGTTTGTTACGAGCCTGTCAAATGGCTCAGCTAGCCAGCCCACCGCCAGGAGTCGAACGCGCACGCTGGCTGCCTTCTGTCGGGGCTGGTGTGTTTATGACACACCTGGCTTAGGAAGCCACCAAGTCCCCCTGCCTAATTAAGAATAATTGGGGCATGTTCTGCCCACGTTCCAGAAGAGCAAGCTATGAAGCCGGGCCGGGGTAACAGGCCGGGCCACTGCCCCAATAACGGGATCTTTACCCACAGACGTGACGAGCTCGTAATTCTCCTTCATCACGTCCTGATACAGCTCCCGCTGCCAGTCCTTCAGCTCCTTCCACTCCTCGGTGGTAAGATAGACCGCCACCTCCTCGAAGGTCGCCGGCTCCTGCAGCACAGATCAGCCCTGCTAAGCCACTCCCCAGGCCGCTGCACGCAGCGACCCTCTGTTCTCACCCCCTGCGGCAGGGCAGCTGGCCGCCTGGAAGGAAAAGGCCCTGAGCTGTCTTAGCCAGTTGCTAAAGGAGGGAAAGTCACCTTAGGGAGGCTGCTGCTTTAAGAGCTGGAGCCTGAGGGCTCTTGGGCAGGGAGAGACCTGAATTCCTCCTCCCCCAGAGCAGGATGCCAGCAAGCGCCCCACGTCTCCTGCAATGTCCCTGCAAACGGGCAGAGAATCAGAGCAGTGCCCGCCCTCCACAGCCAGAGAGTCCACGGCACGCGGCACTTCCCACCAGCCTTTCCCCCCAGGGATCACCCTCTCCTAACAAGCAGCGCGGGCTCAGCACGTCCCCAATTCGCTGCCCACGCCTTGGCACAGAACGCAGGGCCCAGCCTGCACCAGAGCCCGTCCAGCACCACGGGCCCGGCCGCCAGAGCAGAGCGGGAACAGCCCGGATACCGGGAGACTCAGGCTTACATGCTTATGAGCCAGCAATTAACGGTGCTCATAAAGCAGAAATCGGGGAAGCCCTTCGGAGACAGGAAGCCACAGGCACTGACGGGGCATTAGGCTGCCTGCTGCTGTTAAAAAAAGTTTTCCGCTACCCAAAGGCCTAAAACATAGCTGACACCGTGGCGTCTCTCTCCGATGCCCCATGCCTTGGCCAGCTCTGGGGCCTTTCCTTTAGTCCCCTCTTGCCCAGAGCCTCTGAGTTTCCAGCACTTCGCTCTCCTTACCGGAGCAGGTCTCACCTGGTTAGGGGTGTCGTTCCCCTGTGCCGGAAGCATCAGGATTTTCGCTCTCGAGTACTGGTGGTCCCAGACATATGGCGCCTTCTCTCGCTTTGCTTTTCTAGCTGATGCCTTGGGCTTGGGGCCCACGGAGCCTGTTCATGGGCAAGAGAAGGACTCACTGTGCCAGCCACTGCAACAGGAATTTCTCTTGCGAGGAGCCCCCAGGCTGGAAGTTCCTGTGATAGGATACTGGCTGCCTTTCAGACAGCTGGGTCCTGGGCCATCTAGCGCCCACAGACAGCACCCAGCCCCTTTGATTGCACTTGGGAGTCAACAGGCAGCTGGTGCAGGGCACAGGGTACGTGCCCACGTCCGCTGCTACTGCGTCCTTCACCAGCTCGAGCCCCTGGGAACTGCACGGAGGCAGCTTGGCAGTAACCGAGCCGTGAGGTCACAGGGGCCTGGATCACTGTGAACAGTTCTGAGTAGCTGATCCTGAGACTCCAGGAGCTGGGTCCAATGGGACAGCAAGCCGGGCCCCAGCACCTCCAGGCTTGGCAGTTCATCGCCCTGGCACCTTTGGCTCCCAGGCAGCAGCTGCCTCTCTGCGGCCGCCCAGCCCTGAAGGCAGCGCCGCTGCCAGTGGCCGCGCAGAAGTCAGGGTGGCGATATCGTACCCCATGCCACCTTCCGAGCTGGGCGTCGGGCCAGCAGCCACCGTCCGGCCGCCCAGCCAGTGCTTCATTAGTGCTGGGGCTCAGCGCCAACGTGTCTTTCGTGACCCGTTAAGCACCAACAGGGAGGCTATGCACCCTAATGCCGGAGGGTGGGGGGACGTGTCCTCCATTAGGAGGCAGCCCCGGCCATCAGCATACCTCTGCTGGGATGGCGCCAACAAACGGGGGCTGAAAGCGATGGATCTACTGCCAGACACAGCGCCCTGGACCCAGGCCACGGAGCACGGCACTGCAGCCCCTCGTCAGGGGGAAGTCTCCGATGTTCAGCCACACGCCGGGCATTCCCCACGTACATCAGGGCCAGGGTCCCCAGGGAACGTGAGATCTTGGGGTGCCCAAGATGCTGCTGCTCCTGCTAATAAAGGGATCCTCACCCAAAGATGCCACCAGCTCGTAATTCTCCATCATCACGTCCCGGTACAGCTCCCTCTGCCATTCCGCTAACGCCGCCCACTCCTCCGGGGAGAAATAGACCGCCACGTCCTCAAACGTCACCGGCACCTGCAATGCAACCGTGGGCTCCAGCACCGTGGGCTCCAGTCCAGCCAGGCAGAAGCAGGGGTTAGACACACGCAGGCTACCCCAGGTGCGTATCTAACCTCTCACGACTTACAGCGTATGTTAGAATAACGATGATCCCAGCTTGGCGCCTGGGTCCGGCCAAACTCCCAGGGACGGCAGGGCTGTGGGGGGCATTTTGACCTAAGTGCAGGCTTCTGCTTCATTTTATATTAGCCTCTTTCACACAGGCTAGTCAGGCTAACAAGCCCCTAGTCCTGGCACCATACCCCAATGCATAGAATTCCCAAGGGCTGGGGCCAACCCTGAGCTGGGGAGGGGGATAGGACTGTGGGTCCCCTGGATTTACACTGATGCACGAGAAGCACCTCCAGACCAAACACCTCTTCCTGCTGCTGCAGACCCACCCCTGAGGAGGGGCAGGTGCCTCTGCAGGGGGGTGTCTCCCCGGAGAGCCTGCTCATCTGTTAGCGGGTCTGGCTCCCTCCCTCTGTGTCTGGCCAGGCAGGATCCCAGAGGAGCAGCTCTGGGGCTGCCCTGAGTTGTGCCATGGGATCCACCCCCTGGCACCAGCGTCTGCCCTTTGTATTTTGCCTTGTGGTTGCCAGAAGGCCCCTGGAGGTGAGACTTTCTCAGGCGGCTCCTCGCTCCACTCCCAGGGAGACCCCGCCAGGCTGGGCTGGCCCTGCAGGCAGAGGGGGACCCTCCCCTAAAGACAAGGGTGGGGCCCGATATTCACACCTGCCGCGGCGCCCACAGCCCCAGCGCTTCCACGCTACCCGACGATAACAAGCCTGCCAGCTGCTCCCGGGCAGGGACAAGCAAAGCAGCCAGGTCAGGCCCAGGGCCTGATTCTCGCCCGGCCGCGGCGTGACCGCCCGGGGCTGGAGACCGACCAATCGAGGCAGGGCGAGGGGTGCCGGGGCCGCCGGCCACGCCAGGGACCATCTGGGGGCCGAGCGCGCACAGGGCGCCGGGCTCACCCGCTCCCCGCATCCCGGGCTCGGCTCCCTCCAGCCCCACGTCCCCTGGCGCGGGGCGAGCCCAGCCGCCGGCCCCGGCCCAGCCCCAGCCCTACCCCTACCTGCGCCGGCATGGCCCGCCCGCTGCCTTCGGCCGGCTCCGCTCCCAGCCGCGACGCGCCCCGAATGGCGGCGCAGGACCAGCGCGGCGCGCCCTGGGCGCACGGCAGGGCGCAGGGGCCGGGCCGGGCCGGGGGAGGCGGCTGCCCGGCGGGGCGGGGGTCGGTCGGTCCCCGCGCCGGGCAGCGGGCCGGGAAGCGGTGGGCCCGGCAGATGGGCTGGGCCCCGGGAGCCAGCGCGCAGGGGAACCGGCCCCGGGGCGCTCCGGAGCCCGCAGCCGGGAGCTGTAGCTCGGCTCGCAGCTGGGGCTTTGTTCCTGCTCGGTGGGAAGGGCAGAACTACATCTCCCAGCATCCCCCAGTGCGCAGGGGAGACCCCGGCCAGCGCCCCGACCGCTCCCCCCGCAGCCCGGCTCCAGCTGGAGTCTCGTCTCCGTGGTGTGTGTGTGCAGCGCCGGGCGCAGCGGGGCCGGCCCGTGCCTGGGCTCCTGGCGCCAGGGGAATAGAGAAATCAGAGTAATGAAGCCTGCGGCCCAGGGAAAGCAGCAGCTCCACAGATCCTGCCCCCCTCCCCCCGCCTAGGGTTGCCAGTTTTCTAGTCCCAGAAAACCCGGACAGCCTAGCCCCGCCCCCTCCCCGTGGCCCCAGACTAGGGCGTGGGGCCGAGGGATTTGGAGTGCGGGAGGGGGGTGTGGGAGGGGGTGAAGGCTCTGGGCTGCGGCCAGGGATAAGGGGTTCAGGGTGTGGGAGGGGGCTCTGGGCTGGGGCAGAGGTAGGGGTGCAGGCTGCAGAGGGATGAGGGCTCTGGGCTGGGGATGCGGGCTCTGGGGGTGCGAGGTTTGGGGTGCAGGAGGGTAGTCTGGGTTTGGAGGGGCTCAGGGCTGGGGCAGAGGGTTGGGGACCGGGTTTACCTCGGGCGGCTGCCGCCTAGGAGACGGACCTGCTGGCCACTTCTGGGGCACAGCGCGGTGCCAGGACAGGTAGAGACTAGCCTGCCGCAGCGCTGCCAACCAGACTTTTAACCACCCAGTCAGCGGTGCTGACCGGAGCCGCCAGGGTCCCTTTTGTTCCGGACACCTGGTCACCCTACACGAGCCCCCTGCTAATCCAAATCCCAGAGACCCCGGGCCCATCCCTGCCCTAGAACAGACCCACACCCCAGCCTGGCGCACTCAGGGATCAGAAATGCTCTCCCCCCTAAGAACGCAGCTGGCAAGCCAAACGCACACACCTTAAACTAAAATCATGAAGGTCGCTATCTTAAAACAAAAAAACTTCAAATCCAGACTCCAGCGAGAAACTGCTGAATTGGAATTCATTTGCAAATTGAATACTATTAATTTAGGCTTAAATAGAGACTGGGAGTGGCTAAGTCATTATGCAACGTAGCCTATTTCCTCTTGTTTTTTCCTCCCCCCCCCCCCCCCGATGTTCTGGTTTAACTTGGATTTAAACTTGGAGAGTGGTCAATTTGGATGAGCTATTACCAGCAGGAGAGTGAGTTTGTGTGTGTATGGGGGTGGGGGGGATGTGAGAAAATCTGGATTTGTGCAGGAAATAGCCCAACTTGATTATCATGCACATTGTGTAAAGAGTTGTCACTTTGGATGGGCTATCACCAGCAGGAGAGTGAATTTGTGTGGGGGGGCGGAGGGTGAGAAAACCTGGATTTGTGCTGGAAATGGCCCAACCTGATGATCACTTTAGATAAGCTATTACCAGCAGGACAGTGGGGTGGGAGGAGGTATTGTTTCATATTCTCTGTGTATATATAAAATCTGCTGCAGTTTCCACGGTATGCATCCGATGAAGTGAGCTGTAGCTCACGAAAGCTCATGCTCAAATAAATTGGTTAGTCTCTAAGGTGCCACAAGTCCTCCTTTTCTTTTTGCGAATACAGACTAACACGGCTGTTACTCTGAAACCATTCATTTATTGTGTGCTGTTCTGATTAATTAACATGTCATGTAGAATCATTGTATGCTAAATAGAGTTCAGTTGTAGGAGAGAGGTAAATAGTGGTGTCCCCAGGGGTCTGTACTGGGCCCAGTCCTATTCAACATACTCATAAATGATCTGGGAAAAGGGGTAAACAGTGAGGTGGCAAAATTTGCAGATGATACAAAACTACTCAAGATAGTTAAGTCCCAGGCAGACTGCGAAGAGCTACAAAAGGATCTCTCAAAACTGGGTGACTGGGCAACAAAAATGGCAGATGAAATTCAATGTTGATAAATGCAAAGTAATGCACATTGGAAAACATAATCCCAGCTATACGTATAAAATGATGGGGTCTAAATTAGCTGTTACCACTCAAGAAAGAGATCTTGGAGTCGTTGTGGACAGTTCTCTGAAAACATCCACTCAATGTGCAGCAGGAGTCAAAAAAGCGAACAGAATGCTGGGAATCATTAGGACAGGGAGAGATAAGACAGAAAATATCATATTGCCTCTATATAAATCCATGGCACGCCCACACCTTGAATACTGTGTGCAGATGTGGTCGCCTCATCTCAAAAAAGATATATTGGAATTGGAAAAGGTTCAGAAAAGGGCAACAAAAATGACGAGGAGTCTGGAACGGCTGCCGTATGAGGAGAGATTAATAAGACTGGGACTTTTCAGCTTGGAAAAGAGGCAACTAAAGGGGGATACGATGGAGATCTATAAAATCATGACTGGTGTGGAAAAAGTAAATAAGGAAGTGTTATTTACTCTTTCTCATAACACAAGAACTAGGGGCCACTCAATGAAATTAATAGGCAGCAAGTTTAAAACAAACAAAGGAAGTATTTTTTCATACAGCGCACAGTCAACCTGTGGAACTCCTTGCCAGAAGATGTTGTGAATGCAAAGATTATAACAGGGTTCAAAAAAGAACTAGGTAAGTTCATGGAGAAGAGGTCCATCAATGGCTATTAGCCAGGATGGGCAGGGATGGTGTCCCTAGCCTCTGTTTGCCAGAAGCTGGAAATGGGCGACAGGGGATGGATCACTGGATGATTCCCTGTTCTGTTCATTCCATCTGGGGCACCTGGCATTGACCGCTGTCAGAAGACAGGATACTGGGCTAGAGGCATAGGCGCCGACTTCCCCACTTTCCCATGGGTGCTCGACCCCCTTCTGTCCTCGGCCCAGCCCTCCCTCTACCCCTTCCATGAGGCTCCACCCCTGCTTCTTCCCACCCCAAAGTTCCCACCCCAACTCTGCCCTCTCCCTGCCAATATTCCAACTCCTTCCCCAAATCCCCGCCGCGGCTCCACCTCTTCCCCTGAGTGCCCCACGTTCCTGCTCCTCTCCCTCCTTCCTGGAGCGTGCTAATGCTGCCAAACAGCTGTTTGACGGCAGCTGGGTGGGAAGCACTGGGAGGCGGGTGGAAGAGTGGGAGCGCGGCGCACTCAGGGGAGGAGGAGGAGGATGGGGTGGGGGCGGGGGGAGCTTGGCTGCCGGTGGGGGCAGAGCACCCACTAATTTTTCCCTGTGGATGCTCCAGCCCACAGAGTCGGTGCCTATGGCTAGATGGACCTTTGGTCTGACCCAGTGTGGCTGCTCTTACATACAGAAGTATCAGACTGATCAGTCGTTGGAAGGGATAAGTATGTATTAGGTATCTGTATGTCTACACTACGAAATTAGGTCGATTTTTAGAATTCAATTTTATACAGTCAATTGCGTATGTCCACACTAAGCGCATTATGTCGGCGGAGTGCGTCCTCACTCCCGTGGCTATCATTGACTTAAGGAGTGGTGCATTATGGGTAGCTATCCCACAGTTCCCGCTGTCTCCACCGCCCATGGAACTCTGGGTTAAGCTCCCAATGCCTGATGGGGCAAAAACATTGTCGCGGGTGCTTTTGGGTACGTCATCAGTTGCCCCTCTCTCCGTGGAAGCCACGGCAGACAATCGTTTCGTGCCTTTTTTCCTGGGTTACCCGTGCAGACGCCATACCATGGCAAGCATGGAGCCCGCTCACCTCACCGTCACCGCTGCTGTTGTGGGCAAGTCTATTGTGAGGGCTGCTGTGATCCAAGTAGCCAATGCAATCACTGATGTTTCGTTATCAAGGGTAGTGACTCTGGGAAATGTGCGGGCCTTTTTAGATTTTAGGTGCATCATATTCCTGTGCTTTGTCGCTGGTGAAGAAGTCTTGCAGCCATACATTCCAGTCCGATCGGCGCTGTAACACCCCATTGCACTTCTGTGGTTGACACATGTAACAGCTCCAGGGCTCTGCTCTTTTGCCTTGGCCATGGTACCTTGCCCTACCAGGACCTCCAAGCGTTCGACACAGAAGCATCTGCAGCAGCTGGCATTGCTACACAGCAGCTGCTCCTGGTGCCTTCGCAGGAGACGGTGCAGTAGGACTGCTAGCCGTCCTTGTCCATGGTGTACGGCTCCACCACTTCCGCTGCAACTCTGCTCTCCTGCTCTCTTGCTCTCCTACAACTCTGCAGCAGATGGTGCAGTAGGACTGGTAGCCGTCCTCGTCGGACATGTAGCTTGGCCGGGGGTTCTGGGAACATCTTCCCTGCCCGGTTCCTAGCAACCTCCAGGGCATGGCATATGGCTCCACCGCTTCTGCTGCAATTCCGCTCTCCTGCAAGCTGGAGGCTCCTGCCTCAGGCTGCTCTCCCAGCCAGCAGCACCGCACGGTCACACCTACCCCAGCCTACCCCTTGCTCCCACAGCTCATGAAGCCTGGACAGTACTAAGGAGCAGTTCAACTATAGGTTTAGCAAGTGCAGAATGGTGGTAGAATGAGCCTTTGGATGTTTAAAAGCTCGCTGGTGCTGTTGGTCAGACCTCAGTGCAACCAACATTCCCACTGTTATTGCTGCTTGCGGTGTGCTCCATAATACCCGTGAGAGTAAGGGGAGACGTTTAATGTGGGGTGGGAGGTTGTGGCAAATTGCCTGGTGTCTGATTTTGAGCAGCCAGACACCAGGGCGATTAGAAAAGCACAGCAAGGCACGCTGCGCATCAGAGAGGCTTTGAAAACCAGTTTCATGACTGGCCAGGCTTAGGTGTGACAGTTGTGTGTGTTTCTCCTTGATGCAAACCTGCCCCCTTTGTTGATTTTAATTCCCTGTAAGCCAACCATCTTCCCTGCTTCGAAATAAAGTAACTATTGTTTTGAAACCATGCATTCTTTCTTTATTAATTTTTTTTTAAAAATGAGATAATGGACAAGGTAGCCTGAGTGAAGTGGGGGAGCAGGGAAGGACAAGGCCATATTGTTTATTGTAGCCACACTAAAAATCAAACTGTCTGAATGACAGCCTTCTGTTGCTTGGGCCATCCTCTGGAGTGGAGTGGCTGGGTGCCCGGAGCCTCCCCCCCCCCCATTCTTGGGCGTCTGGGTGAGGAGGCTATGGAACATGGGGAGGAGCGTAGGCGGTTATACAGTGGATGCAGCTGGGGTCTGTGCTCTTCATGGCTTTCCTGTAGCTCCAACAGATGCTTCATCATGTCCATTTGCTCCCCCATTAGCCTCAGCATCGCGTCCTACCTCCGCTCTTTGCACTCACTTAATTCTTTCCTGGCCTCTGCCACTGAATACCTCCAGGCATTAGGCTGTGCCCTATCAGTGCGGGAGGACTGCATGAGCTCGGAAAACATGCCATTGTGAGTGAGGTTTTTTTTTGCCTTCTAATCTGTGATAACCTCAGGGACGGAGATGATGGGGGAGTGTACAAACATTCTATGCTCTATGATTCCGGGGGGGACTGCATGGTCACCTGTGCTGCTGAGTGCTGCTAAGTTCCCACACTTACCAAACAGGAAATGAAATTCAAACGTTCCTGGGGCTTTTCCTGTGTACCTGGCTAGTGCATCTGTCCTAGATATAAAGGGAAGGGTCACCACCTTTCTGTATACAGTGCTATAAAATCCCTCCTGGCCAGAGGCAAAACCCTTTCACCTGTAAAGGGTTAAGAAGCTAAGGTAACCCCGCTGGCACCTGACCCAAAATGACCAACAAGGGGACAAGATACTTTCAAATCTGGAGCGTGGGGGGGGGGAACAAAGGGTTCTGTCTGTCTGTGTGATGCTTTTGCCGGGAACAAATCAGAAATGTAAGTCTTCCAACTCCCATTAAGTTAGTAAGTAATCTAGCTAGAAAATGCATTAGATTTTCTTTTGTTTAATGGCTGGTAAAATAGCTGTGCTGGATGGAATGTGTATTCCTGTTTTTTGTCTTTTTGTAAATTAAGGTTTTGCCTAGAGGGATTCTCTATGTTTTGAATCTGATTACCCTGTAAGGTATTTACCATCCTGATTTTACAGAGATGATTCTTTTATCTTTTCTTTAATTAAAATTCTTCTTTTAAGAATGTGATTGATTTTTTATTGTTCTTAAGATCCAAGGGTTTGGGTCTGTGTTCACCTGTACAAATTGGTGAGGATTTTTGTCAAGCCTTCCCCAGGAAAGGGGGTGTAGGGCTTGGGGGGATATTTTGGGGGAAGACGTCTCCAAGTGGGCTCTTTCCCTGTTCTTTGTTTAACACGCTTGGTGGTGGCAGCATACGGTTCAAGGACAAGGCAAAGTCTGTACCTTGGGGAAGTTTTTAACTTAAGCTGGTAAGAATAAGCTTAGGGGGTCTTTCATGCAGGTCCCCACATCTGTATCCTAGAGTTCAGAGTGGGGAAGGAACCTTGACAGCATCGGAGTTCAAAGTGCTGTCCAGAACGGTCACAATGGAGCACTCTGGGATAGCTCCCGGAGGCCAATACCGTCGATTTGCGTCTGCACTACCCCAAATTTGACCCAGCAAGGTCGATTTTAGTGCTTCTCCCCTCGTCGGGAAGGAGTACAGAAGTCGATTTTAAGAGCCCTTTTGGTCGACGGAAGGGGCTTGGTTGTGTGGACGCAGTCATTTTTAAATAGACCTAACGCAGCTAAATTCGACCTAACCACATAGCGTCGACCCATGCTGAGTGAGTAGGGATGAAACGCAAGGCCTGTAGGCTGAGGCTGCAAGATCTTAGCTTCGCTATTTTAGGCCTTGGAGCTAAGAAATGCTGACAGAAGTAAGTGACCGAAGAATGACCTGATGCCCTGAGGTCAGGGGAAAAGAGGAACCAAGTGGTGATACTGTGAAAAAATCAGCTGGAAGATTAATTTTAATTGAAAAACTGCTGTCGGGGCGCATCTGTCTCCACCATGTGCCTGAACCATGGGACGCAGCCAGTGATGAGCTGCCAAAATCTTAACAACCGGTTCCCGATAAAAAGTTCTGATTTCTGTCCTGCCCCCTCCCACCCGCCCCAGGCTCTGTCCTGCCCCCTCCCCTCCCCAGGCCCGTTCTCCATCCCAGGTGCCTCAAGTTGCAGTGGGGGAGGTTTAGGTTGGATATTAAGAAAAACGTTTTCACTAGGAGGGTGGTGAAGCACTGGAATGCGTTACCTAGGGAGGGGTGGAATTTCCTTCCTTTGAGGTTTTTAAGGTCGGGCTTGACAAAGCCCTGGCTGGGATGATTTAGTCGGGGATCGGTCCTGCTTTGAGTAGGGGGTTGGACTAGATGACCTCCTGAGGTCCCTTCCAACCCTGATATTCTACGATTCTATTCTATGATTCTATGGTGGCGCAGGAGTCCTGCAGCCCTTGCATCAGTGGGGTCGCTCCTGGCATGTGGGGCGGCAGCTCCCTGCAGGCAAGGCTGCCGTCTGCCCGACTCCCCACCGCGGGATGCGAGTGCCCCCGAGCGGCAGAGGCTGGACAGCCCCACAGCGCAGGAGTGGGAGAGACTGGGGGGGGCTCACCCCAGCACATCTAAGGCAGCCCCCAGCCATGGCACCAGCCGGCCCTGCCCGGCTCCTGGGGCAGAGGAGGCTGCTGCTGCCAAGGGCCTGGCTCCCTGGCCCTATGCGCCGCCCAGTCACATGGTGCCTGATCTCCCTGCCCAGCGCAGCCGGTCACGCTTCCTGGGCCAGGCAGGAAGAGGCATGGAGCTCAGCTGCGGCTGCTGAGCGAGGCGGCATCGGATCAGCCTCTGCCCGCGGGGCCCCGGAGCGGTTGCCCGAGACAGGACGCGGGGCCCCGCAGCCCTTCCATAGCCCCATGCCCCCCAAACGGTGCTGCTCCATGCACCCCCTCCTCTAACACCAAGCCCCTTCTCCAGCCAGGGCCGGCTCCAGGATTTTTGCCGCCCCAAGCAAAAAAATTTTTGATCGCCCCCACTTTTTTTTCATGCTCCCCGCCCCTGGCTCTGCCCCTTCCCAACCCCTTCCCCAAATCCCCAGTCTGGCCTCCTCCCCCGGGCCTGCCACATTCCCACCCCCACATTGCTTCCGACGGCTCCCCCCTGCAACACCCTGCCCTAGCTCACCTCTGCTCTGCCTGCTCCCCCGACCCGCCACCGCTCCGCTTCTCCCCCCTCCCTCCCAGGCTTGCCGCACCAAACAGCTGTTTGGCGCACAGCAAGCCTGCGAGGGAGGGGGAGAAGCGGAGCGGCTGCGGCACGCTCAGGGGAGCAGGTGGGGTCGAGCTAGGGGGCGGGGGCACATTGCGAGGGGCAGCATGGCCGGGGCCGGAATGCCGCCCCTAGAAATGGGCCGCCCCAAGCACCTGCTTGTTTTGCTGGTGCCTAGATCCGGCCCTGTCTCCAACAGCCCCCTTCTAAAGCACTGAGCCCTACACCATGCGCCGCAAGTCGGGGCCCCCTTGGCCTGGGGGGCTGCCCCAGCCGAGCCCCAGCCTGGCTGGGACTTTCTGGGGCTGCGACTGCCTACCCAACCCGCCCCGTTCCCCATCCCCTGACCGCCCCCCCAGAACCTCCGCCCCCTCCAACTGCTCCTTGCCCCTTATCCAACCCCTCCTCCCAGCCCCAGCCCCAGCCCAGCCCCCTTACCATGCTGCTCAGGGCAGTGTGTCGGGATGCCGCGTGGCCTGCTGGAGCTCGCAGCCCTCCCCCCATGCTGCCCAACGTGGCAGGCGCTGCAGAGCTGCCCAGGAGCGGTCCGGAGAGCTGGTGCCGGTGGCATGGCACGCTGAGGCCCTGCAAGAGGTGGGAAGGCGGCGGAGGGGCCGGGGGAGCCTCCCTGGCCGGGAGCTCAGGGAGCCCTAACAACCGGTTCTAAAACTGCTTCTAAATTTAACAACCGGTTCGCGCGAACCATTGAGAACAGGCTCCAGCTCACCCCTGGATACAGGTTGTGCATCAGTGTTAATGAGAATAAAGAGAACCCACACGGCCTATAGAAATCAGGGTCCCTTGCGTCTTTAGGGGACACCAGACCAAGAAGAAAAGAGAGAGCTGACACTTTCATGCACATGTGGAGAATGTAGGAATAGGCAGAATCTCATTATAGAAAGGGGGTGCCCAGAGCGGGAAAATGGGGCTTCCCTTGGGAAAACTCAAGCAGGAACCATCGCCCTACTGGTGATCTATCTAAGAGAGACCCATCAGACCCTAACTCTATCCAGGAGGATGCGCCAGGGTCCCCCACCAGCTCTCACCTTCCCCCGGCTTTGCCCCATTCGCCTCTGCCCTGCACCCTGGGGAGTCAGTACAGGCCTGCACCGTCCTGGGTTGCAAACCACAGTGGCCTGTGTCCGGGGTGGCCCGCAGTCTGGCGTGGGCCAGGGAGGCTCATGATCCCCAGGTGCAGTGGGTAAACCCCGCCCCCGCCAGGGCTGCACCCCCAGCTCCACACCTCGCCTCTCTGCACCGGGATCCCCACACCCAACCCGGGCGGCCCCCACAGCCCTGTCCGCCCTGCCGGGAGCTCTCCTGGGAGGAAGCGAGCCCAGCCGGACCTGGGCTGCAGGTTCCTTGCAGGGCTGCCTCTGGGTAGCCGAGCCCCCTGCGTGCGGCACCATCCCGGGACTCGCTCAGCTTCCAGAGGGGGCCCATGGCCAGGGCCACCCCCAGACGAACGCCGGCAGAGATGCAGAGCTTTGCACCACCCCAAGCCTGCCCCCTGCAGCCTGGGAACGAACTGCAGCGAGCTGGGGCCGGGCCCGGTAACACTTATTGATACGTATAGATTGTAAGAACCTGCTGCTGTAGTAAACTGCACCCTGATGTAGCAAATGCGTCCAGATGTAGGTGAAATTGCTCTGTGTAGAAATGTGCTTCTGTAGCAGTTGGTGAGACGTCTAGACTGTAAGAAACAGCTTCTGCAAAAGGATGCTACTTTATTTGTACATACTCGAAACCTGTTGCCATGTTTCAGCCTTCCCTCATAGCTCATGTTTTCTAGACCTTACATTTTCACAAGCTGTCTGAGTGTACTCTCTGTGCCATTATCCCAGCCATTCAGATTGTGAATCAAACCGTGTCCAGACCTGATCCCTGCAGAGCCCCACTCGTTGTGCCCACCTTATTTTAGCTCCATCTAGGTTTCATTTCCATAGTTTGTTCATGAGAAGGTCATGGGAGGCAGTACCAAAAGCCTTCCTAAAGGCAAGATAGACCACCTCTACCGCTTGCAGGCTTGTTCCACTGTTGGTTAAAGGGGGCGATCCAGTTGGTTTGACGTGTGAGACTGCTTGAAATACCTTTGTCAGCAAAGTAGGACCTGTCGCTGCTGCAGGCAGCATTTCCACACACACACATGAATGACCCTGCAAACTATAGGGATGTGCTCCCTGTAACACGGCACTGTGATGTGGCTACCCCACATCAGCCATCCGGCATAAAGTCTATATTACCTATGTCCTATCCGTACCGTATGCATATTTTCATAAAGCATGTAGAGTATAATGTCACACCCCACATGTATGTTTGCTGATCTGCAAATAGCAAAGGGGCATGCAGCTTTGGGTGCAAACACTTGTGACAATAGTGCAGAGCCGTGCAAGCTCCCTGAGTCTGTGTGAGATGGCAGACAGTGAGGAGGGCCAGGCAGGTTAGTGGGTTTAGAAAAAAACGTGTAAACATTATGTACAAGTTTATGTATGGGCTACATGTAAAATGAGTGGATGTTAACAATGCATTCTAAGCAGTTGGATCCCCTGGCCACAACCAGCCCTGTCTGACCTGTTTGGTACCCAGCATACACTGCCACACCAAAGCTTCCCAAAATACAGTGGGTGGACAGTGGGATATCTATTCATGGTGCACCTCGCTCTGAAACTATACACGTGCTTCTGGTGAGTACCCTGACTGCTGAGACAAGGAGTCCAGGAGGCATGCACACAAGTGACATATTTCAGAGTAGCAGCCGTGTTAATCTGTCTCAGCAAAAAGAGCAGGCAGGAGTCCTTGGGGCACCTTAGAGACTAACAATTTATTTGGGCATAAGCTTTCGTGGGCTAGAACCCACCGTAGTGACTCTATGCTGACATAACTTGAGTTAACCCACACTTAAAGTGCAGAAATGGCCTTAGGTATATGAAATGTTTGGGAGTATGAGGGCAGACGAAGATTCATTCAGGTGTTTAGGCTCAAGGCATTGGAACTGGCCTTGCTGCACCCCACAGGCTCAGGAACAAAGAGGCACATAAAAAAAGAAATCATTTATTTATTACAATGTCTTGACTCAAGGGTGTATAACTCACGATTTTAGAATCCTTGGGGTTGTAAAGGTATCCTGGGGTTGTAGATGTGTGTTCATTATATTTTGAAAGGCAAAACTATGAATGGGTTGAACAAAGAATTCGATCAGTCCCTCAGGATAAGTACATTGGCTATTAGCCAAGATAATCAGGGATGCAGGCCCAAGCTCTGCATGTCCCTAACCCGTCCTTTGACTGCCAGATGCTGGGAGGGGACCATGGGATGGTTCACTGAGTCATCGCCTGGTCTGATCATTCCCTTAGAAGCACCTGGCATTGGCCACTGTCACCAGACAGGACACTAGATGAGGCGGACGACTGGTCTGACCCACGATGGCAGTTCTAATTGTCTGCAAAAATTACAATAGATTTTTTTCCGGGGAGAAAGACGTTATAGGAGACAGTATACGGCCTTTATTGAATATTTGAGAATCAAGTTGTACACAACGGCATGCGGAAAACCACTAAGGCCTAGACTGAGAGGCAAAATAACAGTTGCAAAAATGCAACCCCCATTGGTGGAGTGACTCAAAACGAAGTTTTGGCACTAGGCCAGAAATTCCGTCCGAGTGGAAGTCAGCTCCAACAGAATAAACATCTGCTCAAAAAATTAGATTTAAAAATTCAGGGAATTCAGGGAATCCCAGCAGGAAATAAGAGAACTTGGGACACTGCTCAGAGACGCCATGCATTCAGGCACCGAGGTGCTCAGGGGTTCTTTGTTTCTATGGGGATATAGGTAAAATGTTTCACTGAATGAAATCTCAGGGATTATCTGCACCGGCAATTTAAAGTGCTCTCATGTGCTGGCTCAGGGGTGTGTTAAGCCCCGCCCCTGGTCTTAACCCCGCCCAGACTTTCCCGTTAGCCCCGCCCCTAACCCTGCCTCCAGCTGCTGGACCCCCCCGTCCATGGCCGCCCCCGCTCAGACCCGGCCCCCCGGCTCCGATTCGCCCCCGGCGCCGAGAGCCGCCCGCAGACGCCGACGGGGGAGGCGGGCGAACCGCGCATGCTCCGTGCCGCGCATTCCGAGGCAGGGAGGAGCGCGGCGCTGCGCACTCAGCTGTCGCGGAGCGGCCGGCGGTGAGTGCGGGGCGGCCGGCCGGGACTGCGGGGCCGGGCCGGGCCGGGCTTGGCTTTTCAGCCGCTGGCTTGGACTCCGCTTTGGGGGAATCTGCTGCTGCGACCTCCAGCCGCTCCCCGGGCGGCCCCCCACCTCTGACCCGCGGGGGCAGCGCCCCCCAAAGCCGCGGTGCTGGTCCGGGCCCCTCCACACCCTCCTCTCCCGCTGCGAGCTGGGGGCCCGTCGGCCTTGGGGCCCCCCCGCCTGTCTGCGCCCCTGTCTCAGCCTGGCCGTTCCGGGGGGGCAGGGACCTGCCCGGCTCCCGCCGCTGCTGCGAGCGGGGAACAGCCCGTCGGGGGGTGGAACGTGACCCCGGCTGGCACGGCCCCGGGCAGACCTGCTGGGGCCGGGCTGCACCCTGCTGACCCCCCCCCCCCCGGGGCGCTGGCAGGGCTCGGCTCTAGGCGCTGGCCTCGGCGGGAGGGCTCTAGGCGCTGGCCTCGGGGGGGGGGGCAGGGCTCGGCTCTAGGCGCTGGCCTCGGGGGGCTCGGCTCTAGGCGCTGGCCTCGGGGGCGGGGGGGGCAGGGCTCGGCTCTAGGCGCTGGCCTCGGGGGCGGGGGGGGGCAGGGCTCGGCTCTAGGCGCTGGCCTCGGGGGCGGGGGGGGGCAGGGCTCGGCTCTAGGCGCTGGCCTCGGGGGCGGGGGGGGCAGGGCTCGGCTCTAGGCGCTGGCCTCGGGGGCGGGGGGGGGGCAGGGCTCGGCTCTAGGCGCTGGCCTCGGGGGCGGGGGGGGGGCAGGGCTCGGCTCTAGGCGCTGGCCTCGGGGGCGGGGGGGGGCAGGGCTCGGCTCTAGGCGCTGGCCTCGGGGGCGGGGGGGGCAGGGCTCGGCTCTAGGCGCTGGCCTCGGGGGCGGGGGGGCAGGGCTCGGCTCTAGGCGCTGGCCTCGGGGGCGGGGGGGGCAGGGCTCGGCTCTAGGCACTGGTCTCGGGGGGGGGGGGATTGCCAGAGGGAGGAGCGGGACTGGACGAGAAGCTCCAGGAGGCCTCTGGGGCTTTCCCACCGCAGAGCTCTGTTCTGCTTCCGGCTCCTGCACAGCGCCCGAGCCCTGCTTGCCCGAAGGCTGGGCCATGCGAGCTGAGCAGTACATCTGGCGGGGACAGGCTCAGTGCCACTGAACTCCAGGGACCCAGCCCTGCAATTGGATGCGTGTGGGTGGATCAGGAAGCAAACCCGGAGTATCCGGCTGGGACTGTGCCATGTCCATTTCTAAAGAGCAGCCTGCAGGATGTGGGGCTGGGGAAAAGATCCTTGCATGCAGGAGACCTGACATTGCCAGGAGCTGTACGGCTGCCTTTTGAGAGGGACACAGGCCCAGCGAGTTGAAACGTGTTAACAATGAGGACCCACTAACGGCTTTTGGCTATTTCCATGTTAAAATGCGCGGCCGAGCTGTCCTGTTGGCATTCTGCGTGGAATGGCTCTTCTGAAAAATCTTGCTAGAGAATGTAGGGTGACCAGACAGCAAATATGGAAGATCAGGAAAGGGGATTGGGGGGTAATAGGAGCCTATATAAGAAAAAGACCCCAAAATCGGGATTGTCCCTATAAAATCGGGACATCTGGTCACCCTAATAGAATGAGAGTAAAGCTCTCTGCATGTGTAAATGGCTGAGTGGGTGAAGTAACTGTGGGTAGGCAGCTGATGTGCAGAGACCGCCCAGCACTGGCTCGTTAAGAACATGAGAGCGGCCAGACTGGGTCAGACCAAAGGTCCACCTAGGCCAGTCTCCTGTGACAAGTGCCAGGTGCTTACAGAGGGAGTGAACAGAACAGGGCAATTAGTGAGTGATCCATCCCCTATCATTCACTCCCAGCGTCCGGCACTCAGAGGTTTGGGGACACCCAAAGCATTGGGATTGCATCCTTGACTATCTTGGCTATAGCCATTGATGGCCCATTCAAATGTCAAAGTATAATTAGACAGGCCAAAAAGGAATTTGAAGAGCAACGAGCAAAAGACTCAAAAACTAATGACAATTTTTGTAAGTACGTGAGAAGCAGGAAGCCTGCTAAACAATCCAGGGCCCAGTGGATGATCCAAGTGCTAAAGCAGCACTCAGGGAAGACAGGGCCGTTGGGGAGAAACTAAATGAATTTTTTGTGTCAGTCTTCACTGCAGAGGATGTGAGGAAGGTTCCTACACTTAAGCCATTCTTTTCAGGTGTCCAATCTGAGGAACTGTCCCAGATTAAGGTGTCATCAGAGGAGGTTTTGGAGCAAATGGATAAACTAAACAGCAATAAGTCACCAGGACCAGATGGGATTCACCCAAGAGTACTGAAGGAACTCAAATGTGAAATTCCAGAACTACAAACTGTGGTTTCAGAGGGGTAGCCGTGTTAGTCTGTATCAGCAAAAACAAGGAGGAGTCCTTATCGGCTATTATCAGCAGGAGGATAAACCTATCGTTGAATTGAGCCTCAGTGCAAGATGATGGGAGGAGAGCTCATGTGAAACTGATCTTTGAAACGGGCTCCAGAGGCGACCCCGGCAATTACAGGTCGGTCAGCGTGACTTCAGTACCGGGCAAACTGGTTGAAACTCTCGTAAAGAACAGAATTGTCAGAAGCAGAGACTAACAAGATTTGTTGGGGCAGAGTTAACACTGCTTTTGTCAAGGGAAATCATGCCTCAGCAATCTACTATAATTCTTTGAAGGGTCAACAAGCATGTGGCCTTTGGTGATGCAGTAATATAGTGTACTTGGACTATAGACTCCACGTAGACTGTCTCCTGAATCTCCGCTGGAAACGTTACTCAAAGGGGGGCGGAACTATAAGCCAGGGGGGCAGATACACCAAAGCTTTCTTCCCTTTCTCTCTGCCCGTGGGCATTCATGACACTTGGAGAACGAAGGAAGCAGCGTTGGAGTGGGGGAGGGATCCTGACTGAAAGAAGTTCACCCGCAGAACTGCCGAAACGTGGTGAGAGCAACTTGGCTTCAAAGTACCCTGGTTGGCTAAGTTAGGCAGGAGCTGCATTTCACTTTTCTTTTCCTTGTAACTGGTTCTGCCTTTTATGCCTCCTTACTTGTACTCGTGTAAAATTTCTCTCTCAGTCGTTAATAAACTTGTTTATTGTTTTATCTAATCCTGTCTTTGAAGTGCAGTGTTTGGGAAGCTCCATGTGGGACAGTAAGAATGTGCTTCTCGTTTTTATGAATTAAATGACACACTTTATATCAGCGTAATTGTCCTGGAAATGGCTGGCCTCTACGAGACCTGCATTTCTGGGGGGAAATCTGGGACTGGGAGTGTGGTGGGGTCACCCTGCAATAGAAAAGCCAGCATGAGTCGGGCTGGCTGCAACTCACCCAGACCTCGCTGGGAGTGACTTACCTGCTGGAGGCTGTGGGTGAGCAGACCAGGCAGGTGGCTACAGCAGTGAAAAAGGCACCCCAGGCTAGAGGGCAGGGGATACAATTACTCATGGGTCTGGATCTTGCCCTGGCTATGTCACAGTTACATACTAGAGTTAAGGAGGACTTGTGGCATCTTAGAGATGAACCAATTTATTTGAGCATAAGCTTTCGTGAGCTACAGCTCACTACATCGGATGCACGCAGTGGATGAAGTGAGCTGTAGCTCACGAAAGCTTATGCTCAAATAAATGTGTTAGTCTCTAAGGTGCCACAAGGCCTCCTGTTCTTTTTGCGAATACAGACTAACACGGCTGCTACTCCGAGACCTCTCCTACTAGAGTTAGTAGTTCTGCAACTTCACATTTGAGTGCCTTCCGAACTCTTGAGTGAATCCCATCTGGTCTGGTCCCTGTTTCCTTGTGCTCCCCGTCCATTTCTTGTCTTATACTTAGGTTGTCAGCAGGGACGTTCTTTGTTCTGTGTTTGTACAGCACCTTACACACTGGGGTCCTGGCACATCGAGTGTCCACAGGATACATACCAAATCACTAATAATATCTTGGTCATTTTTAAGTGTGATTAGAAATTTGCTGGCATAATGGAAAGAAAATAAGATAGTGCTGGGAGGGGGAGGATGAAAGGAAATAGTTTTTCACACCACACAAGCTAGCCTGTGGAACTCAATGCCACAGGATCTAACTGAGGCCGAATTTAGCATGATTCAGAATAGACTGGCCATATTTATGGATAATGAGAACATCCAGAGTTAGTGTGGTGAGGATTAGTGCGGGAAGGGGTATGAACCCGCCTGTTTCAGGGCATAAATTGACCCCTAAGAATGGGGGAAAGGAAGGAGCTGACCCTGTGAGGTGATCCTGTCTCAGGTTATCCCTTCACTGCCCACTGCAGGGGTTGCAGCCCCTTCCCTGCCACTACTGGAGATGGGCCCAGAGCTGATCCTGTCTGGTAAGCCCTATGACATCCAGCAACCGTTGGACCATTCCAGGCCTCTTTGAAAAGGGGTCTTAGAAACGGCCCCTTCCCAGGCGGCCAGGAGGTGTTGGCATCGCTGTGCTCAGTGGGGCAGAGTGGTCTGGGGCTGTGCTAGGGGAACCTCCTGTTGGCGCGGGGGCTGCGCAGGTCAGGCACGCGGGTTGGGCGCTGCTCTCACTCCCCTCCCTGTTTCAGAGCGGGCTCAGGATGCCGACCAGCGTGGTAAAGGTGAATGACATGGAGGTTTCCACTGAGGGCTCGGACAAGACCGTCATCAACATCACCGTCAACCAGGAGTCGTGCCTGGCCTTCCTGGTCAGGTCCATGCTCCAGAGAAGGGCCAAGCCTTGGGCACCCACCAGCCAGGGCCTTGCCAAGGGCCGCTACCGCGGGGAGCAGAAAGTGCTTGGGGTAAGTGCCAACGTGGCAGGACGGGGCTGAGATCAGGGCGCCGCAGGGACACGCAGATGTGTAGTGGGGAGAGCCCAGTGAGCAGGAGCACGTCTAGAGCGGGAGTGCGGCTTACAATCTGTTTGTAAGACCTCGAGGAAAATAGGGTTTAAGGAACAGCCAGCCTGGGTTTGTCATGGATAAATTATCCCAGATCAGCCGAATTTCCTTCTGGGACGGGGTTCCTGGGTGGGGGAAGCAGTAGACGTGATAGATCTTGATTTTGCAAGACTTTGACGCTGTCTCACATGATGCCCTCATAAGCGAAGTAGGGAGATGTTGAGATGAAATTACCATCAGGGGGTTGAAAGACTGAGAGTGTAGCTGTCGGTGGCTCTCTGTGAAACTGGGAGGGCACATGCAGTGGGGTCCCGCTGGGGCAGTCCTGGGGCGGGTACGAGTCAATAGTCTCATTAATGACGTGGAAAGTATTTACTTACCATGGATGACCCCAAGCTGGCAGGGGCTGCAGGCACTTTAGAGGACAGGATGAGACTTCCAGATGACCTTGACAAATTGGAGAACTGGTCTGAATTCAAACCGATGAAATTCAATAAGGGCAAGTGCGAAGAACTTCACGTGGGAGGGAAAAAACAACTGCCCAGGCACAAAATGGGGAACACCTGGCTGGGGGGAGCTGGCGGCTAGAGAGCGTCACAAAGTGAATATCCTCGAGAACATGATTCCGGGGTGGAAATGGCTAACCTCCTTCTAGGGCGTATTAACGGGAGTGTCGTATGTAAGACACGGGAAGTCACTGCCCTGCTGTGTTCAGCACTGGTGAGGCCTCAGCTGGAGTTCTGGGCGCTGCACTTCAGGAAGGATGTGGCCAAATTGGAGAGAGCCCAGAGAAGAGCAATAAAAACGATCAAAGGTCTAGAAAACTGGGTCTGTTTAGTCTTGAGAAAAGAAGATAAAGACGGGAGCCTTTAAATATGTGCTGGGTGGTTGGGGGTTGGAGTTAGGGTTAGAAAGAGGACAGGGATCAGTTGTTCTCCATGGCCACTGAAGGTCGGACTAGGAGCAATGGGTCCATCTGCAGCAAGGGGGAGTTGGGCTCCACGCTGGCGAATCGTTCTAGCTCTCAGGGGAGCTCGGCTCTGGACCAGGCACCCAAGGGAGGATGTGGGATCCCCGTCACTGGAGGTGTTCAAGAGCAGGCTGGACAAACCCCTGTCAGGGCTGGGCTGGGCTTACTTGGTCCTGCCTCCATGAGAACTGTTTCCAGCTGTGGGTGGGAGGGGAGATGGGCGACGGGGGGGATAGGCAAGGCAGGCTGCTGTGTCCATCTGCTGAATCCTGTGGGCTGATCTTGCAGGCCTGCCAGGTGCTGCTCGGGATCGTGTGTGGGGCCATTGGCGTGATGCTCTGCTTTGCGCCGCACATGGAGGAGATCTCGTCGGGATCCCCGTTCTGGACAGGCGCTCTGGTGAGTCGCACGCAGCCCTGCCACCCAGAGCAGCAGCTTGGCTCAGTCACTGGCTCCCCCGCTCCAGACACCGTTTGCCAGGGACAGGCCCGAGTGAAGAGCCTGTGGGGCGGGATTTCTGCAGCTGCTCCTCGGCCCAAAGCTGGACCTCTCTCCCCGGGCGTGAGCTCTCGGACTGGGATTCGGGGGGGACGCGGGGGTCTCTCTGTAATGCCCAAAGCGGCTGCAGTTCTCAGGCTCCAGTGGCTGTTGGGGCTCGTTAGAGGGACGTGGCTCGTCAGCAAGTGACCTGTTTTCCGGTCCCCTCTGGCATGGGCCAGTCCGCTGTCTGTCCTGATCCCCACCACACTGTGCTCCCATGGGCCCCAGGGACAGTCGGCCGGCACGCGCCTTCAGCCCTGGCCCAGGCAGTCCCAGAGGAAGCCCCA
Organism: Lepidochelys olivacea; assembly: GCF_965140295.1. Classification (NCBI taxonomy): domain Eukaryota; kingdom Metazoa; phylum Chordata; order Testudines; family Cheloniidae; genus Lepidochelys; species Lepidochelys olivacea. The sequence goes on from NC_140412.1 coordinate 270,848,065, forward strand.
GGGCTACTGTCTGCACAGCGACCCCCTGCACCTTTGCTGGGCACCTTGGGGTGGGTGCTGGGGGTGAGGTCTTGCTCCTGGCAATGCCCCAGCCCACACGGCGCTCACCCTGGTTTCCCTTCCACAGTTCATCATCTCCGGAGTCTTTTGCATTGTGAGCGAAAAGCGTGGCACTGGCTGCTGGGTGAGTGCGTGCCCGGGGCGCTGGGCACCGGCTGCTGGCTCCAGGGGGCTCTGCTTTGTACTGAAGGGAAGTGCCCTGGGTGTGGGTCCCAACGACCGGCTACTCCCAGCCTGCCCCCTTTTCCCCATGGGGGCAGCCGCGCTGTCTGCACCCCGACGCCCGGATGGGGGGGAGCATTCCGGACTGGTGGTGCCACTTCCGGAAGGATGGTGGCAAGTGGGAAAGGGTCAGAAAGGAGCCACAGGGACGAGCCGGGGGCTGGGAAATCTGCCTCCCGTGAGGGGCTGCCAGAGCTCGCTGGGTTAGTGTCTCCAGGGGAGGGGTCGGCGGTGCCGTGCGTGCCGTCTGCAGGTGCCCGGAGCCCGGTCTGTGCAGGGGAGGGGTTGGCGGTGCCCGGAGCCCGGTCTGTGCAGGGGAGGGGGCTCTGTGGCAGACGGCCCTTGGCTCCGACAGGCAGGGACCGGACAAGAGCCGCTGGCTGGAGCGGAACCGGACCCGTCCCGGCTGAGAATAAGGAGCCAGTGAATCCAGGCCACGCGTGTCTCTAACAGCCCCGCTCTAGCTCATCGGGCCCAGGGTGCCAGCGGGGTGGGCAGAACGGTCCTGGTGCCGGGAATCTACAAAATCCCTTCTACTGTGTGTCAGGTGGCCAGTCTTACTGCCCTGATGCCCCCACCCTCTTCTTGCATTTCTGTACACCTACCCCCCGGAGGCTCCGATGGACCCCCCATGTGCCATGCTCCCTCATTAGCGCCCCACCTGCCGGTGGGTGGGGCTGGGCAGCCCCCTGCCCTGCAGTGTCCCCTCCGTCCCTGCAGCCTCAGGCCGTGTGCCCCTGCCGAGCCCTGGGGCTGGACCATGGTCCTGCGCGGGCAGGGCAGGGCGGGGAAGCAGGTGCATCTGTGCCTCACCCGGTGGGTCCCCTCCCCGCAGGTCTGGCTAGCCTTGCTGTTCACCCTGGCCAGCGTTGTCTCGGCGACCGTGGCTGTGATCATCGGGGCGCGGGATATGGCATGGTCTTTCACCTTCACCGAAGGCTCTTACCTGTGTGGCCCGGCCTCACCGTCGCCCACGGGCTCCGAAGATTTCTGGAGACCACAGGACTGCAGGTTCCAGTTCAGGAGGCTTGAGGTGAGCAGCCCCCCTGGCATGGTCACCACAGTGTCCCGGGCCCCCTCTCTGCAGGCACCAGCGTGGAGCTGGGCGGTCCCTCGCCCCGGCCGGCAGAGGTGCGCACATGGTGCCCCGCCCGGTAGGAGACCCCGCCCTCCGCAGCTCTGCAGGGGTCCAGGGGACTGGAGCCTCTGCAGGGGCTGTGACCTGCTGGTTGGCCAACGGTCACTTCCAGGGGTGCTATTTCCTGCCCCAGAGATCCTGTGCAGAGGAGGCTCAGTCCAGCTGGATGTCTGGGTCACTGAGAGGCAGAGTTTACCCGACGTGCATCTCCTCCTGCAGGAGTGGGAGGCAGCTGTGCTGCAGTGATCCGAGCCCCAGGACTCCTGGGTTCTATCCTGACTCTGCCACCAGCTGCCATGTGACCTTGGGGCTGGGTCCCTCCTCCTGATCGTGGTGTCCCTTGGGGAAGTGCTGGGTGAGCCTTGGCTGGAAGGATCTGACTCACAGGCTCCGTACTGCCCCCTGGGGGCAGCCCCCAGGATGGCCTACGAGGGGCTTGCCCCCCAGCAAGGAGCATGATCATTAGAATGAGGCCCATGGGTCTGAAATGAGGGACCAGGCCCCAGACAGAGCTCCCAGACAGAGCTGTGCAGGCTGCTCTGGCCGATCCAACTGCTGTCCGAGCACGGAGCCCTGGGAGCTGGGTGGCTCCTGGCCCCGGGCAGGGTGGGGCCCCGTGACCGTGGTGCTGCCTGTCCCCTCCGCTGTTCCCAGAACCTGTTCCGGGGCGTGCGGCTGCTCCTGCTGCTGATCATGGCCACCGGCCTCTGCATCACCCTCTACTCCTTCCTCTACGGCTGCTGGGCCCTGTGCTGCAGGAAGCAGGTAACGGGGGAGCGGGATCATCTCTAGGGCAGGCTGGCTGGGCCCCAGGGCAGCCCTGGCTGAACTCCCAGGAGCGGGGGACCCTGGGCCAGGGGCTTCCTTCTGCCTCCCCAGGACTGGCATGAGGGTTGGTGGGTCAGTGATATGGGGAGACGCACCCTAGTGCTGTATGGGGGTGGCAGAAGAGGAGACGTCCCAGCAGGGCTCCTGGATAGCTGAGATGACCCCTCCCTGGGCTTCTGTGGAGATCCAGGGGACCCCCCCTTGGGGGTCCCCACAGCATGGGGCACAAGTCGGGGAGCAGTGGGCCTGTTGCCCCATCAGTGCCAGCTCCTGAAAGCTGCAGTGTAACCTGACCTGCCCTGCTCAGTACAAAATGGGTGGAGCGGAAGGAGCCGTCTGATTGGCTGGCAGAGCCTACCTCGCCTGGGGCTGTAGGGTAGCCCCCATCCCATTTGCATCACAAGGCTACTTGTGATAACGGAAGGGGCAGGCAGTCCTGGGGACCCCTTCCTGCTTCTCCCGCCGGCCCTGCATGTCAGGCCAGCCCCTGGGGCGCGCGCTCTGAGCCCCCGAGCTCAGAGACCCTCAGTGCCCCGGGAATCTTGCGGGGGCAGAGCGAGAAGGGGTCAGGACCCATCTGCTCACTGGCTTCTCCTCAGCAGAGGGGTCCAGGCCGCGGCAGGACTCTCCTCTCTGCCCGGGGGGCAGCAGCTTGCCCAGGCGATATGCGCTGGGGCAGTGCGGAGCTACGGGCGTCGTTGCCCTCAGCTGGCTGCGCTATTCGGCTCTGGAGCCCTCAGCCCGCTGGAGCCCTAAACCTCTGCCCTGCTTTCAGGACTGGGCCGAGGCCACGGGGGGCAAGGAGCCGCTCCTGTCCTCTGACTCCATCCTCCTGCCGGACAAGGAGAAAGCCCAGGTTGTCCAGGATATCTGAGCACCCGGCCAGGCTCCAGCTTCGCTCTGCCGAGTAACTGCTCTGCACAGCCTGCATCCCTCCCACGCCGCCCCGCTTCCCTGTCCTGGCTCTGGAGCTGGGGCATCCCACTGATCCCTCTCCTGTACCAACTGTACTAGGGCGAGGGTCTTCCCAGGCCCTGCTCTGACTAGGGCAGCCAGCTGCTTGGAAATAAACGGTCTCTCATGAGTGTCTGTCTTTGCTGGTCCCACGGGATTGCTGGTGCTTGCAGGGAGCGAGCTGTGTGTGAACGGGAGCCCTCCACCCCATACACCGGCTGCACAGCACCTCCCGCCTTCGCAGCGGGGGAGGAAACGAATGCCAAACGGGCCACATGGAGTGACTGATGACCCTGCAAATAGAGGAATAGAACCCAGGAGTCCTGGCTCCCAGTCCCCCCCACCCCCTGCTCTAACCATTAGACCCCATTCCCCTCCCAGAGCCATAATAGAACCCAGGAGTCCTGGCTCCTGTTCCCCACTCCCTTCCCAGAAAAATACACCCATGATACGTGCTGATGCTACCAGAGGGCTCTCGCTGGCTGGGTTACATCAAGGGGGGTTGAAGGGCAGAGAGGGGGAAGGGCTCTGAGCCCCCCTGCTGGGGGGCACAAGCTGAGCCTGGACTGAGGGGGTTGGAAGGGGTCCCCAGTGGGCAGCTCCTGTCAGCGCTTGCCCGGGGCCGGGTTCCAGGCGCTGTCCTGGGATGATGTGTGAAGGATACAGGGAAAGCAAGATGGCTCTGGAGAGCAAACGAGGCGAGCGGCGTGCAGCCGAGAAGTGGCTTGGCTGGGGTGCAGGGAATGTTCCCAAGGGGTCAGGTCCATGTCACTGCAAACCGCAGAAAGGACTGAACCCCCTGTGCCAGGCCGGCTTGGGAGCGTGCCCTGAGGGTGTGTCTGAGCCACGTGGCTGCTGACCGGCACAGGGCAGCGCGGCTGGCAGGGCATAGGGGATATCAATGGGGTCAGAGCCCCACTGAAGGACAGGGGCCTTGCTCTCCGCTCTGCCCCCGGGCAATGGTCCTCGTGCCTGTGCTTTCTGGCAGGGCACAGCTTGCCAGCCCTGCGGGGCTGGCTGGGGACAGGGACTGCATCACGCTGCCCGTTTCCAGAACCTGGTCCCGGGGTGCTGGGTTTCCCGCAGGGGCCCCCTGGAGCCAGCCAGCACCTGTCCCACTAATGTGCGCTCTCCTAGTGTGAGCAGACGTGAGATCCGGGGTTGGGGAGGAGGGGAGAGATGGGTAGGGGGCTGGCTGGGAAGGGCAGGGCTTATGGCAGCAGTCAGCAGCAAGGAGGTGCTCCCAGGGGCAGACACTACAGGGTGTTACCTGGTTCCCCCTCCTCCTCGCCCCCATCCCAGGGATGGTCGTGTTCTCCCCCCCGCTCTCAAACCACGTTGGGAGCTGCCGGCTTGCCCCTGCCCTGTGGCTGGCGATGCCATCAGCTCCTGCAGCAGGAACACGGGGCCCAAACTTAGGGGCTTGCAGGCGAGGAATGGAGGCACCAGCTCTCCTGTGCTCGGGCTGTCGGGCTGCATGGCCTGCAGCCGGCTAATGGGGGCTGTGACCAGGCCTATGCGTTGGTGCCCCACAGAGCCCAGGCCAGGGCCTGGGCGGGCAGATCGCTGCTTGAGGAGACAGTTACCCAGGCTCCCTGTCGGCCGTGGTACATTCCCTACCCGGGGGCTGGTGCTTCCTCGTCTTGCTCCTTGTGCAGCCACCTACAGGAGTGCTGAGAGGGGTCCGGCGCTTTCTGATCTGGTGCCCAGCGTGAGGGAGGTCACAGAGCAAAGGGCAGGGGAGGGCCAGGCCCTGTGTGTTCAGGACAGGCTGGCATGTCCTTGTCTTCAGTGTCAGAAGGAGTGGCCAGCTTTCCTCCCGCCAGAAGGGTACCAGCAGGGCCTGTGGGCTCTGTTCTGGGGCCTGTGGCTAGTATATTAACCAGTGATTTGGGGGTGCGGCACGGGAGCAGCAATGTTTGCCAGTGACACAAAGGCGTGGAGGTTACTTAGGTGCAGAAGGGGCCGTGAGGGGCTCAGAGACCCCGGACCCAGCTGGGCGAACGGGCACACAGGGAACCCATTGTCACAGAGTCCCTGGGCGATGCGCTGGAACTGATCCCTGTGAAGCCAGTCAGCCTGTCTGCAGGACACACAGCTCACCCGGCTTCCACCTCCCTGGGTCTGACCTCGGAGCATTCAGCCTCCTCTGCCCCTCCGTGCGCTTCCCACAGCGAGTCCGCTCAGGCGGGGTCCTGGGAAAGCCAGGGGGTCCTGCCTCCCAACTCCGCAGTCAGACGGGACTCTCAGCCAGCCAGTAAAACAGAGGTTTATTAGATGACAGGAACATGGTCTAAAACAGAGCTTGTAGGTGCAGAGAACAGGACCCCTCAGCTGGGTCCATTTTGGGGGGCAGTGAGCCAGACAACCACGTCTGCACTTCACTCCATGTCCCAGCCAGCCCCCAACTGAAACTCCCTCCAGCCCCTTCTCCCCTGGGCTTTATTCCTTTCCCTGGGCAAAGAGGGCACCTGATTCCTATTTCTCCAACCCTTTAGCTCTCACCTTCTAGGTGGGAAGGGCCAGGCCATCAGTTGCCAGGAAACAGGGTGATGGCCATTCTCTGTGTCCAGACCCCTGCACACACGTGCCCTCTAGGGCTCTGCAAGGATCATACACCCTTACCCCACCACGTAGATACTTAAGAACTGCATAGGGGAAACTGAGGCACCCTCACAATATTCAGAGGAAACATTAAGAACAGTCCCACTTCGTCACACCCATACTCATTGAATGCAGAGTAAGACATGCTAGATGGGGAAAGAGCACCTCCCCGTCTGCCTGCGGGGGTCCAGATGACCCGGCTCAGCCCTGGACAGGGCCTGGGCATCCCCCCAGACAGCTCGACGGAGATCTTCACTCCACATGCCGCCGGGGTTCAGAAACACTCGTGTGATGTCGGGATTCAACAGGCTTGGGATGGACAGGGAATATTTGACTCCCTTCACACCGATCAGTGGTGCTGCCAACCCCTGGATCCTGTTTCAGCCCGGGGCTCCCCTTATAGCCAGCCTAGGGCAGAACGAGAGGGGGTCAGTCAAGGGCAGTGAGAGGGATCAAAGGAAAAACTCCCCTGCAAAGAGATTTAACCGACTCGAAGGGTTACCGCAGCGAGCAGACGCAGGAGAGGGGACGTGACCAAAGTCTATAAAATAACGACTGGCCTAGACAAGGAAGTTGGGGTCTGCTGTCCCCTCGTTCCCTCATCTCCTCACTCAAGGATGCCGGGACTTTGCATGAAATTAAAAGTTGAGACATTCAAAACTGATCAGTGGAAATACTTGTTTACTGGAGACATAACTAGCCTGCGGAACTCACTGACATAGGACCTAGTTGAGGCTAAGAATTGAGCATGATTCAAAAAGGTATTGGATGTTTCTCTGGATAACAAGAATAGGCAGAGCAGTGAATGAAATAATGGTGAAAATGTTGGCAGGGACACTAGACCTCCAGCTTCTGGGCTCAAGCCAAGCTCTGGCTATTAGAGACAGGATCAGATCCATGTGCAAAGCAGACTATCCCACACCTGCTGCTGTGGGGTTTCAACACCTTCCTGTGAGGCACCTAATTCTGGCCACTGTCAAAGATGGGACCCGGCTAGACGTACCTCATGTTGATCCCATCTGGCAATTCCTATGTTGCAGTGAGTCCGAGGTGCAGTAACCCACCCCTGCGTGGACACGGATCACCATGGAGCCTCGGACACTTGGCTGATGGTTGCATAAATAAAAAGGGGGCCCACAGTTTATGAAACAGCGTTTAGCAGCAGGAAGGGGCTGCTGGGTGAGCCTCGAAAACACCTTCCTAGTGTGACGCCGACAGACCCCGGTCACCATCAGGCAGGATCGAATTTGGGACCTCTGGTGCTAAATGCATGAACCAATGAGCTAAAAACCACATGGCCCTTAACTAAGGCTGTAGCAGACCCATTAATCTCTAAGTGGTCTCGGTGCCCCTAGAGGGGTCAGCCGCCCCCCCCGGGAGGTGTGTGGTTTACTCAAGGAACACGCCTCAGGGACGGCTGCTGTCTCACAGGCTAGGAGCCAGGCGGTGCATTTTGGACAGCTGGCGGCTGTGGCCTTTCCGAGGGCTGATCACCGCAGGGGTTGGACTGCAGAAGGAAACAGAGAAATGGGTGTTTCACAAACCCCAGCGTCTGATTCAGGGTGGTTGACAGATGGGGGAAGCTCTGACCCAGGGACTCTTGTGCCTGGCACAGTCCTGTGCTTTAACGCTGGCAGTGTGCCAGGCACCAGGTCACTGGACTAGATGGGGGTCCTGCATGACCCTCTTTTCCCAGCAGGACCCCACTCCTATCCAGCAGCAGGGAAGGCCAATGTGCTCGGACCCCTGGTTAAGAACCCCTGAACTGGGTCCTTTTTAGCTTTGGCTTATTAACAAGGAAAGTTTCTACCAAACTTGTTACAGGAAGAAGCCAAACAATCCAGTATCACTAAAAGGGGGCTGCAGTGGGTGTGGGGCTGCAGAACTCAACAAGGCATTTGGGCAGATCAAGAAGTTACCGACAGCCACCACGGTGACCCCAAATTAGCAGGTGATGTTGTGACGATGTGACGCAGCAGGGAGGGGGGAGTGTTGACCTGGGAATGTGCCCTGGGGATGGGAGACCTGAGAGCCTGTCACCTGAGCCAGGAGGGGGAGGTAACACCTCTGCCCAGGAATGTGAAGACAGGCTGCAGGAGGGAGCCTGCTGGGGGGGTTTAGTTTCAGTTTGGGGCTGGGTGGAGGAACGCAGGGAACCCCAGGGCTGGGGTCTAAGCTCCCTGCTCCCCCAGAAGGACTTGACTGAGGGATCCTGGGTGTACCCACAAGGTCTGTTTTGGACTGTGTTCCTGTTGTCCAATAAACCTTCTGTTTTACTGGCTGGCTGAGAGTCTCAGTGAATCCCTGGAAGAGAGGTGCAGGGCCTGGACTCCCCCACACTCCATGACAGATGTGATGCTGGCGGGGGAGGAGGGCAGGGAAATCACTCCGATGGGACTGAATGGCCGTTCATTTCACAACTGATGGATGTGATAGAAAACCCGAAGGGAGACAGACACCCCGTGGAAATCAGAGGCAGCCTGTTTAAACCTGACTAAAGGCAGTGTTGTTAACCAGTGGAACTTGGCGCCACAAGATTTTGAGGCAAGAGGGGAAGTAGCATTTGGTGCCCATTTGGCACAGGAGTCAGTGAGTGCCAGGCTCAAGGCCCAGTGGGAATGAGGTCCAGGGGGTAGAAACCCCTAGGGCTTGGAAGCCAAATCTTGGCCGGATCCTGGCCCTGGAGCCTGTTTCGCTCTGGCAGCCCAGGGGAGCCCGAGCTGGCGGCAGGCGGGCCTGGCACAGGGGGGCTGCCGGCTTTGTGTGTTACACTCCTGTTTCCAATGAAAACCCAGTGGGAGTTCCCCCTGCAGGACCCCTCGAGGGGGGAGGTTTCTGATGCTTGTTTTAAATGAAAACCTGGCACCCGAATGTGGCCAGCCCCATGGTCCGGGTTCTCAAGTGCTGCTCGCAGGCAGGCTTGGGAAAATCGACGGTTTTTAACCAAAACTCATTTTTAAAAAACAAAACCCTGGTAAGGAAAGTACCTGGGGGCGGGGCGGGGGCGGCGACTCATTTAGCTGGGGTCGCTGAAACACCAACGTCTATTTCCATGGGAACTCGGGGGGCTTCTTCGGCTCCTTCCCACGACACACTCGGACCGGACCGGACCAGACCGGACCACAGCTCCCGGCATGCCCTGAGCGCGAGCAGGGCCACGCTGCCCTGTTCTTCCCGGAGGCGCCCCAGGCCCTGCGCTCCCGGGCGGCTCCGTCCCCACCGCGCAGGGAGGCCAGGAAATGGGGTCCGCGGCTCCGCGCCCTGCGCAGGGAGGGATCTGCCCCCGCAGACCCACTCCCGGGCCGGGGAGGCCCCCCGGGAGCAGCCGGAGCTCGGGCACAGCTGCTTCGCAGGAGCGCTCCCGCCCCTGTTCACACACCCCGGTGCTGCGTGTCCTGGTGTCTGCAGGGATCGGGACCCCCCACAGCCGGGCCCTGCCCCGAGAGCTCGGTGCGGATGTAGCTCGAGCCCCAGGGCACGCGGTGAGCAAAGGCCAGAGACAGGTGGGAGCCAGGGCTGGGCAGTGCCAGGGCTGGGCAGGGCGACCACTGGGCTGCGTTGGGCTGGGGGCTGGCAGGCCGCTAACGTCCCGGGGGGCAGAATAACCAGAAGACACTTCGCAAGCGGGGGTCACTTTGTGCCCATTTCTTTCCTCCTGTATCTACTGTGCTCAGTTTCACCAAGCTCCCCTTGGCAGAGTCGCCCCAGCCGCCACCCTGGGCCCTGCCCAGCGCTCCCTGCCCAGAACCTGCTCCTGCCCACACTTGGCCCTGGCTGCTCCCTCGCTGAGACGGCCCCCGGCTGCCCCTCCCCAGCCCTTTCCGTCCTGCGTGCCAGGCGTGGGCTGTGGGCCTCGGGTGCAGCAACATGGCCCCATTCCTAGGCCAGGCCGCTGGCCTCTCTGTGGCTCACAGGCCCCTGGCTTCTCCTGCATTGCCCGAATCATCGCTCCCCTCTCCGGAGGTGGAAGGGAACAGCCCCTGCCGGGCCCCTTCGCGGCTCCTCTCTGCCCAGCTGTCCGAGAACCTGCCCAGCCCAGTGTAACCTGGGGAGCGGGGGTCCTTTCCCCTCTAGGGAGCACCAGCTCTGAGCTCGCCCCAGGGTCGGGGGAATGGCTGGCTCAGGGGGGCAGGGGACAGGGCTTTTCCCCTCTAACGGGTCCTGGGTCCCGGGTCCCAGGGGCCTCCCTTCGCTAGAGACCAAAAATCGGTGCTGTTTGAGGAGCAGCATCACTATTCTCAGTCCCTTAGAGATCTCAATCCCGGCGGTGCTGAGATGGGGCTGCGTGTTGTTGCAGGTGCCGGTAGCATTCGAGGACGTGGCGGTCGGTTTCTCCCTGAGGAGTGGGCGGCGTTAGCGGACTGGCAGAGGGAGCTGTACTGGGCCGTGAGGAAGGAGAACTACGAGCTGGTCACCTCGCTGGGTGAGGCTCCCTTTCTTTGCTGCCGCACACATGAAAATCCCTGACTCGGAGAGACCAGCCCCAACGTCAGAGCCCAACAGCGACGCAGGTCCCCCGAGATCCCCAGGCCAGGGTGAGGAGCACTGGGGGAGGGGTTTTCCCTCGGGCCATGGGCTCTTAGTGGGGCGTCCTCCCTGAGAGATGCGATCCCGGGGGCTAGTCAGTGGGGAAGACGTCCAGAGGCTGGGGCAGGACTGGTCCAATCCTTGTCCTGGCTGAGCCCATACTGGGGGCCTCGGCCCAGTGCTGTGGGAACAGCACTGACCCAGCCAGGCCTGCTGCTGCGGTAATGGGGTCCCGGCGGGGTATGGCCCAGAATCGCCAGCCCCAGGAGTTCAGAAACCACCAGGCAGACCCCAGAAATCATGAGATTGGCCTGAAAATGGGGAGACTCCTGGTCTCCAAGCTAGTACCCACAAGGCCTCCGCATTAGCTGCTCCCAGCTGGGCTGACCAGGGTCTGGGGCAGCCACTTCCACGGGGCGCTGGAGGGAGCAGCAGGACTGGGACCCCCCATAGCAGCTGCCACTGGCTCCCCGGGCGAGGAAGCTCCTGCATCAAGGGGCTTGTCTGGGGGCATGAACCGGGCTGAGCCACCACCCAAAAAGCCCTGCTGGTAACTGAGTAACGTGTCCCTCTCGGCTGCCTTGGCTTCGTCTCCTGCTCTGTAACCGTCCTGGCGCATTAACCCGGGAGCTGGGGCTTTCAGGCCTGGGCTTTGATCCTTGCTGGCTCCAATCTCTGTGCAGAGTCCTCGTCCCGCTGCACGTCTAGCTGCCTCATCTGCTCTCCCGCCTGGGCCTGTCTGTGCGCATGGGAATTCAGCAGCCCCACTTCCCCTCCAGGGAAAACCTATCAAAGGGGCTGGTTTCCTCGAGTTCTGGGGAAGGGGTAGTGAAAACCCTGCTGTGGTGAGCCTTGGAATAAAGGCAGGACAGAGCTGGGCCTCCCCGCAGTGTGCTCTGCGTCTGGGGAGCGCTCTGCCTTTGTCTGCGCACAAGAGGGGTTCCCAGGGCAGGAGAGAGCAAGACTGTGCCGTGAATAGCCCCGGGACTTGGGGGGCAAGAGAAATGGCACCCCACAGTTGTCAGAGAGCTCCTTGGGCCATCGCGTGGCCGGTCCGGGGCTGCCAGGCAGCCTCTTCCATAGGACGGAAAGGAACACTTGTCCTCCTGTCTCCCCATGTGGCCCCCGTCCCAGCCCGCAGTGGCCACAGGAAATCCAGCCTGTGGTTCTCTTCCCCCACACAGGCTCTGCAGGCACCGCAGTGGAGGTCGCCTGGAAGGCGGATAAAGACGAAGAGCCAAACGTGAGGGTTCCCCAGGGGAAGGGGGGAGGAATCCCGCAGCAGGGCTGAGTGATGCTGAGCCCGCCCCTGAGCCGCTCTGTTACGGTGTGGGGAGGCCTGCAGATAACTCCTTGGTGTGTTGGGTTCTGTGCCGGCCAGCTGCCGGGCCTGGTCCCCTCGGGCACCTGAGCTGCTCAGACTGCTGCCGGGCAGCTGCCTTGGGCCCCCTCGGCGGGCGGATGCTCTGTGTGAACCGCGCTGCTGGCCATTCGCAGGCACCGCCAGCCCTGCTCTCTGGGGGACTCGGGGAATGGGTGCTCTGTGTTGGGCGCTGTGTGCCCTGCAAACCTGCTGGGTTCAGTGCCCCGTTCGTCTGGGCCGCCCGCCAAGAGGCGCGGCTAGAGTGGGGAGGGCACCTCCCTGTGGAGACGGGTGTGTGCCGTTCGGTCACAGCCTTGCTGCCCCGTGGGACCCAGCGGGGCTCCAGGACGCTGTGCCCAGCTCCACGGACACTGGCCCAGGTCTCCATGTTCTCAGGGCCAGCTGCAGCAAAGCCGCCTGTGCAAGGCCCCCGTGGCACTTCAGTAGTGGTGGAGGATGAGGAGGCAAAGCCCTGGGGCCCTGTGCTCTGCGCCGGCTGGCTGGCGCCCCCGGGGTAGCTAAAGAGGCTGCGTTGGGGCTGCCCGGTCAGGGACCCGGTGATCTCCGCGGTGCCTGTTCTCTCGCTGGGCAGAGGTTCACGCCGGCGCCCCCGGCCCACCAGCAGCTGGATTCCAGCCCAGCAATAGAGCCTCACTCGGGCCCTGCTGCGGCTTCCATTTTGTCTCTGCCCCAGCGGGCAAGACCTTCCTGGCGTGGCCTGCCTGTCATGTGACTGCACGTGGGCGGTGAGCGAAGCTTGCCCCACGCAGGCGGGGCCCAGCACCCCTTAAGGGACCTGGCCTTGTCCCGGGATGGGCTGGTGCCGCGTGCCGGCGGGCTGGGTCACTGCTGCTCTGCGGGAGCGGGGAGTCCTGGCAGCTGAGCGAGCATCCCTGCTCCGGCTGCAGGTCTGCCTCACCTCAGTCACCTGGGGCGGCCACTTTGCTAGGCCTGGCCTGCGCCTGACCTGTGGATTAACGAACTAGCCAGTCCTGGATCAGCACCCGGCCCTGCCGACGCCCCTCAGTCCCGACGCCCTGCCAGCCCGGCCCTGGGCTCCCCCCACGGCCCTGCCGACGCCCCTCACTCCCCACCCGCAGCCCCTGCCAGCCCGGCCCTGGGCTCTCCCCACGGCTCTGCCGACGCCCCTCACTCCCCACCCGCAGCCCCTGCCAGCCCGGCCCTGGGCTCCCCCCCCGGCCCTGCCGACGCCCCTCACTCCCCACCCGCAGCCCCTGCCAGCCCGGCCCTGGGCTCCCCCCCCGGCCCTGCCGACGCCCCTCACTCCCCACCCGCAGCCCCTGCCAGCCCGGCCCTGGGCTCCCCCCCCGGCCCTGCCGACGCCCCTCACTCCCCACCCGCAGCCCCTGCCAGCCCGGCCCTGGGCTCTCCCCACGGCCCTGCCGACGCCCCTCACTCCCCACCCGCAGCCCCTGCCAGCCCGGCCCTGGGCTCCCCCCCCGGCCCTGCCGACGCCCCTCACTCCCCACCCGCAGCCCCTGCCAGCCCGGCCCTGGGCTCCCCCCACGGCCCTGCCGACGCCCCTCACTCCCCACCCGCAGCCCCTGCCAGCCCGGCCCTGGGCTCCCCCCACGGCCCTGCCGACGCCCCTCACTCCCCACCCGCAGCCCCTGCCAGCCCGGCCCTGGGCTCCCCCCACGGCCCTGCCGACGCCCTTCACTCCCCACCCGCAGCCCCTGCCAGCCCGGCCCTGGGCTCCCCCCCCGGCCCTGCCGACGCCCCTCACTCCCCACCCGCAGCCCCTGCCAGCCCGGCCCTGGGCTCCCCCCACGGCCCTGCCGACGCCCTTCACTCCCCACCCGCAGCCCCTGCCAGCCCGGCCCTGGGCTCTCCCCACGGCCCTGCCGACGCCCCTCACTCCCCACCCGCAGCCCCTGCCAGCCCGGCCCTGGGCTCCCCCCCCGGCCCTGCCGACGCCCCTCACTCCCCACCCGCAGCCCCTGCCAGCCCGGCCCTGGGCTCTCCCCACGGCCCTGCCGACGCCCCTCACTCCCCACCCGCAGCCCCTGCCAGCCCGGCCCTGGGCTCCCCCCACGGCCCTGCCGACGCCCTTCACTCCCCACCCGCAGCCCCTGCCAGCCCGGCCCTGGGCTCCCCCCCCGGCCCTGCCGACGCCCCTCACTCCCCACCCGCAGCCCCTGCCAGCCCGGCCCTGGGCTCCCCCCACGGCCCTGCCGACGCCCCTCACTCCCCACCCGCAGCCCCTGCCAGCCCGGCCCTGGGCTCCCGCCCCCGGCCCTGCCGACGCCCCTCACTCCCCACCCGCAGCCCCTGCCAGCCCGGCCCTGGGCTCTCCCCACGGCTCTGCCGACGCCCCTCACTCCCCACCCGCAGCCCCTGCCAGCCCGGCCCTGGGCTCCCCCCCCGGCCCTGCCGACGCCCCTCACTCCCCACCCGCAGCCCCTGCCAGCCCGGCCCTGGGCTCCCCCCCCGGCCCTGCCGACGCCCCTCACTCCCCACCCGCAGCCCCTGCCAGCCCGGCCCTGGGCTCCCCCCCCGGCCCTGCCGACGCCCCTCACTCCCCACCCGCAGCCCCTGCCAGCCCGGCCCTGGGCTCTCCCCACGGCCCTGCCGACGCCCCTCACTCCCCACCCGCAGCCCCTGCCAGCCCGGCCCTGGGCTCCCCCCCCGGCCCTGCCGACGCCCCTCACTCCCCACCCGCAGCCCCTGCCAGCCCGGCCCTGGGCTCCCCCCACGGCCCTGCCGACGCCCCTCACTCCCCACCCGCAGCCCCTGCCAGCCCGGCCCTGGGCTCCCCCCACGGCCCTGCCGACGCCCTTCACTCCCCACCCGCAGCCCCTGCCAGCCCGGCCCTGGGCTCCCCCCCCGGCCCTGCCGACGCCCCTCACTCCCCACCCGCAGCCCCTGCCAGCCCGGCCCTGGGCTCCCCCCCCGGCCCTGCCGACGCCCCTCACTCCCCACCCGCAGCCCCTGCCAGCCCGGCCCTGGGCTCCCCCCCCGGCCCTGCCGACGCCCCTCACTCCCCACCCGCAGCCCCTGCCAGCCCGGCCCTGGGCTCCCCCCACGGCCCTGCCGACGCCCCTCACTCCCCACCCGCAGCCCCTGCCAGCCCGGCCCTGGGCTCCCCCCCCGGCCCTGCCGACGCCCCTCACTCCCCACCCGCAGCCCCTGCCAGCCCGGCCCTGGGCTCCCCCCACGGCCCTGCCGACGCCCTTCACTCCCCACCCGCAGCCCCTGCCAGCCCGGCCCTGGGCTCCCCCCCCGGCCCTGCCGACGCCCCTCACTCCCCACCCGCAGCCCCTGCCAGCCCGGCCCTGGGCTCCCCCCCCGGCCCTGCCGACGCCCCTCACTCCCCACCCGCAGCCCCTGCCAGCCCGGCCCTGGGCTCCCCCCCCGGCCCTGCCGACGCCCCTCACTCCCCACCCGCAGCCCCTGCCAGCCCGGCCCTGGGCTCCCCCCACGGCCCTGCCGACGCCCCTCACTCCCCACCCGCAGCCCCTGCCAGCCCGGCCCTGGGCTCCCCCCCCGGCCCTGCCGACGCCCCTCACTCCCCACCCGCAGCCCCTGCCAGCCCGGCCCTGGGCTCCCGCCCCCGGCCCTGCCGACGCCCCTCACTCCCCACCCGCAGCCCCTGCCAGCCCGGCCCTGGGCTCTCCCCACGGCCCTGCCGACGCCCCTCACTCCCCACCCGCAGCCCCTGCCAGCCCGGCCCTGGGCTCCCCCCACGGCCCTGCCGACGCCCCTCACTCCCCACCCGCAGCCCCTGCCAGCCCGGCCCTGGGCTCTCCCCACGGCCCTGCCGACGCCCCTCACTCCCCACCCGCAGCCCCTGCCAGCCCGGCCCTGGGCTCTCCTCACGGCTCTGCCGACGCCCCTCACTCCCCACCCGCAGCCCCTGCCAGCCCGGCCCTGGGCTCCCCCCCGGCCCTGCCGACGCCCCTCACTCCCCACCCGCAGCCCCTGCCAGCCCGGCCCTGGGCTCTCCTCACGGCTCTGCCGACGCCCCTCACTCCCCACCCACAGCCCCCCACTATTCCGGCCCTGGGCTCCCCGCCAGCTCTGACGGTGCCCCTGACCCACAGCCCCCTGCTAGCCCAGCCCTGGGCTTCCCCAAGCTCTGCTGACACCCTTCTCTCCTGACCCACAGCCCCCTCTATTCCAGGCTTGGTGTCCCCTGGCAGGCAGCTGCTCTGGTGTCCCGCAGCCCCGGCCTGGGGCAGCCTGTTCTGTTGCTGGCTGTGGGGGCTTTTCACACCCTCCAGCATGGGACGCTTGTGCACCTGGGAGCCCGGCCTCTGCAGCCCCTTCCCATGTTGTACAAGGTGGGCTAGGTGCACCTGGCCCTTCCCCATCCGCTGCGAGCGGTGTCACCACGCAGAGCTCGCGCCTTCGCTCCGTCCAGGTGGCCTCTCCCGCGCGCTCAGATAACGCGGTGCCGTTCTCTGCCCCCCGGCAGGCGCCGATGACGGACGGTTGGGTTGCAGCGAGTCACCGAGCCGGGCCCTGTGTCGGGGATGGTCGGTTTGTCTGGGCTCCTCGGCTTTCCAGGGTCCTCCTGCACTGGGGACAGGTGTGCGAGACGCAGAGCGACCTGCGACCAGCGCGGGTAAGGGGCGAGGGGCGGGTGCTCGGGACAGATGTGCCAGGCCTGGGCGGTGCTCCTGGCAGTGCCCTGGGCTGGTGGCTCCAAGGGCTCCCCTTGTTGTACCAATAAAATAAAAACCAGCAGGATCTTATTAAAGGGAAAAAGGCAAAATACCACATTTATTGTGAATACAGAAAGAATCATAGTAAGCAGTTAGTTAGTTATAGCTATAACATTCCATTCAATCTCATATTTAGTCACACATTCATTCATACAAACACACACACACACACAGGTTCTGCAAGGTTGTTATCATAGTTACCAGCCTTAGAGTTGCTCATGCCAAGCCACTGTCCAGGTGGCCTGGACATGAGGAGGGAGCAGGGCCTTGTCAGATGCTCATCTGATGCTCCTGGAAGTTGGTTTGCAGAATCAGACCCCAAAGTTCTCACTTTTTAGAGTCTATTTTTATAGGAATTTCTTCCTATGCCAGTCTATGGGAATTGCTTCATCATGCTGTTGCTGAATCAATCAGCAGATAGCACATTCCTGACGGCTCCAAGATGTTATCTTGTTCTTTGGTTCTCCCATTCTTGAGGCTGTTGGGTGGATTCCAGTCTGCCCTGGGGTGTGGGGGTCCTCTGGTTATTTCCACTTGACGCCTTCTTCAGCCGATGGACACTGGATTCTTAGGCTGGCACCTCCCTGATCATTCAGTTATTATCCACACCAAGCATCCATCCACATACATCCTCTATCTCTATTTTAATCACAATGGTTAATACAACAAAAGGGCGGGGAGTCTCTGGGTGCTGTTTCTGTTGTTAGAGTATTGCTTTGAGTCTCTCTCTCTGTGAACTGCTTTGAGAACAGACTCTGTCGTAGGATGTACTAACACAGTTAGCAGCTTGCAAGTTTCACACAGAGAGGGAGAGAAACAGCACCAAAAACCAAGAGACCTCTTCATTAGTAATACCCTGGAATTGAA
The DNA here is from genome assembly GCF_965140295.1 of Lepidochelys olivacea. Lineage (NCBI taxonomy): Eukaryota > Metazoa > Chordata > Testudines > Cheloniidae > Lepidochelys > Lepidochelys olivacea. Next base: position 270,865,316 of record NC_140412.1, read on the forward strand.
ACTCTGGGGAATCAAACTCATTTGTGATTTTAATACAGAACTTCTTTAATATGATCCAACACCCTACCCCATGTCGCCTTGGAAACGCAGGCAGAGCCAAGTTCCAGGCCGGTGTCTGGCTGCCTCGATTCTCCGTCCCAGTCCACAGTCCCAGCTGCTGGCTCATTCTGCCATGCAGGGCAGCCTGTCGTGAGACTCGGCCTTCCCTTGCCAGGGCATCTGCTGTCGGCTTGACTGCAGGGGACGAAGAGGCCAGTGCCATGAAACCGTCTGGCTCCAGCGCCCCTGCGCTGCTCCCACGGCTGCCCTCCTTCCCAGGGGCCTCGCCCTCCCAAGGGCCCGGGGTGAGCTCCCAGATGGGGATTGGGAATGCAGCTGGGAGGGTGGTGACCGTGCAGGGCCTAGGCGCGGCCATCCAGGAGGCGCTGTGGGGGGCGGCTTGTGCTGCGGGTGGCGTTGGAGGACGTGGGGGTCCGATTCTCCCCGCGGAGTGGGCGGCGTTAGGGGAATGGCAGCGGGAGCTGTCCTGGGCCGTGAGGAGGGAGAATTTCGAACTGGTCTCCTCGGTGGGTGAGGCTCCCTGTCCATCTCTTTAGCAGCAGCACAAATAGCCAGTTATCCCCTGTCCTGGCCCCCACTCCGAACTCCTGGCAGGGGGCCCGTGACTGAGCGAAGGGCCTGACAGCTGGTCCTCCCCTCCCACCCCATGCAGGGCAGCAGGGCTCAGCCACGTCCATCAGCCCCAGGCTTGGGCACCGCTCCAAGCCCCCCCGGCCACTGCCCCGTCTCTGGCTGGGCCTGGCCAATGCTCCCCCAAGGAGTCCGGCTTGCTGCCTGGCCTGCCGGCTAGGCAACCGTCGCCGCCCATAGGCCCCGGGATCCATGAGCAGGTTGAAAGGTTCTGCCATGGCAGAGACCGCGACCTCCTCCTCCCAGGCACTTCCTGGGCACTCCACGCCGGGAGCGACCAACCCGCGGACCAGGCACATCTTGTCACGGTTCCCCAGGGAGCTCCTGTGCCCAGTCGCTAAATGCCAGGTAGTGCCTGTTCCACCTCCCATCGTGGCCTGAGCATGGGGACAGAGCCAGGAGCTTGGTTCACCAGCTCTGTCATTTCGGTGCCTCCGAGGCCTTAGCCCGGCTGCCCTGGGGGGACCTGGCCTGGGAGCAGCCCTAGAGCAACATCCGCTGGGGCTGGGGCTCCGAGCAGCTCAGGGAGGTTCGATGCCTGGGACCCAGACTGCACCTCTGGCCAAAACCCCAGCTGTCCATGGGCCCTGTGTCCTCAGAGCCCCAGGACCTCGGCTCCCAGAGAGACCCAGGCACCGACTCTGCGCTCCCCATGATACCCGTGGCTGTAGCAAGCCCTGCAGACGTGATCCTGCCCCGGAAATCCAGGGTGACGCCTGGCTCTGCCTCTCCAGGACGGGGGCCAAGGGGCTTGGCGTGTCTGAGGCCTGACACGTCTCAACACCCCGCATGCCTGTGACTCCCCTCCACGCACAGGCTCTGCGGCCCCCAAGCCAGAGAACAGCTGTGAACTGGAGTGAGGGGAAGAGCCCCAGCAGGGGCAGGAGAGAGCGATTCCTGAGCCCCCCAGCACGGGTGAGTGATGCCAGGGGCTCCCCCAGAAAGGCTCGGGTTAGTGGAGGCTGGGAGGGGCTGGGGCTGAGAGTGGACGCTCAGACGCTGAGACGCTCTCCCTGGCTGTCTCGTTTCCTGAGACAGCGTCTGGGGCTGGGCTCATTGCCCTGCGATACGAAGCTCCCCACCACGGCCGCAGTGCAGACCTCATCACTGCTGGCTAGTTACTGGCTGCACTGCGCTGGCCGTTCTCTCTGTGACATCCTGGATGGGAAATCTCGCCTGCCCCTTCTCCTCCTAGCTAATCTCCCCCCGATAATCTGCTGTGGACCCAGCCTCCTTCCCTCTCACGGCGCTGGCGGTAACGGCCGGTCTCTCTCTTTGTGCCCGGCAGGTGATGGAATCTGGGCTGGGGCTGAGGAGAAGCCGTGGGGAGCCCAGAAGTCCCTGGGAGGAGCAGCAGCCCTCCCAGCGCCCCAGGGGAAGGTGCCGAATACCTGCAAGGACGGCGGGCAAAGCTTCTCGGAACGGGGCCTCCTCATCGTGCACGTGCTGAGGACCCACCTCGGGGAGTGCAACCTGCCCTGCGGGGAGTGCAGGAAGATCTTATCCGGGTGGGCAGGCTGGCGGTGCACCAGAGAGCCCACCTGCGGGACCGGACGGTCACCTGCGTGGCCTGCACGCGCAGCGTCCTCTACAGCGAGCACCTGGTGGACAAGGTACGCATGGAGCTGGCCGGAGCGAAGCCCTTCAAGTGCTACCAAGTGCAGCGACAGGATCATCCTGCCGGTGGAGCCGCCGGCGGAGCGCAGGAGGGGCTCCTTCCCCTGCCCCACTGCCCCCAGCTCTTCCCCTACATCTACCTCCTGCAACGCCACCCGCTGCGGCACGCTGGGGAGGCGTCCTTCCCCTGCGCCGAGTGCGGCAAGAGTCTGCCGCGGAGGATCGCGCTCGGCAAGCACCACCGGCGCCCCTCGGCCGAGCAGCCCGGCCCCTGCGCCGAGCGCACCCGGCAGGAGCCCCGGGAGAGCCACGCGCCGGAGCAGCCGTTCCCCTGCGCGCAGAGTGGGGGGCACTTCCCCCGGCGCGGCTCCCGGACCGCCCACCTCCGCGCCCGCCACCACACCCCTGCGCCTAGTGCAGCCAGCGCTTCGGCAGCGAGCGGGCCCACGCGCCGGACAGGCCTTCGGCTCCAGGGAGGCCTGGGCCGCTCACCGGCTGGAGCACGAGCACCGGAAGCCGTTCAGTGCGGGAAGGGCTTGAGGCGCAAGGACAGATACATGGTGCCCCTCGCCTGCCCCCAGGGTGCCAGCGCTGCCGCCTGCAGCTGGCACAGCACCAGTGCCTCCACCGGGCGCCGAGAGAGCTGGGCCCCGCCGGAGAGCTGGGCCCCGTGCCTGGCCCTGCCACCCCTTCCACGAGCGGTCCTGGGCCCGGCCCCTCGCCAGCCTGGGCTGTGGCATCCCCACCTGCAAAATAGGGTGAATGGTGCCGCTCCCGGTGGGAGGGCACGAGGCCTGGGTGGCGTCTGTGGCATTGTGTGGAGACGTACGTGAGAGAGCGGAGAGGAGCCCTGGGGGCAGGTTTGGAGCTCGGCCTTGAGTGGAGAGGGGTCTGGGCAGCCTGCGTGAGTGGGCTCGGACGGCTTCCGTGGCCTGCCCTGCGGGCCTCCTCTTTGATGGGTCCCTTGCCCATTTCCTCTGGGGCACCTGGCGCTGGCCGCTGTCGGAAGCCAGGCTCCTGGGCTGGCTGGACTGTTGCTCCGACCCCGTGTGGCCGTTCTGATCTCAAATGAGTCCCCAGCACCTTGCCTGCAACACCCAGCCCTGCCGTGCAGCCCGGGGACGGCGTGAGAGCCCAGACCGCAGCGAAATGGCAACACCAGGACGTTCCCCGGGCGGCGGGGAGTAGGGCCCTCCCTGCTGTCCTCTCCCATCCGACTGACTCTGATCTGCTGTAACGACCAGGGTGTCTCTCGCCCGGGGCCTTTGGGGCTCTGGGTCAGGCTCTGCAGCCTCGCGCTGGGGATCGCCAGCCACTGGGCGTCAGGGGCCATGTGTGGGTATCAAACCCCTCCCGGCATCACAGGCCACGCCGGGGCGTGTGCTCAGCCTCCCCCGGGGGAGCGGGGAGCAGAACCTGCCTTGGGGCTAGGTGCTGGGAGAAGGGCCGGCAGCTGGGGCTCATTAAGAAGCAGCTTTGGGGGGTGCCACATTTACAGGCTCGAATGTTGCGGGGGGCAGAAAGGTTGGTTTTTAATGACAGCTGAGATTGGCTCTTTGAGCACCTCAAAGGTAACAAGGGGCTGAGCTACAGTCTGTGTCAAACCACCCTCGTATCCTTCTCTGGCCGGGTCCCAAGGCTGGGGGGGAGATTACAGAGCTCAGCTTGAATGCGGTTTGTGACCTGTCTCCCAGACCCTCATAGCACACTAGGGAAACAGCCTCCAGGAGCCTCCGGGTGCAGGACTGGTTGGAGAACCGCTCCCTGAGAGTCCGTGCCAATGGGCCACAGTCAAGCTAGAATCGCATAGCGAGTGGGGTCCCGCAGGGATCTGCCCTGGGCCCGGTCTAGTGAATATTGTCATCAGCGATTTGGCTAGTGACTGAGAGAGAACGCTGATAAAGTGTGCGGATGATACCAAGCTGGGAGGGGTTGCAGGTGCTTTGGAGGACAGAATTGGAATTCAAAAGCATCTGGACAGTCTGGAGAAATGGTCTGAAGTAAATAGGCTGAAATTCAATAAGTGCCCCCTTAGGTAGGAGCGGGCTGCTGCACACACACACTGGGCAATGACTGCCGAGGAAGCTGCACTGCAGGAAGGGATCTGGGGGTGCCAGGGGCCTCCAACTAAAAAGGAGTCAATAATAAAACACTGGTGCAAAAAACCCCCAAAGTTCTGGGATGTTGTGACAGAGTGGGAGTTTGTCATACTATTCTGGATGAATAGTGTGTGTGCCTCAGTTTCCCACATGTGCTGCATGGTTAATGAGTTGGGGGGAAGGTTTACTCTTTGCGGAGATCCAGGTGTGGCTGACTCACAACTCCGGCAACTCGCAGAAGCTACTAGATCGCACGCCCTGGTTCTCCTGGGCGACTTTAATCTTCCTGATATCTGCTGGGAGAGCAATACAGCGGTGCACAGACAATCCAGGAAGTTTTTCGAAAGCGTAGGGGACAATTTCCTGGCGCAAGTGCTGGAGGAGCCAACTAGGGGTGGAGCTTTTCTTGACCTGCTGCTCACAAACCAGGAAGAATTAGTGGAGGAAGCAAAAGAAGTGGAAGGTTGGACATATGACCAGGGAAGAGTATAAAAATATTGCTCGGGCATGTAGGAATGAAATCAGGAGGGCCAAATCGCACCTGGAGCTGCAGCTAGCCAGAGATGTCAAGAGTAACAAGAAGGGTTTCTTCAGGTATGTTGGCAACAAGAAGAAAGCCAAGGAATGTGTGGGCCCCTTACTGAATGAGGGAGGCAACCTAGTGACAGAGGATGTGGAAAAAGCTAATGTACTCAATGCTTTTTTTGCCTCTGTTTTCACTAACAAGGTCAGCTCCCAGACTGCTGCGCTGGGCATCACAAAATGGGGAAGAGATGGCCAGCCCTCTGTGGAGATAGAGGTGGTTAGGGACTATTTAGAAAAGCTGGACGTGCACAAGTCCATGGGGCCGGACAAGTTGCATCCGAGAGTGCTGAAGGAATTGGCGGCTGTGATTGCAGAGCCATTGGCCATTATCTTTGAAAACTCGTGGCGAACCGGGGAAGTCCCGGATGACTGGAAAAAGGCTAATATACTGCCAATCTTTAAAAAAGGGAAGAAGGAGGATCCTGGGAACTACAGGCCAGTCAGCCTCACTTCAGTCCCTGGAAAAATCATGGAGCAGGTCCTCAAAGAATCAATCCTGAAGCACTTGCATGAGAGGAAAGTAATCAGGAACAGCCAGCATGGATTCACCAAGGGAAGGTCATGCCTGACTAATCTAATCGCCTTTTATGATGAGATTACTGGTTCTGTGGATGAAGGGAAAGCAGTGGATGTATTGTTTCTTGACTTTAGCAAAGCTTTTGACACGGTCTCCCACAGTATTCTTGTCAGCAAGTTAAGGAAGTATGGGCTGGATGAATGCACTACAAGGTGGGTAGAAAGCTGGCTAGATTGTCGGGCTCAACGGGTAGTGATCAATGGCTCCATGTCTAGTTGGCAGCCGGTATCAAGTGGAGTGCCCCAAGGGTCGGTCCTGGGGCCGGTTTTGTTCGATATCTTCATAAATGATCTGGAGGATGGTGTGGATTGCACTCTCAGCAAATTTGCGGATGATACTAAACTGGGAGGAGTGGTAGATACGCTGGAGGGGAGGGATAGGATACAGAAAGACCTAGACAAATTGGAGGATTGGGCCAAAAGAAATCTGATGAGGTTCAATAAGGATAAGTGCAGGGTCCTGCACTTAGGACGGAAGAACCCAATGCACAGCTACAGACTAGGGACCGAATGGCTAGGCAGCAGTTCTGCGGAAAAGGACCTAGGGGTGACAGTGGATGAGAAGCTGGATATGAGTCAGCAGTGTGCCCTTGTTGCCAAGAAGGCCAATGGCATTTTGGGATGTATAAGTAGGGGCATAGCGAGTAGATCGAGGGACATGATCATTCCCCTCTATTCGACATTGGTGAGGCCTCATCTGGAGTACTGTGTCCAGTTTTGGGCCCCACACTTCAAGAAGGATGTGGATAAATTGGAGAGAGTCCAGCGAAGGGCAACAAAAATGATTAGGGGACTGGAACACATGAGTTATGAGGAGAGGCTGAGGGAGCTGGGATTGTTTAGCCTGCAGAAGAGAAGAATGAGGGGGGATTTGATAGCTGCTTTCAACTACCTGAAAGGGGGTTCCAAAGAGGATGGCTCTAGACTGTTCTCAATGGTAGCAGATGACAGAACGAGGAGTAATGGTCTCAAGTTGCAGTGGGGGAGGTTTAGATTGGATATTAGGAAAAACTTTTTCACTAAGAGGGTGGTGAAACACTGGAATGCGTTACCTAGGGAGGTGGTAGAATCTCCTTCCTTAGAGGTTTTTAAGGTCAGGCTTGACAAAGCCCTGGCTGGGATGATTTAACTGGGAATTGGTCCTGCTTTGAGCAGGGGGTTGGACTAGATGACCTTCTGGGGTCCCTTCCAACCCTGATATTCTATGATTCTAGGATTCTATGATTCTAAAGTGGATGGGAATCTGCGAGGCAGTGACCATGAGTTGGTCGAGTTCAGGATCCTGACACAAGGAGGAAAGGAAAGCAGCAGAATATGGACCCTGGACTTCAGGAAAGCAGACTTCGACTCCCTCAGGGAACTGATGGGTAGGATCCCCTGGGGGAATAACATGAAAGGGAAAGGAGTCCAGGAGAGCTGGCTGTATTTCAAGGAATCCCTATTGAGGTTACAGGGACAAACCATCCCTATGTGTCGAAAGAATAGTAAATATGGCAGGCGACCAGCTTGGCTTAACGGTGAAATCCTTGCGGATCTTAAACATAAAAAAGAAGCTTACAAGAAGTGGAAGATTGGACAAATGACCAGGGAAGAGTATAAAAATATTGCTCGGGCATGTAGGAATGAAATCAGGAGGGCCAAATCGCACCTGGAGCTGCAGCTAGCAAGAGTTGTTAAGAGTAACAAGAAGGGTTTCTTCAGGTATGTGGGCAACAAGAAGAAAGCCAAGGAAAGCTTGGGCCCCTTACTGAATGAGGGAGGCAACCTAGTGACAGAGGATGTGGAAAAAGCTAATGTACTCAATGTTTTTTTTGCCTCTGTCTTCACGAACAAGGTCAGCTCCCAGCCTGCTGCGCTGGACATCACAGCATGGGGAGTAGGTGGCCAGCCCTCTGTGGAGAAAGAAGTGGTTAGGGACTATTTAAAAAGCTGGACGTGCACAAGTCCATGGGGCCGGATGCGTTGCATCCGAGAGTGCTAAAGGAATTGGCGGCTGTGATTGCAGAGCCATTGGCCATTATCTTTGAAAACTCATGGCGATCGGGGGAAGTCCCGGACGACTGGAAAAAGGCTAATGTAGTGCCAATCTTTAAAAAAGGGAAGAAGGAGGATCCTGGGAACTACAGGCCAGTCAGTCTCACCTCAGTCCCTGGAAAAATCATGGAGCAGGTCCTCAAGGAATCAATCCTGAAGCACTTACATGAGAGGAAAGTGATCAGGAACAGTCAGCATGGATTCACCAAGGGAAGGTCATGCCTGACTAATCTAATCGCCTTCTATGATGAGATTACTGGTTCTGTGGATGAGGGGAAAGCAGTGGACGTATTGTTTCTTGACTTTAGCAAAACTTTTGACACGGTCTCCCACAGTATTCTTGTCAGCAAGTTAAAGAAGTATGGGCTGGATGAATGGACTATAAGGTGGGTAGAAAGTTGGCTAGATTGTCAGGCTCAATGGGTAGTGATCAATGGCTCCATGTCTAGTTGGCAGCCGGTGTCAAGTGGAGTGCCCCAGGGGTCGGTCCTGGGGCCGGTTTTGTTCAATATCTTCATAAATGATCTGGAGGATGGTGTGGATTGCACTCTCAGCAAATTTGTGGATGATACTAAACTGGGAGGAGTGGTAGATACGCTGGAGGGGAGGGATAGGATACAGAGGGCCCTAGACAAATTGGAGGATTGGGCCAAAAGAAATCTGATGAGGTTCAACAAGGATAAGTGCAGGGTCCTGCACTTAGGACGGAAGAACCCAATGCACCGCTACAGACTAGGGACCAAATGGCTAGGCAGCAGTTCTGCGGAAAAGGACCTAGGGGTGACAATGGATGAGAAGCTGGATATGAGTCAACAGTGTGTCCTTGTTGCCTAGAAGGCCAATGGCATTTTGGGCTGTATAAGTAGGGGCATTGCCAGCAGATCAAGGGATGTGATCATCCCCCTCTATTCGACATTGGTGAGGCCTCATCTGGAGTACTGTGTCCAGTTTTGGGCCCCACACTACAAAAATGATGTGGATAAATTGGAGAGAGTCCAGCGAAGGGCAACAAAAATGATTAGGGGTCTGGAACACATGACTTATGAGGAGAGGCTGAGGGAACTGGGATTGTTTAGTCTGCAGAAGAGAAGAATGAGGGGGGATTTGATAGCTGCTTTCAACTACCTGAGAGGTGGTTCCAAAGAGGATGGTTCTAGACTATTCTCAGTGGTAGAAGAGGACAGGACAAGGAGTAATGGTCTCAAGTTGCAGTGGGGGAGGTTTATGTTGGATATTAGGAAAATCTTTTTCACTATGAGGGTGGTGAAACACTGGAATGCGTTACCTAGGGAGGTGGTAGAATCTCCTTCCTGGGTATGTCTACACTACGGAATAAGGTCGAATTTATAGAAGTCGGTTTTTTAGAAATCGGTTTTATATATTCGAGTGTGTGTGTCCCCACAGAAAATGCTCTAAGTGCATTAAGTGCATTAACTCGGCGGAGCACTTCCACAGTACCGAGGCTAGAGTCGACTGCCGGAGTGTTGCACTGTGGGTAGCTATCCCACAGTTCCCGCAGTCTCCGCTGCCCATTGGAATTCTGGGTTGAGATCCCAATGCCTGATGGGGCTAAAACATTGTCGCGGGTGGTTCTGGGTACATATCGTCAGGCCCCCGTTCCCTCCCTCCCTCCGTGAAAGCAAGGGCAGACAATCGTTTCGCGCCTTTTTTCCTGAGTTACCTGTGCAGACGCCATACCACGGCAAGCATGGAGCCCGCTCAGGTAACCGTCACCCTATGTCTCCTGGGTGCTGGCAGACGCGGTACGGCATTGCTACACAGTAGCAGCAACCCCTTGCCTTGTGGCAGCAGACGGTGCAATACGACTGGTAGCCGTCATCGTCATGTCCGAGGTGCTCCTGGCCACGTCGGCTGGGAGCGCCTGGACAGACATGGGCGCAGGGACTTAATTTAGAGTGACTTGACCAGGTCATTCTCTTTAGTCCTGCAGTCAGTCCTATTGAACCGTCTTATGGTGAGCAGGCAGGTGATACGGATTGCTAGCAGTCGTATTGTACCATCTTCTGCCAGGCAGGCAAGAGATGAGGATGGCTAGCAGTCGTACTGTACCATCTTCTGCCGAGCAGCCATGAGATGTGGATGGCATGCAGTTCTTCTGCACCGTCTGCTGCCAGCCAAAGATGTAAAAGATAGATGGAGTGGATCAAAACAAGAAATAGACCAGATTTGTTTTGTACTCATTTGCCTCCTCCCCTGTCTAGGGGACTCATTCCTCTAAGTCACACTGCAGTCACTCACAGAGAAGATGCAGCGAGGTAAATCTAGCCATGTATCAATCAGTGGCCAGGCTAACCTCCTTGTTCCAATAAGAACAATAACTTAGGTGCACCATTTCTTATTGGAACCCTCCGTGAAGTCCTGCCTGAAATACTCCTTGATGTAAAGCCACCCCCTTTGTTGATTTTAGCTCCCTGAAGCCAACCCTGTAAGCCGTGTCATCAGTCGCCCCTCCCTCCATCAGAGCAATGGCAGACAATCGTTCCGTGCCTTTTTTCTGTGCAGACGCCATACCAAGGCAAGCATGGAGGCCGCTCAGCTCACTTTGGCAATTAGGAGCACATTAAACACCACACGCATTATCCAGCAATATATGCAGCATCAGAACCTGGCAGAGCAATACCGGGCGAGGAGGCGACGTCAGCGCAGTCCCGTGAGTGATCAGGACATGGACACAGATTTCTCTGAAAGCATGGACCCTGCCAATGCATGCATCATGGTGCTAATGGGGCAGGTTCATGCTGTGGAACGCCGATTCTGGGCTCGGGAAACAAGCACAGACTGGTGGGACCGCATAGTGTTGCAGGTCTGGGACGATTCCCAGTGGCTGCGAAACTTTCGCATGCGTAAGGGCACTTTCATGGAACTTTGTGACTTGCTTTCCCCTGCCCTGAGGCGCATGAATACCAAGATGAGAGCAGCCCTCACAGTTGAGAAGCGAGTGGCGATAGCCCTGTGGAAGCTTGCAACGCCAGACAGCTACCGGTCAGTTGGGAATCAATTTGGAGTGGGCAAATCTACTGTGGGGGCTGCTGTGATGCAAGTAGCCCACGCAATCAAAGATCTGCTGATATCAAGGGTAGTGACCCTGGGAAATGTGCAGGTCATAGTGGATGGCTTTGCTGCAATGGGATTCCCTAACTGTGGTGGGGCTATAGACGGAACCCATATCCCTATCTTGGCACCGGAGCACCAAGCCGCCGAGTACATAAACCGCAAGGGGTACTTTTCGATAGTGCTGCAAGCTCTGGTGGATCACAAGGGACGTTTCACCAACATCAACGTGGGATGGCTGGGAAAGGTACATGACGCTCGCATCTTCAGGAACTCTGGTCTGTTTCAAAAGCTGCAGGAAGGGACTTTATTCCCAGACCAGAAAATAACCGTTGGGGATGTTGAAATGCCTATATGTATCCTTGGGGACCCAGCCTACCCCTTAATGCCATGGCTCATGAAGCCGTACACAGGCAGCCTGGACAGTAGTCAGGAGCTGCTCAACTACAGGCTGAGCAAGTGCAGAATGGTGGTAGAATGTGCATTTGGACGTTTAAAGGTGCGCTGGCGCAGTTTACGGACTCGCTTAGACCTCAGCGAAACCAATATTCCCACTGTTATTACTGCTTGCTGTGTGCTCCACAATATCTGTGAGAGTAAGGGGGAGACGTTTATGGTGGGGTGGGAGGTTGAGGCAAATCGCCTGGCTGCTGGTTACGCGCAGCCAGACACTCGGGCGGTTAGAAGACCACAGGAGGGCGCGGTACGCATCAGAGAAGCTTTGAAAACCAGTTTCATGACTGGCCAGGCTACGGTGTGAAAGTTCTGTTTGTTTCTCCTTGATGAAACCCCCTGCCCCTTGGTTCACTCTACTTCTCTGTAAGCTAACCACCCGCCCCTCCTCCCTTCAATCACCGCTTGCAGAGGCAATAAAGTCATTGTTGCTTCACATTCATGCATTCTTTATTCATTCATCACACAAATAGGGGGATGACTACCAAGGTAGCCCAGGAGGGGTGGTGCAGGAGGGAAGGAAAATGCCACACAGCACTTTAAGCACAGCACTTTAAAAGTTTACAACTTTAAAATTTATTGAATGACAGCCTTCTTTTTTTTGGGCAATCCTCTGTGGTGGAGTGGCTGGTTGGCCGGAGGCCCCCCCACCGCGTTCTTGGGCGTCTGGGTGTGGAGGCTATGGAACTTGGAGAGGAGGGCGGTTGGTTACAGAGGGGCAGCAGTGGCAGTCTGTGCTCCAGCTGCCTTTGCTGCAGCTCAACCATACACTGGAGCATTCTTGTTTGGTCCTGCAGCAGCCTCAGCATTGAATCCTGCCTCCTCTCATCACGCTGCCGCCACATTTGAGCTTCAGCCCTGTCTTCAGCCCGCCACTTACTCTCTTCAGCCCGCCACTTACTCTCTTCAGCCCGCCACCTCTCCTCCCGGTCATTTTGTGCTTTCCTGCACTCTGACATTATTTGCCTCCACGCATTCGTCTGTGCTCTGTCAGTGTGGAAGGACAGCATGAGCTCAGAGAACATTTCATCGCGAGTGCGTTTTTTTTTCTTTCTAAGCTTCACTAGCCTCTGGGAAGGAGAAGATCCTGTGATCATTGAAACACATGCAGCTGGTGGAGAAAAAAAAAGGGACAGCGGTATTTAAAAAGACACATTTTATAAAACAGTGGCTACACTCTTTCAGGGTAAACCTTGCTGTTAACATTACATACATAGCACATGTGCTTTCGTTACAAGGTCGCATTTTGCCTCCCCCCACCGCGTGGCTACCCCCTCAACCTTCCCCCCTCCCTGTGGCTAACAGCGGGGAACATTTCTGTTTAGCCACAGGCAAACAGCCCAGCAGGAATGGGCTCCTCTGAGTGTCCCCTGAAGAAAAGCACCCTATTTCAACCAGGTGACCATGAATTATATCTCACTCTCCTGAGGATAACACAGAGAGATAAAGAACGGATGTTGTTTGAACGCCAGCAAACATACACTGCAATGCTTTGTTCTACAATGATTCCCGAGTACGTGTTACTGGCCTGGAGTGGTAAAGTGTCCTACCATGAAGGACGCAATAAGGCTGCCCTCCCCAGAAACCTTTTGCAAAGGCTTTAGGAGTACATCTAGGAGAACCGCGAATGCCAGGGCAAAGTAATCCTTTCACATGCTTGCTTTTAAACCATGTATAGTATTTTAAAACGTACACTCACCAGAGGTCCCTTCTCCGCCTGCTGGGTCCAGGAGGCAGCCTTGGGTGGGTTTGGGGGGTACTGGCTCCAGGTCCAGGGTGAGAAACAGTTCCTGGCTGTCGGGAAAACCGGTTTCTCCGCTTGCTTGCTGTGAGCTATCTACAACCTCATCATCATCATCATCTTCTTCGTCCCCAAAACCTGCTTCCATATTGCCTCCATCTCCATTGAAGGAGTCAAACAACACGGCTGGGGTAGTGGTGGCTGAACCCCCTAAAATGGCATGCAGCTCATCATAGAAGCGGCACGTTTGGGGCTCTGACCCGGAGCGGCCGTTCGCCTCTCTGGTTTTCTGGTAGGCTTGCCTCAGCTCCTTCAGTTTCACACGGCACTGCTTCGTGTCCCTGTTATGGCCTCTGTCCTTCATGCCCTGGGAGATTTTCACAAAGGTTTTGGCATTTCGAAAACTGGAACGGAGTTCTGATAGCACGGATTCCTCTCCCCAAACAGCGATCAGTTCCCGTACCTCCCGTTCGGTCCATGCTGGAGCTCTTTTGCGATTCTGGGACTCCATCATGGTCACCTGTGCTGATGAGCTCTGCATGGTCACCTGCAGCTTGCCATGCTGGCCAAACAGGAAATGAGATTTAAAAGTTTGCGGTTCTTTTCCTGTCTACCTGGCCAGTGCATCTGAGTTGAGAGTGCTGTCCAGAGCGGTCACAATGGAGCACTCTGGGATAGCTCCCGGAGGCCAGTACCATCGAATTGTGTCCACAGTACCCCAAATTCGAGCCGGCAAGGTCGATTTAAGCGCTAATCCACTTGTCAGGGGTGGAGTAAGGAAATCGATTTTAAGAGCCCTTTAAGTCAAAATAAAAGGCTTCATTGTGTGGACTGGTGCAGGTTTACATCGATTTAACGCTGCTAAATTCGACCTAAAGTCCTAGTGTAGACCAGGGAGGTTTTTAAGGTCAGACTTGACAGAGCCCTGGCTGGGATGATTTAATTGGGGATTGGTCCTGCTTTGAGCAGGGGGTTGGACTAGATGACCTCCTGAGGTCCCTTCCAACCCTGATATTCTATGATTCTGGGGCCCGGGGAGGACAATGGCCACTCCAACTGCACAGCCCTTTGGTACCTGGCAACTAACGACCATGGGTGGCCCACCCTCTGCGGGGAAGCCAGACAGCAGTGACCAACTGGAGAGCAAAGGATGAAGGAGGGGTCAGTTGAGTTGTTAGTGTAGGCTGGAAGCAGGATTCCTTCTTCTGGACTGGAGGTCAGAGGGCTCAGGACTGGCCTGGATGGACTATGCTGTAACTCTGTATGTGAACTAAGAACTTCCTACACTGTGTTCCAGACATCTAATAAACCCTTCTGTTTTACAGCGCTGGCTGAGAGTCACTCCAATCTATGGAAATTGGGGGGGGTGCATTATTCCCTTGGATGTGTAAGTCCTTCCCAGGCGTCCAGTCCAGGGGGATTCCCTGCCGGGGGCTCATGGTGTGATACAGGGGTGCTGAAGGCACCGAAGGTTGGTCTCAGAAAACATGACCTACGAGGGAAGATTAAAAAATTGGGTTTGTTTAGTCTGGAGAAGAGAAGACTGAGAGGAGGCATGATCAGAGTCTTCAAGTATGTAAAAGGAGGAGGGAGAAAAAATGTTTTTCTTAACCTCTGAGGACAGGACAAGACGCAATGGGCTTAAATTGCAGCCAGGGCAGTTTAGGTTGGACAGTAGGAAAAACTCCCTACCTGCCAGGGTGGTTAAGGACTGGAAAACAGGCAGTCCTCGGACTTACGACACAATCGGTTCCTGAAAATTGTGTCGTAAGTCAAAACGTTGTAACTCGGAACCACAATCAACTCCACTGCGAGACCGGGCATCGTCAGGTCGAAACCACTGTCATAAGTCGAATCAGGGTGTCCGTTTAGAAACGTACGTGCTGTTCGTTGTAAGTTGAACGTCATAAAGTTAGGACTGCCTGTAAATTGCCCAGGGAAGTGGTGGAGTTTCTGTCACTGGAGGTTTTTAAGAGCAGGTGGGATAAACACTGTCAGGGATGGTGTAGGTAATACTTAGTCCTGCCTCAGCACTGGGGCTGAACTGGATGACCTACCGAGGACTCCTCCAGTCCTGCAGTTCAATGATCCTGTGCTTCCCATATATTCACATGACTCCAGGAGCTGGGGCTTTATGTAAAACACCAGATATTGCACGATTTGTGCCCACATGGTGAGCGGTGGCAGTGTGCTGCAGCAATCCAAGAGCGACCCCGCTGGGTGGTTTGGGAAATGTGCGCTCGCCGACACTGTCTAAACGAGCATCCCTGAGCAAGGCCTCCCGGGGCGCGTGTTCCACTCCACCAAACCCCCTGGGGCGGGGACAGGACAGAGGTCTCGCTTCCAAGGGGCGTGTGTGGAGTCTGCTGGGGCAGGAAGATGCCCTCCAGAGGAACAGGAAGCAGAAAGCCAGCGCATTTCAATGCCGTTCTCCTGGCTGTGGGGCCCAAAGCCGAGGGTTGGTTTGCAAAGGTGTTGGCAGAGCTCTGAACTGCCCGAGCCTGGGAGCTGGGCTGAAGCTGGCCCAGTAGCTGCAGAAGCCGCTTAAGTAGATACTGTACTAGCCTGTGTGGGCTGTGTCCCCCCAGCATGGTGTATGGGAGACCCAGGCCTCAGGGTGCTAGGACCAGGGCGCCCCCTCCCCCAGACATGCAGGCTGGGGGAATGAACCCACAGGGAAGCTGTGACGAAGCAGGACTGTTCTTAATGTTTCCTCTGAATAGTGTGGGGGTGCCTCAGTTTCCCCTATGCAGTTCTTAAGTATCTACATGGTGGGGTAAGGGTGTATGATCCTTGCAGAGCCCTAGAGGGCAGGGGTGTGCAGGGGTGTGAGGAGTCCTGTTCTCTGCACCTGCAAGCTCTGTGTTAGACCATGTTCCTGTCGTCTAATAAACCTTCTGTGTTACTGGCTGGCTGAGAGTCCCGTCTGACTGCAGAGTTGGGGAGCAGGACCCTCTGGCTTCCCCAGGACCCCGCCTGAGCGGACTCGCTGGGGGGAAGCGCACGGAGGGGCAGAGGAGGCTGAATGCTCCGAGGTCAGACCCAGGAAGGTGGAGCCGGGTGAGCTGTGTGTCCTGCAGACAGGCTGCTCCCAGGAAGGCGACTGCCCCAGAGTCCTGCCTGGCTTCATGGGAAGCAGATCCAGAGCATCGCCCGGGGACTCTATGACAGAGGCGCTGGCCCCTGGGTGAAGCCAGCCTGGCAGCTGCCAGCAATCGGGAACCCTGGTGTCCCCAGCTGCTCTCTGCAGGTTTGACACGGCCCCTCTCCCCTGTGCTGACTGTTCCAAGCCCGCCTCCCTGCTTTGCCTTCCTCTGAACGGGACCCACCGATGGCCCGAAATAACAAGTCACGGCAGCCATCTTGGGTTGCTGGGCCGGGCTGCTGGGCTGTGAAAAACTCACCCAATAACGAGAGTGTGGGCAGTGGACTCAGGCTGTCCGTTCTCCTGTCCGAGGGGCTTTTCCAGCTGCGATTCCTGCTGCAGAGCCAGCGACCCACAGTCGTCTGGCTGGTGCGTGTCCCCTGGAACCAGCTGCTGGATTGCGGCAGCTCTGGGATCTGGTAGGTGTCGAGGACGGTGAGTAGTTACAGGGGTGTTACATGCGAAAGGTCGTCCCTCTGTCCCGGCCTGTCGGGGAGAACAGCTAGCCCTGACGCGACCCAGCCCTGCTCGCACAGGGAGGGCAGGAGAGCTGTGGGGAAGCTCCGTGTCCTATCTCTCCTCTCACGTCTGGGCCACGATGCCACTAGACAGTAGTTACAGCGGCTCTACTGCCTGCTGCTCTGGGGGCCGCGCCGGGGCCGTTCACCGGCTCTCCTGCTTGGGGCAGTTGCTAAGATTCCTTAGTAGCACGATTGTGCCTGGTGCTAGGGTCAGCCTGTGACCCCAAAACTGCTTAGCCCAACTGACAAGGGGGGGGGGCCTTACCGAGAGCTCCTGCATCAGGTGTGAACATTCTGGGGCACAGACGAATGTCAGGCGCGGTCTTACCCGAAAGCCGGGGTCACACCGGTCAACATCCCTGTGAAGTGTCTCACACACACGGCGCAGGAGCTATGGGTCTGGGCCAGCCAATTGTGCTCTTAAGGTGGTGAGGTCAAAGTGGTCTCCAAAAGGTGCCGCCTCTGGGCAGGAGGAGAGGATCCTGTCTCTCTGTTGGGCTGTAAATTCTGCCCACTCACATACGAAGTCAAATGTTACTGAGGAGACCCGAGGTCAGTAGGAACGGAGCACACAGGAAACACCCGGCCCAGGGGGCTTGTCCGGGCCATGGGTAAAGCCGGTGAACTCGGGGTGTGTGTCTCAAAGGCAGAGGAGACACACGGGGGTTCTGCGCCCAGGACGGGGATGGAGGCGCATTTGGAAGCAGGGTCTCAGCCAACCTGGCTTGAGAAGACGGCGGAGGATTTGGGGTGAGATGAACTTCTTCAGGGAGTGCGTAACCTGCCAGGCTCAGTCTCAAGAAAGCACCTTACGGTTTGTTTTACACGTAACCATTTGTTTCCAGGGTTCTTATCACCATCCCCTGAATCTCTGGTGATAAACGTGCCCTTGTTTTCACTAGTAACGTATCAAAGGGCTGTGTGTTCAACGGGGGTGTCCTGGTCCTTCAGGGAACAGCCAGCATGGTCAGTCTGAGGGGGGCCAGGGGCTGGACGTGGCGGGGAACGCTCTGAGGATTCGGGGTTGGTGTGGGCCTGGTGTTACCGATACAGAGAGGACAAGGCCTGTGGGGGCCTGGCAGGCAGTGATTGTGTTGTCAGAGGCTGGTGGGTTCAGGGAGCTGATCCACAGCAGGACCAGACAAGACTGCTTTGTGCTAAGGGCAGGTGGGGGTGAGGTGCTGCCCAACCTTGGGTGCCCTTGGGGAGCATCACGCTGCATTGCTGGGGACAGGGGTTCTAGTCCCCCAACTGCCAGAAGTGACCTAGTGCCATTTCTCCATTACCCCGTGGGAATGATGGTTGCTGCCTCCCAAGGTAGGGGGCTGAGGATCTGGTCACTGATGGGTTGTGAATGGCACAGAATTGCTAACACCACCCCATGGGAGAGGAGCTTTGAACTCCGTCTCCAGGCTCCCAGCCCACTGCACCCTCCCCCAGGTTGGAGGAATGTTGGACAAGGTGCGAGGCCCTTGCTCTTCAGGGCCCGGCACGCCCCCTGCTGGCCCTGGCGAGGCTCGCAGGTCGTTACAGGGAAAGCAACCGGCGCTGGAAGGGGGCAGAAACCCGGGGCAGGAAGAGCGGCGTGAGGGGGAAAGTGGCTTTTCTCTGCCTCCACCCCTGTCACCAGAGAGCTGCCCCGGGAGCTGCCCGGCCGGGGGTGAGAGGCAGCTGTCGCTGTCGGGTGAATTGATTTGAATCAGAGCGACTGAAATCAGCAGATAGGAAACCTTCATTTAAAGCCTCAGCTTAAACCACCACTGTAGGCCCCGGGCCTTGCCCCTTTCGCTCCTTTCCCTGAAGCCGGGCGGGGTCCGGCGGGTTGGTAGCCGCTGGGCTCCAGCTGCAGGTGGCCTTTGCGCGGAGTCCGGCGATGCTTCGCCGCCCGAGGGCGCCCGGCGCCTGCCGCCTCCCCGGAGCAGCTTGGCTCAGCGCCCTTCCGAGTCTGGCGTTTTCCATCTGTACTAGAAGCTGGGGAGGGAAACATCCCGCCTTCCCGCGTGAAGCGAGTGTTGTCGAGCTGGGTCAGGCTCTCCTGGCTCCACATCCGAGCCCGGCGCTCACGGGACGTCCGACCGGGGCGGGATGCGCAAGGAACCGGCCACGCCAGAGGGCCGGCAGGAGCCGTGAGCGCAGCCCGCGTTGGCTGGGGGTAGCGACCGGCTCACCAGCCGGGCCGCCCGGACTGGGCAGCACCGGGGCTCTTCCTCTCGCACCTCGGGGCTCGTAGGTTGCCAGAGGAAAATCAACTTTCCTGCTTTTTCGGCTGCCTCCGGCGCCCGCGGCCCCGAGCTCGCTGCGCCAGCCGGAGAAGCGAGGCGGACGAACCCCTCTCCCGACCGCGTCCGCAGCTGGGCGAGCCCCCCGCAACCCTGGGTCCAGCGGCCCGGCCGGCGACTTCCACCGGCTCGGCTCGGCTCGGCTCTTCCCTGCCTCTCCAGCCGGCCGCGGGACGGCGCGAGAGGACCCAGCGGGCTCCAGGCCCGGCCACGCTTGTGATTTTGCAGCTTGAATTGGAGCCGGAGCCATTTGTAACCCAGCCCGGCTGCTGGGGCCGGAACAGCCGGGTTGTGAGCCCGCAGGGCAGGGCAGGGCCCGGCCGCAATCGCCTCTCCCAGCCGGCGGGCGGGCCGGGCTGCGCGGACCCCCGGGACCCGAGGCGGGGCTGCCGCTTCCCGGTGTTGCCGGGACACAAAGGCGAGGCTGGGCCGGGACGGCAGCCCCAGCGTGCGCCAGGAGCCGGCTGCGCCCGGGGCAGGTTGGGTCTAAGCCGGGCAGCGCCTGCAGCCGGCGCGGAGCGCGGAGAGGCGGCCGCCAGCGGGGCCCGGGGACCCTGGCGAGGGGCCGGACGCTGCACCGCGGGGCCGGGCTCGGGCATGTGCCCGCTGGGCGGCCGTGGCGCCATCGCACGCAGGGAGAGCGGGGAAAATGGCTGCAGGGGCTTCGGCGCAGGTAGGGCGGGGCCGGGGGGCGCACGGGTGTTTGGGGGCGCACGGCGGGGCCGGGCCAGGCCGGGGGGGACCCTGGGGGGCTCTGGGGGCGCACGGCGGGGCCGGGCCAGGCCGGGGGGGACCCTGGGGGGCTCTGGGGGCGCACGGCGGGGCCAGGCCGGGGGGGACCCTGGGGGGCTCTGGGGGCGCACGGCGGGGCCGGGCCAGGCCGGGGGGGGACCCTGGGGGTGTACGGGGGGCTCTGGGGGTGCACAGCCGGGCCAGGCCGGGGGGGACCCTGGGGGGCTCTGGGGGCGCACGGCGGGGCCGGGCCAGGCCGGGGGGGAACCTGGGGTGCACGGGGGGCTCTGGGGGTGCACAGCCGGGCCAGGCCGGGGGGGACCCTGGGGGGCTCTGGGGGCGCACGGCGGGGCCGGGCCAGGCCGGGGGGGAACCTGGGGGTGCACGGGGGGCTCTGGGGGCGCACGGCCGGGCCAGGCCGGGGGGTGCACGGGGGGCTCTGGGGGCGCACGGTGGGGCTGGGCCAGGCCGGGGGGGACTCTGGGGGCGCACGGCGGGGCCAGGCCGGGGGGCACACGGGGGGCTATGGGGGTGCACCTCGGGAAGGGAGGGGCGGTGCCATGGGGAGGCACCGAGAGTTAGCGGAGCCTCCAGCCAGCAGCCACTTGCTGCTTCGTTTGTGCGGCAGCTGGGCCCGGGGGAAGCCAGGACACCTGGGTTCCATCCCCAACTCTGGGAGAAGAATGGGGCCTAGTGGATGAGGGGCCAGAGGCTGGGAGTTAGCTCTTCTGGGTGTTGTTCCTGACTTGCTGTGGGATCTCTTTTAGTCCTTGCCTGTCTCTGTGCCTCAGTTTTCCCCTCCGTAAAATGGGGATAAGTGAATAACTGCACATGGTGCAGGGCAGTGCAGACAGATAAGGGGTAATTTTCTCCCCTCCTCCTGTCAGGGCATCTCAGTCCAGGTCACCTGGCAGCATCTCTGCCATTCAAACCCGGCTGCTCCCCACCTCTGCAGAGGCCCCCCCAGCCGCAGTCCCTGCCATTCCGGAGCAGGGGCTCCCCAGCACACCCCGCTTGGAACAGCCAAGCTTGTGCCTGGCTCACTTCCCTTCAGCAGCAAAGGGTGACTCCTGCATCCTCCCGTGGAGCCCGGCGGGGCTTGGTGTGAAGGGGGCAGAGGCCCTGGGATGCTGGAACCACATGTTGCCTCCTGGGAGTTACACTGCGAAGAGCCCGCGGGGCCGCGGGAACCGGCCAGCCTCGGCTCGGCCGTTGTTCGCTAGCGTTCGCGTTGTGGCCCCGGGAGCCCACGCACTGATAACGGAGGTACCAGCCAAGAGCCAGGCGGGTGGACGGGGGCGCACGGGGCCAATGCAGCGGCGCTGAGCGGGGCAGGCCGCGGGCTCGGTGTGAAGGTGGATAATCTGGTCGTTTTGTGGCGGCTCCGAGGGGCTTGTTTGCAGCGTAGCAGGAGGGAGAGATGGCGGGTGGGTGGGACGGACGGTGAAGACTCGCAGAGAAGGAGCCGGTGGAGGTCAGCAAGAGGGGGCGACGTGGTCAAAGTGAAGGGCCCTGAGCCTGGGCTGCGAGTGTCCGCAGGCCGCGGGAGCAGGTGGTTCTGAGCAGGGGCGCCCTGTTTCCTAGGGGCCCGTGACCTTCGAGGACGTTGCGGTCTATTTCACCAAGGAGGAGTGGAAGAAACTGGCAGGCTGGCAGCGGGAGATGTACCGCCACGTGATGATGGAGAATTACCAGCTGGTGGCCTCGCTGGGTGAGCCCCCCTCGGCCGTGGGCAGCAGCCCCCAACTCGGATGTTCCTGCTGTGGGGAAATCTGATTGAATGTGACAATCATGGAACCATGTGGGGCGGGCATGGCGTGGGGTGGGGTGGGCTGGGACCAGGGCAGGCTGGGGCAGGCAAGGCGTGGGGTGGGCACTGGGGTGGGCAAGGCATGGGATGGGCTGGGACCAGGGTGGGCGAGGCGTGGGTCAGGCACTGGGGTGGAGTGGGCTGGCACCAGTGCGGGCAAGGCGTGGGCAGGGTAGTGTGGGGCTGCATAAGCTCCTGTCCGTGCACTTCATCTGTGACCTGCGATATCCCTGCTGACCCCTTGTGGGTCTCACTCGGTCCCTGTCTCTGTTTCACCCCGGTTGTGCCTGGTGCCTGGCACTGAGCCACCCCGGGGAATGGCTTATGCCCAGGTCTGGCCTCGTAGCCCTGGTCCATGCATTGCTTGGGCAGGCTTGTCTGAGGGCTCGAGGTGCTGGTGGAGTGGGGAGCCCTGGCGGGGGATGATGGAGGGTTGGGGGGAGATGCTGTCTGGCCCCTGGGGGAATTAACCGCTCTGACTGCCTCACACAAGAAGGCCCTTTAGCGCCAACTCTGATGACTGTTTCACACCTGACACCCCGCCCCTCTGCCAGAGCAGCCCAGGAGAGCCTGAGCCGGGGTCTTGGGGCAGTGCCAGAAACCAACTGTGCTTCTCCCCTGGGCCCAGGCTCTGCAAGCCCCAAACCTGAGCTCGTCTCGAAGCTGGAGCGGGGGGAAGAGCCGCCTGTCGGGGATGGCCAGGACCTGCGAGCAAGGGAGAGCCCCAAAGGCCCCGTCCCAGGTGAGTGATGCAGACACCTTTGCAGACCCAGTTCCCAGCCTGGACCAGAGCTGGATGGCCTGGTGTGCCTTCTCTGGGCGTTTCCCAGCTCCCTGTTGTCACGGAGTGTGGGGGAGTCCAGGCCCTGCACCCCTCTTCCTGGGATCCACTGAGACTCTCAGCCAGCCAGTAAAACAGAAGGTTTATTGGACAACAGGAACACAGTCCAAAAACAGAGCTTGTGGGTACAACCAGGACCCCTCAATCACGTCCTTCTGGGGGAGCAGGGAGCTTAGACCCCAGCCCTGGGGTTCCCTGTGTTCCTCCACCCAGCCCCCAACTGAAACTAAACTCACCCAGCAGGTTCCCTGCTGCAGCCCCTGTTCACATTCCTGGGCAGAGGTGTCACCTCCCCCTCCTGGCTCAGGTGACAGGCTCTCAGGTCTCCCATCCCCAGGGCACATTCCCAGGTCAACACTCCCCCCTCCCTGCTGAGTCACATCGTCACATCTGTCCCCCCTTTGAGACTGAACTGAGCGGGGTCACGCTGACCAGTGACCTGGGGAAGTTCGGGGCCCCCTCTCCGGGACAGCGCATCCGCTATCAGGTTGGCACTTCCCTTCACGTGGACCACGTCCATGTCATAATCCTGCAGGAGCAGGCTCCATCTCAGGAGTTTGGCGTTGGCTCCTTTCATCTGGTGCAGCCAGGTCAGGGGAGAGTGGTCGGTGTAGACGGTGAAGTGTCGCCCGAAGAGATAGGGCTCTAGTTTCTTGAGGGCCCACACCATGGCCAGGCACTCCTTCTCGATGGCCGCGTAGTGTTGCTCCCGGGGTAGCAACTTCTTGCTCAGGTACACGATGGGGTGTCTCTCCCCATTTTCATCCTCCTGCATTAACACCGCCCCCAGTCCCGTGTCTGAGGCGTCGGTGAACACCACAAAGGGCTTGTCAAAGTCTGGGTTTGCCAGAACTGGGCCACTGACCAGAGCCTTCTTCAGCGCCCGGAAAGCCACCTGGCACTGCTCGGTCCAGACCACCTTGTCTGGCTTCCCCTTCTTGCATAGCTCCGTGATGGGGGTGGCGATGGCGCTAAAGTGGGGCACAAATCTTCGGTAGTATCCTGCCATCCCAATAAAGGCTTGGACCTGCTTTTTGGTGTGGGGAGCGGGCCAGTCTCTGATCACCTCCACCTTGGCTGGTTCCGGCTTTAGGCGGCCGCTCCCCACCCGATGGCCCAGGTAAGATACTTCCGCCATCCCCACCTTGCACTTCTCCGCTTTTACAGTCAGCCCAGCCCCCTGGAGTCGGTCCAGCACTTGTCTAACCTGGGACACGTGGTCCTCCCAGGTCTGGCTAAAGACACAGATGTCATCAATATACGCCACGGCAAAACTCTCCATCCCCCTCAGGAGCTGGTCCACCAGGCGCTGGAAGGTGGCCGGTGCTCCCTTGAGGCCGAAAGGCAGGGTCAGGAACTCATAGAGCCCCAGAGGGGTGATAAAGGCCGATTTCAGTCGGGCATCTGCATCCAGCGGCACTTGCCAGTAGCCCTTTGTAAGGTCCATGGTGGTAAGGTACCGAGCTCCTCCCAGCTTGTCTAGGAGCTCGTCCGGCCTGGGCATGGGGTAGGCATCAGATACAGTGATGGCATTGAGCTTCCGATAGTCCACACAGAACCGGACCGACCCGTCCTTTTTGGGGACCAGCACCACCGGCGAGGCCCAAGGGCTGGCAGATGGCTGGATCACCCCCAAAGCCAGCATGTCCCGGACCTCTCTTTCCAGGTCCTGAGCAGTTTTCCCTGTGACTCGGAAGGGGGAGCATCTTATCGGTGGGTGCGACCCTGTCTGCACCCGGTGGACAGTCAGATTAGTGCGTCCAGGCTGGTTGGAAAACAGCTGTCGGTACGGATGCAGCACCTCCCTGACCTCAGCTTGCTGGGCAGGGGTTAGCTGATCCGAGAGGGGAATTGTTTCCAGGGGGAAACCAGCTCTGGTCCCAGGGAATAGATCTACTAAAGGGTCATCTCCCTGCTCTTCCCACTGTCCACACACGGCCAACACCACATTCCCCCTGGCATAATATGGCTTCATCATATTCACATGGTACACCCGGCGGTGGTGCGCCCGGTTTGACAGCTCCACCACATAGTTTACCTCATTGAGCTGCTTGACGACCTTGAAAGGACCCTCCCAGGCGGCCTGTAGTTTGTTCTTTCTCACTGGGATGAGAACCATCACCGGATCCCCGGTGGCGTAGGCACGGGCCCGCGCCGTGCGGTCATACCAGACCTTCTGCTTCCTCTGGGCTCTGGCCAGATTCTCCCTGGCCAGGCCCATGAGTTCAGCCAGTCTCTCTCGGAAGATCAGGACATACTCCACCACTGTCTCTCCATCGGGAGTGGCCTTCCCCTCCCACTCGTCTCTCATCAGGTCCAGGGGGCCCCTCACCCTCCTGCCATATAACAGTTCGAAAGGCGAAAATCCGGTAGACTCCTGGGGCACCTCCCTGTACGCGAACAGCAGGTGAGGTAAGTACTTGTCCCAATCCTGTGGGTGCTGGTTCATAAAGGTTTTCAGCATCATCTTTAGCGTCCCGTTAAACCTCTCCACCAGCCCATTGGACTGGGGGTGATAAGCTGAGGCCCAGTCGTGCCGGACCCCACATTTCTCCCACAAGCACCGGAGCAGGGCCGACATGAAGTTGGAGCCTTGGTCTGTCAAGACTTCCTTGGGGAACCCCACTCGGCTGAAAATGGACAGGAGCGCATCGGCCACGGTGTCTGCTTCAATGGAAGCTAAGGGCACTGCCTCGGGGTAGCGGGTGGCAAAATCTACCACCACCAGAATGTATTTCTTCCCCGACCGGGTCGTCTTGCTGAGAGGCCCCACGATGTCCATGGCCACCTTCTGGAAAGGCTCCTCTATGATGGGCAAAGGTCTCAAAGCCGCTTTCCCCTTGTCCCGGGCCTTCCCCACCCTCTGACAAGGGTCACAGGATCGGCAATACTGCCGGACCGTGGTAAATACCCCGGGCCAGTAAAAGTTCTGTAGCAACCTCTGCCGGGTGCGCCGGATTCCCTGGTGCCCTGCGAGGGGGATGTCATGGGCCAGGTACAGGAGCCTGCGGCGATACTTCTGGGGGACCACCAGCTGCCTCCTGATCCCACAGGACTCTACTTCCCTTGTGGGAGCCCATTCTCGGTACAGGAACCCCTTCTCCCACAGGAACCTCTCCTGGCAGCCTCTCCTCATGGTCCGTACCACACTGAGGTCGGCCAGGTCCCTGAGCTTCCGCAAGGAGGGATCTTTCCTCAACTCGGCCTGGAACTCAGCGGCTGGGGAAGGGATGGGGCCCGGTTCCCTCTCGCTGGCCAGGTCCGAGGCCTCCGCCTCTCTGAGCCGTGCCCCTTGGCCCTCCCTCCCCACCAGGGTAGGGTCCTGCGCCTCCGGTGTGATACCCTCCCCGAGGTCAGGGCGCAGTGCCCCTCGCCGGCTCTGGCTACGCGTCACAACCAGGGCGGCCTGGGGCTTGCTTGGCCAGTCCTCTAGGTCTCCCCCCATCAAAACTTCAGTGGGCAAATGGTGGTGTACCCCCACATCCTTGGGGCCCTCCTTGGCCCCCCATTTCAGGTGTACCCTTGCCACGGGCACCTTAAATGGGGTCCCGCCCACCCCTGTCAGGGTCAGATAGGTGTTGGGCACCACCCGATCTGGGGCCACCACCTCGGGCCGGGCCAGCGTCACCTCCGCGCCCGTATCCCAGTATCCATTGACCTTCCTCCCATCCACCTCCAGGGGAACAAGGCACTCTCTCCGGAGGGACAGCCCCGCGCCCACCCTGTAAACTGAGCACCCTGAGTCCAGAGCCTCCAGCCCTCTGGTGGAGCTGGCCTGGGGTACTCTTCCCTCCGGGGCAGGTGGTAAACTGGTAGGCCCCCTTTCCTGGGTCGTCTGCCCCTCGTCCAGCTGGGTCCCTACCCAGTTAACCCTGGGTAGGTTGGGTCTGCTCAGTTTGTCCCTGAGCCCGGGGCACTGGGACCGTACGTGGCCTCTCTGGCCACAGTGATAGCAGCTCAGGTCACGTTGGTCCCCTCGAGCGGGTCGGAGGGGCCCGACGCCAGGCGTTCCCCGTGGGAGGGGGTTCTCCCTATTTCCCCGCTGGGAGGTCCCGTGGTGACTCTCTCTCTGCATCGGGGGGGGCCTGTTCTTTTGGGACTCCTCCCGGCTACCCCCTGACCGACTGTTCACAAACTCGTCGGCCAGCTGCCCTGCGTGCTGGGGGTTCTCGAGCTTTTTGTCCACCAGCC
This sequence comes from Lepidochelys olivacea, assembly GCF_965140295.1. Lineage (NCBI taxonomy): Eukaryota > Metazoa > Chordata > Testudines > Cheloniidae > Lepidochelys > Lepidochelys olivacea. The sequence continues at coordinate 270,891,702 of NC_140412.1, forward strand.
ACAGCCTCAGGTCGGACGGGCACTGTTCATACAGTTGCTCCAGTACGATTAGGTCCAGCAGGTCCTCTTTAGCTCGGGCCCCAGCTGTCCACTTGCGGGCATACCCCTGCATCCGGTTGGCCAGTTGTAGGTAGGTGACCTCAGGCGTTTTACGCTGACTCCGGAACCTTCTCCGGTACATCTCGGGGGTCAGCCCAAACTCACGGAGCAGGGCCTGCTTGAACAGTTCATAGTCCCCTGCCTCCGGCCCTGTCATTCGGCTGTACACCTCCACGGCTTTGGGGTCCAGTAAGGGGGTGAGAAACTGGAGCCTGTCTGCAGGGTCAACCCTGTGCAGCTCACAGGCATTCTCAAAGGCCGTCAGGAAGCTATCTATGTCCTCCCCCTCCTTCCGCTGGGCCAGGAAGCACTTATCAAAGTTCCTTGCAGTCTTGGGTCCCCCCGCACACACCGCAGCCGGGGCCCCACTGCTCTTCAGCCTGGCCAGCTCCAGTTCATGCTGTCTTTGTTTCTCCTTCTCCTGACGCTCCCTCTCCTTCTCCTGACGCTCCCTCTCCTTCTCCTGACGCTCATGTTGACGTTGTTTCTCCTTCTCCTGACGCTCATGTTGACGTTGTTTCTCCTTCTCCTGACGCTCATGTTGACGTTGTTTTTCATGATCCTCCAGCTCCCTCATTTTCATCTCCCTCTCCCATTCCAGCCGCCTCCGCTCCAGGGATGGGGAGCTCCGCCGGGAGGATCCCCTGCTGGGTGCCGGGGTCAGGGTGCCCTCGGTATTCGCCGGGCTTCCCCCAACCCCTCCCCCGGACATAGGTAGGAAGGGTCTCGGGATGTCCTCAGCAGCAGTCTGACCCCTCCCAGCCCGGTCAGGCCCCAGGGCCCACGCTGCGTCTGCCGGGCGGCTTCCCTCAGGGACAGGGATCAGGTCATCCAAGCGATCCCTCTCCTCCAGCTGGGCAATCAGCTGTTCCTTGGTGGACCTCCCGATGCGCAGCCCCCTCTGCCTGCACAGCTCCACCAGGTCGCTCTTCAGGCATTTAGCGTACATCTCCCTGCTGGCCCCTCGCAGGCCGGGCAGCTTCCCACGGTTTCCAGGAAAAGCCCCTCGTGTGCCAGTCCTTCTCGAGGTCACCACCTCTTTGCCAGGGTCGAGCTGCAGATTCCTCCGCCCCTGGGACCGCTCGCTGCAATCCCCCGGGGGACCCTGTTACTGCAAAAGTCTTTCTCTCTGGTCACACATTCCCAGGGGTTAACCGCCCCCCGAAACCGTCTCTCTCTGAATCTTCAGCACGCCTGGTCCCCGTCAATTCCCCTTCGTTTTACTGCTCCCCAGTCACTTACTGCAGGAAGCGCCGTTCACGGGGTGCAGTAGATCCCACCGCTGCCACCAGTTGTCACGGAGTGTGGGGGAGTCCAGGCCCTGCACCCCTCTTCCTGGGATCCACTGAGACTCTCAGCCAGCCAGTAAAACAGAAGGTTTATTGGACAACAGGAACACAGTCCAAAAACAGAGCTTGTGGGTACAACCAGGACCCCTCAATCACGTCCTTCTGGGGGAGCAGGGAGCTTAGACCCCAGCCCTGGGGTTCCCTGTGTTCCTCCACCCAGCCCCAAACTGAAACTAAACCCACCCCGCAGGTTCCCTGCTGCAGCCTCTGTTCACATTCCTGGGCAGAGGTGTCACCTCCCCCTCCCCCTCCTGGCTCAGGTGACAGGCTCTCAGGTCTCCCATCCCCAGGACACATTCCCAGGTCAACACTCCCCCCTCCCTGCTGAGTCACATCGTCACACCTGCCCACTCCAAGGCCGTGCCCCCCTGCTCCGCCCCGCTTTGCCCCGGGTCGTCACTGACTGAGCAGCATGGGCGTCCGATGGCCCAGGTGCAAACAGCAACACATGGCCCGAGACGGGAGAATCAGGCCTGGAGACTTCCAGGCCCATAGTTTCTAGCCTGCCCGGGCGCTGCTGTAGTGACTGCAGGTGTGAATGGCCAGGTCCCTGTGGAGCTGGTGTAATGGGCACGTCCAGTTATCACACGTGCAAACGCTGTCTCTGCACTACTGCTCACGGTTTGTGCTCCGCCCTGCGCCTCACGCCATCGTGTGTCCTGTTAGCACGTCTGACCCGTCTCTCCGCTCCGTGCCCCTGTCGATCTCCCAGTGCCTCTCCCTGCTGCTGGGGAGCGTGTCCCACGCTCTCTGCGGGCAGCTCTTGGTCGATTCCCCACCCAGGGTTTGGTGCCCATGACCCAGCAAGGGGCACCCACGTGTGTGATGTGCTGGGACTGGCAGATCTTTAATAGGCACTGCTGGCCAGCCGGCGGCACTGCAGCACCATGGTCTGGGCGTGTGTTCTGGTCTCCTGGTTTCCTATTGCTCAAAGCCCCCAGGTGGGGAGGGAGACCAGCTGCTAGAGCAGGGGTTGAGAAGGGGGTGGGCTCCCCCACTCCTGGGTCACAGCCGCTCATCACAGGTGACTCATTCAGGGCTGCACATGGAGGGTTTCGAGTGGGACTGGGAGCTGGGACTCCTGGGTTCTTATTCCCAGCTCTGGGAGGGGAATGGAATCTGCTGGGAGGTTGGGAGCCAGGACGCCTGGGTTCTGTTCTGAGATCTGCCAGTGATGTGCTTTGAGACCTTGGGCAAGTCACAGCCTCAGTTTCCCCATTGGTAGCTGGGGTTGATCTTTTCTCCCAGGAGGGCTGCAAGGCTCAGTGCCTGGGGTTGGAGGGGTGCGACTGCTCAAGGAAGATGCGGGGTGTGTGGGGTCCATTCGCTGAGGGCTGCCCTGGGAACGAGGCGTGGGAGAGGTGCTGGGCGGGCTGTGGAGAGCTGACAGGGTCTTTCTTTCCCCGCAGACCCTTCCAAGCGCCGGATCTCATGCTGCACAACCACGATCATTTCCAAGAGGAAGGAGCTCTCGCTGGCTGACCGCGTCAAGCTGCTGCAGGCCCTGGAGTCACCCACCGCCTCCCTGTCCAGCGTGGCCAAGCTGTTTGGGATCTCCAAGAGCCAGGCAGGCCGGATCGGCCGCAGCCGGGAGCAGATTCTGGCCGACTGGCGCACCAACGCCAACCCACTGCGGAAGCGCAAGCGGGAGGGCAAGGGAGGGGAGGTGGAGGACGCACTGTTCCTCTGGTTCCAGCAGGCCCTGGCCAGGGGGGAGAGGCTCTCAGGCCCGATCCTGAAGGCCAAGGCCCAGGAGCTGGCCCTGCATGCAGGCCGGGAGTTCGAGGCCACGGACGGCTGGCTCTGCCGGTGGAAGACCCGCCACAACATCGTCTTCAAGCGGCAGCACGGCGAGAAGCAGGAGGCGGACGTCAGCAGCGCCCAGAGCTGGGTGACTGAGGTGCTGCCCTCCCTGCTGGCCGGCTACAGTGCCGAGAACATCTTCAGTGCCGACGAGACCGGGCTGCTGTACCGCGGCTATCCCGACCGGGACCCGCCGCTCCTGGGCGGCAAGAAGGCCAAGGACCGCGTCTCCGTCCTCTGCTGCGCCAACCGTGCCGGCACGGAGAAGAGGCGCCTGCTGGTGGTGGGCAAGAGCCAGCGGCCGCGGTGCCTGCCCAAGGACCTGGGCGCCCTGCCTGTCGCCTACACCAGCTCAGCCAACGCCTGGGTGACCGCGCACCTCTTCCAGGAGTGGGCGCTGCAGTGGGAGCAGGAGCTGCGGCGCGACCAGCGCCAGGTCCTGCTCTTCCTGGCCCACAGCAGCGCCCACCCCCGCGAGCTGCAGGCCAAGCTGCGCCAGATCAAGCTGGCTTTCTTCCCCCCCAACACCAGCAGCATCACCCAGCCCATGGACATGGGCGTCACCCGCAACCTGAAGGGGCACTACCGGGCGCTGGTGGCGGCCAAGGCCCTGCTGAGCCCGGAGCAGGGGCGGGCGGGGCGGGCGGCCGAGATCGCCGGGCGGGTCACGCTGCTGGACGCCGTTTACATGCTGCACCAGGCGTGGAGCCTGGTCCGGCCGGCCACGGTGCAGAGCTGCTTCCGGAAGGCCGGCTTCCACCTGGTGCCCTGTGAGCGGGAGGAGCTGGACCTGCGGCCGCTGGCCGACGTGCCCCGGCCGGCCTTCATGAGTGAGCAGGACTTCAGCGAGTTCGTCGGCATGGACGCGGAGGAGCCGGCCGTGGGCGAGATGACCAGCGAGGAGTGGGCGCTGGCCCAGAGGAGCCAGTGGGCCGAGGCCACCGAGTGCTCGGAGGAGGATGGGGACCTGGACCCGGGGAGCCATGTCACCGCTGCCGAGGCCCTGGCCGGTCTGTCTGCTGCCATGAAGTGGTGCCAGCTGCACGGCCTGGTCTACCACTGGGAGAGACTGCTGGAGACGGAGAGCGCCATGCAAATGGCCGCCGTGGCCGAGGCCAGCCAGAGCCGGGCCCCTGGCTGCTCCCGCTACGTGCCCGGCGTGGGGCTGCGGGCTCCGCCCGGGCTGGGCTCGGCCCTGCTCTGACCCCTGCATTGCTGTCCTCTGACCCACACCCCACCCTTCCCCCCGGTGGGCACGGGGTGCTCCAGCAGCAGGGGCCACATGGCAGGGCAAGCCCAGTGCCGCAGGCTGCCCGCAGTGCGGGGAGGGGAGGGGCCGGGGGTTCTCCAGGGCTCAGTGTCCAGACGGCGGGTAGATCAGGCTGGGGGGGCACCGGGGCTGGGGGTGGGGAGCAGAGGAGGGGAAGGAGAGAGGAGGAAAGGACGGACAGCATGGTGTGGGGGAGAGACGAGGCTTCCAGTGGTCTGGTCATTCCTCAGGGATGGGTCCCCCCCCCAACCCCCCTCCAGCAGGATGGCCCCGCCCCCCGGGGCTGGAACTCTCCCTCCCCACATCCCCAGTAGGGTGGCCAGGTGCCCTAGGGATGGGTCTCTCTCCACTCTGTCTCCCCCTGTAGGGTGCCCGGGGACAAATTCCCCTCCCCCGGTAGGGTGGCCCAGCGCTGGGTCTCTCCTAATAAGATGGTTTCCCCTGGCAGGTCTGTCCTTGGAGGAGATATCTTCGTGCCTGTGACTGGCTGGCTCTTCCCAGGCCCTCTGTGTCTCCTAGCTGCTCCATGGGGTGGCTGGTGCCCTGCTGGTGGGTTTAACCCCTCTACCAGCGCTGGCCATGGACGTTGTGTGGACACAGACCCTGTCACGTGATGGTGTCTCTGCTCTGAGCACTCCCTCTGCCTAAGGAGCCGTGGGCGTCCCCTTACACCCGCACAGCTGGCTCTAAGGGGCAGGGGTTGCCCTGTGGGGGGATGTTTCTGCCCTTGGCATCTCTCCTTCCTCTGCCCCACTCCCGCAGGTCGGTGCCAGGGCTCTGCTGGGAGTTCTGCCACCGCCCCCAGCTCCCCCGGCAGCCCTGCCCCAGGGGAATCCCACCCGCTGCCCCAGGGGCTCCCAGGCGTCGCCCGGCGGAGAGATGTGCAGGTGGCCTGGCCAGTAGAACTGGGGCTAACAGCAGGCTCCAGCCCAGGCGAGAGCTTGCGGGTGGCTGCAGATCTCAGCTGGGCTGGACCCTGGGGTGAGGCTGCCCCCGAGCTGTCGGAATGCCAGTTCCCGTGTGCAGGGCGGAGGTAGCTGCTGACGCACCCTTTGCATGGTCCAGGTGACTGAGGCCGGGCCCGGGCAGTGTCTGTGGTCTCGTTACCTGTCACTACAGCTGCTAAGCACTACATCCGTAGAGCAGCCATGAACAGGCGTCCCTCGGGTCCCGGCCAGGCCAACGGAAATCCCTGGCCAATGGCCGGTCTCTGGTTGCGAGGGGAACGTCGCAGCCCAGCCCAGGAGCCGAGATCCTTCCCCCCCGTATGACTGGGCTCCAGCAGCCAGGCTGGGGGCCTGTGTGGCTGGGCTGCTGCACAAAGCACGCCCGGCCTGGCCCCGCTGGATCAGAGAGCTGCCCGAGCGCTGCCTGTCGTACTGGGCTCTGCTTGGGCCGTGGCTCCCCGACGCAGCGGCTCTGGGAGCTCTCGTGCTGTGAGCCAGCCACGGAAGGGCCCAGTTGGGCTGACTCCAATCGCTTTTGTCCTCAGCAGCATCACAGCCCTAAGCCAGGGGCTTTCAGGTTGTGGGCCGCGGACACCTGGGAGTCCTCAGACTGTCTAGGATTTCCAAGGGGGCTGCCCCTCCATTTGAAACTTTGTAGGGTCTGCAAATGAAAGAAGGTTGAAACACGCTGAGTGAGGCTGAGCTGGTTCCTAGCCCTGCCCATAGCGGGGGGGCAGGGGGCAGGCTCGGCAGCATGTGGCCCTGACGTGACATGTTCTGTTCGAGAGCGAAACTAGGTCTGAGAGCAGACAGAGGTGCATGGTGGTTACAGAAGCACATTTAACCCTTTATCTGCTGCTCCTCTGATGAGAAACATCCCAGTCCCCTGCAGTGAGGCCCCTGCTTTGGCTGGCTGTCCAGGGGGAATACGGCTGTGAGCGTCGACTGTGTAAAGTAAAATAGCTGCCCAGTGATTTGGACGTTGGGGCTGATTGCTGCCGACTCTCCCAGCGTAGAAGAAAAAGGGATGTCAGATATGTCCTTCCAGCCCTATGGGACACCTGCCCTGGGGCTTGGGGCTTTGATTCTGCAGGGGGGAGGTTGTTCATCCTCCTAAACTAATGTATCCATTGACCCTTTCGTCTGTCCTAATGCAACATCTAGTGTTCAAATATAGCCTTCGTGTAGACTCGAATGTTGCTATCCCTGTTGCCTTGGCCAAAATCCCACGTGGATTTCTGCCCTTCTTGGTTATGCAGCATGAGTCCCTGGGAACAGGGGTATCTGCCGCCAGCCTGACTTGTGTGTGCCTGTGACCATAGACCAGAAACATGGAACTGTAACAGTGAAATAAAGCAGAGCTCTTGGACACAGTCAGTGCCGTGTGTTGCATTGCTCTCTGTTCAACTTGCTGCACCTTACCGCAGGGGTGTCCGAGCATTGCCAGCCAAGAGCCCAGTGGCAGCTTGTCCTAGGCCTGTAGCTTTGCTTGGTTCTGATCCTGCAACACTGCAGTCAGACACCCCAGCCTGCCAGCCGGTGACAGGATACTAGCTGGGGAGGGCTCTGAGTTACTACAGAGAATTCTCTCCCAGGTGTCTGGCTCGTGGGTCTTGCCCATATGCTCAGTATCGAACTGATCACGGTATTTGGGGTCAGGAGGCATTTCCCCCCCAGGTCAGATTAGCAGAGACCCTGGGGGGTTTTCACCTTCCTCTGCAGCGTGGGGCCCAGGTTAGTTTAAACTTGCAAGTGAACTTGAAGTCTTTAAACCATGATGTGAGGACGTCAGTAACTCAGCCAGAGGTGAGGGGCTATTACAGGAGTGAGTGGGGGAGGTTCTGTGGCCTGCAGACAATCAGACAGACGATCACAATGGTCCCTTCTGCCCATGCACTCTGAGATCCCAGTGCAGGTTTGCGGCTGGCTCTGCAGAGGATGACTGCAGTGAGCATAGTTCATGCTTTGGTTCAAAACCCTCTTTTCCTGATCGGTCTCCTGCACTTAGTGGGCTTCATGTCTGTTGAAACTCTTCTGTTTCCCTCCAGCGTCTCACCTGGACCCTGTTGGCTTCAGTTACCTTCTGCCAGCGAGAGCCAGGCTGTGAGACAGGGCCTGTCCCAGCTGAGCAGGCTCGGGCCCCAAGGGGTGGGTGTTACGCTCTGATGGGGGTTCTGCCTGTTGAGGCTTTTCTGGGGTTCATTTACACTCTGAGGCCAAGAGGCCTGAGTGACTTTGGGTGCCTGGTTTCTGGGGGTGCCCCTTGCGGCCTGGGTCTCTGGGTTCTTCGCTGGCCCCATCACCGTGCTGGCTGAGCACTACGGCTGCCCGCAACTGGTGACGCTCCCCTGCGGGGTGGAGAAGGGAAGCCCCTTTCCTCGCGGCTCTGGCTGTTTGCGACTCCGCAGCCGTTACGAGTGTACATGCTGGTCAAGGTTGGGAGCTGGCAGAGGCTGGTCCCGGGGGGGCAAGGGGAGCAGCTACCCACAAGGCTGAAGACCCAAATCAGTGCGTACGCAGCAGTGGTGTTGGTTATCCGCATGGCGGCAATGCCCAGTCCCAGATGAGACCCCGGGCTTGTTGGGCTAAGCACTGGACAGAGTGGGAACAAAGGCAATCCCTGCCCCAGGGTCAGCCCAGGGCTCGCAAAGTTAGACAAACGGGGGTGGGGGGAGGCAGCCAGACAACAGCCGGGGTGTGACGGGTTTTTCACCTTGTGTTGCATGTAAGTCTTGCTGTACTTTACTAATACTGTGCATGCCTCAATTTCCCTGTGTGCTGCACCAATGCCTAGGTGGTGGGAATTGGGTGTGTGACTTTTGCCGAGGCCCTTGGGGCAGGTGAGGTGGTTCCAGTTGCCTGCATGTAGGCTATGGCCGGTGCCCTTCCTAACCTGAGACCCAGGAGGGGAATGTGACCAGGTCATACTTCGCTCAGGAAGCAGGACGAAGACCGGAGGGAGGCCAGGTAGCTGGGTCCAGGGCAGTCTGCGGTGGGAGACTGGAGAAGGGAGGCCAGCGTGTCTGGCCTGGGATTCTCCAAGATGGACTTGGTTGAAAGTTACTAATTTCTGTGCTAACAAGCTTTGTTCTATGCTATGTTCCTGTCGACTAATAAACCTTCCATTTTACACTGGCTGAGAGTCCAGTCTGACTGCAGAGTTGCGGGGCAGGACCCTCTGGCTTCCCCAGGACCCCGCCTGGGCGGACTCACTGTGGGAAGTGCACGGAGGGGCAGAGGAGGCTGAATGCTCCGAGGTCAGACCCAGGAAGGTGGAAGCCGGGTGAGCTGTGCGTCCTGCAGACAGGCTGCTCCCAGAGAGGAGACTCCCCCAGTGTCCTGACTGGCTTCATGGGGAGTAGATCCAGAGCATCGCCCGGGGACCCCGTGACAGGGTTCAGTGGGAGTCTTGGCTCCCCACAATGGTGAGGCAGAGGCAGCTCCCCTGCACGGATACAGCCAGGCAGGGGATTCCCCATTCAGACCCTGGCTGGTCCAATAAACAGCACCGGAAGCTGCCTGTTCCTTTCCATGCCTCGGGCTTTGTAGGTGCAAGGACCCTTTCCCCATCTCCTCACCCCCACGGCAGCGCTGATTGCTGCTGCATTAATACCACAGCAGAACCCGGCTCCTCCATTCACGCTGCAGCCAAGCAGGCTCGGGCTGGCCTGTTCCCGGAGGGAGCCTGGCCCATCATCCGTACCCCTCGAGGAGAAACCTGGGTATGTCTACCCTGAGCAGCAGCGACTCCGAGCCTGGGCCAACAGGCTGGGGCTCGCTGGGCTCACGCAGCGGTGTTAAAACTGACAGTGGAGATGGCGGGCTGCAGGGCAGACGCTGAAGCTTGGGGGAGCAGGTGGGCTTCAGAGCCTGAGCTCCAGCCTGAGCCCCACCATCGACAGCTGTTTTTAGCACTGTCGGCTTGAGCCTGTGCAGTTGGGCTCTGAGTCGCTGCCCTGTGCTGTGTGGACGTAGCTCCAGAGCCCACTAGGACTATTTCCCTGCCTGGCACCTGGGCTTTGGGCTGAGAATGGGGCTGGGCTCCATGGTGGAGAGCATATGCCCCAGGACCCATCCTGCGTGACCCTGGCCGTGCCAGCAAAACTTGGAATATGTATTAATAACGTTCAGACAAAGGCTGGTAGCTAGTAAATCTACTGGTCTTTATACAAACCTCTCCACTGTGTCGCTCTTCCAGATACTGAAGTGCACAGTTTCAACCAAACCCTTCTGCCTGCAGGACGTGCATTCCCCTGGGATCTTCTCGAGATGAGGTCTTGGACTCTGTAGGGACGCCATAGCCTGCAGGATTGGTCACCTGGACTCCATCTCAGTCCTTTTCCAAGCACTTCTGAGCCTCGTCAGCAAACCCCAGCCTGAAGTCCTGGCCCCCAGCAGCATTCCAGCCTTGCGTTCATCGCTGCTGGACTCAGCTGCTGGGGAACAGAAATCTGCAGCCTGTATCCAAAGTGGTGCGGGTGTTGGGACCCCGCCCCCAGAGCAGACACAGCTCCTGGTCCTGCTTGGATCAGCCGCTAAGTCTGAAAGTCCCCTATTTCCTCCATTGACTCCCCGGGCCCTGTGTGCAACATATGCTTTGTGATGCGTCGTCCTTCTTTGCGAGTTGCATTTGTTCCCAGGGACATGTGTGCCCAGCGCGTCGCCCAGACAAGGATGGGAACGGGCAGGTTCCACTCTAATATCTGCTGTGTCCCGCGTCCCAGGCAGCTGGGGCGGGGAGCGGAGGGCGATGCCCCTGCTGGTTATTAATACGGGTGTATTCGCCTGTGCTACAGTGATCACACGGGTAGCAGTGATGATGGAGGAGCCCCCAGTGGGTCCAGTCGGGCTTTGGCCCCGGTGTCCTGCATCCAGCCCAAAGCCAGAAGGAGACAGTCTCTGCTCTGAGGAGCTTATGATCTAAGGCCCTGATCTTACAACCCCCAGATTGCCTAGCCAGTGCTCTGCTGCCTGAATTTAGGACTAGCCGGGTTCATCCAGTCTGACCTCCTGCCTAGCTTCACCCACTCACCCTGCCCTGATCCCTGCTGCTCAGCTCCCAGCCACACAGCACGTGACCCAAAGAGCCGGGGGAGGGAGGATGAGGGCAGCAGCTGCAGGATATGCAGCTATAGCCTCGCTTGGTGCGAGGCGACCGGTTCCAGCCATTCCCCCTTTTTAGGCAACAACGGTCTCCGTGATGCTAGGGGCGTGGTGCGGGCCCTGTCTTGTGGGCAGGGATGCTGCATCTCCGGTTGCTTTGTACACGGAGGTGGGGAGGCCTTTTACCTGAAGCACTTTGCAAGCCGAGTGGTGCCCTGCTGGAAAGCAGCCAGCTCTGGGGTGGAGCGCACCAGTGACTCCTGTGTGGCACTCGCGGGGCGGTGTAAATCCGTGCCCAGGCCAGCCCCTGCCTGCAGGAGGAGTGTGGGGGCAGTGTCTGGGTATGGGGGAGGCATGGGTCACTAGCCTGGTCCCAGAGCCCGACGCGGCTGGGTCCGACTCCGCTCAGCGACCCCCTTCCCCGGCCCACCCCTTCCTGCCGGAGGAGCCGCTGGGAGCAGCGGAGACAAACCCCGGCCCGGCCGGGCAGTGGGAGCCGGAGGGCAGGGCCCAGGCCCGGGCAGTGGCTGCAGGTGGCTCTGCTCAGGTAGCGCTGGCCCCGGGCAGCCCCAGCCCACGTCTCTGGGGGGGACGGGGACAGTGACCCCGATCCTTGCCCCCAGCCCACGTGTCCAGGGGGGACACAGTGACCCCGATCCCTGCCCTGAATGCAGGAAGCACTTCATCAGTCAGGCCATTCTGAAGGTGCCCGGCAGGACGCACGGCAGGACGCGGCTGTTCCCGTGCACTGAGCGTGAGAAACGTTTCACCAGGAAAGACATCCTCAAACTGCCCCAGAGGGCGCACAGCGGGGAGCGGCCTTTCCAACGGGCGGGGCGTGGGAAGAGCTTCACTCAGAAGGTGAATCTCCTGGTACACCAGCGGTGCCACACGGGGGAGCGCCCGCTCACCAGCTGTCCGTGCGGGAAGAGCTTCGCCCAGAAGGCCATGCTCAACACGCACCAGAAGAGCCACGTGCACGAGAGGCTCTTTGCATGTGCTGAGTGCAAGGAGAGATTTGCCTCCACCAGGGAGCTCGAGATGCGCCAGAGGATCCACACCAGGGAGCGCTCATACACGCGCAGCCAGCGTGGGAAATGCTTCACGCAGCCGGGCAGCCTCCTGCACACCAGCGAGTGCACACAGGGGAACGGCCGCTCACCTGCGCCCACTGTCAGAAAAGCTTCTCCACCAAGGGCAACCTCAAAGCGCACCAGCGGATCCACACGGGGGAGCGGCTCGCCACGTGCACTGAGTGCGGGAAGAGCTTCACTGTCAAGGGGACGCTGCAAAAACACCAGAGTCCACACAAGGTGGAAGCAGCTTGTGTGTGCCAGCCCGAATCTGGGAGGGCTTTCCCAACCTGTACTCCAGCAAAACTCCCAGTGAGGCAGGAATGACCACGCTCAATCAGACCCAAGGTCCTGCCAGCCCAGGGTCCTGGCTCTGACAGTGAGCAGCACCAGATGCATCAGAGGAAGGAGTAAGAATTGCAAACTAGGCAAATGTAGGATAATCTGCCCCTGCCAATATTAGGTCTCATCCTAATCCCTTATCATTAGGAAGTTGCTTAAACCCTGAAGTACAAGGTTTAATATCCCTTCAAAATATCTGTTAGCATTAATTATAACTCTGGATATTTTTATTCAATAAATGTTTTTAACCTTTTCTAAATTCTTGCCCTTAACATCCTGTAGTGATGAGTTCCACAGTTTAATTGCCCACTGTATGAAAGTCTTTCCTTTTTATCAGTTTTCAGTTTGCCACTTTTTAATTTCTTTGAATGTCCCTTGTTATGTTATGACAAGAGGGAGAACAAGTTCCCCGTTGTTGGCTGCGTGTGTGTATTGTGACAAAATTCCTGCTCTACCTTGATGGGTCTTGCGCTTATTGGTGGATTTGCTCACCTTGGAGCTTCACGGCAGCCCTCAGCTTGCACGTTTTTCTGAACCCCCCAGTCCAGGTCGACTCCTCCTGTGTCTGACCAGGAGTTGGTAGGTTTGGGGGAACCTGGGCCCGCCCTCTACTTGGGGTTCCAGTGCAGGGCCCTGTGGGATGCAGCTGTCTAGAGTGCCTCCTGGAACAGCTCTGTGACAGCTAAACTCCCTGGGCTACTTCCCCATGGCCTCCTTCCAACCCCTTCTTTATCCTCACCGCAGGTGTCTGATGACGCTTGTATAGAATCATAGAATCATAGAATATCAGGGTTGGAAGGGACCCCAGAAGGTCATCTAGTCCAACCCCCTGCTCAAAGCAGGACCAATTCCCAGTTAAATCATCCCAGCCAGGGCTTTGTCAAGCCTGACCTTAAAAACCTCTAAGGAAGGAGATTCTACCACCTCCCTAGGTAACGCATTCCAGTGTTTCACCACCCTCTTAGTGAAAAAGTTTTTCCTAATATCCAATCTAAACCTCCCCCACTGCAACTTGAGACCATTACTCCTCGTTCTGTCATCTGCTACCATTGAGAACAGTCTAGAGCCATCCTCTTTGGAACCCCCTTTCAGGTAGTTGAAAGCAGCTATCAAATCCCCCCTCATTCTTCTCTTCTGCAGGCTAAACAATCCCAGCTCCCTCAGCCTCTCCTCATAACTCATGTGTTCCAGTCCCCTAATCATTTTTGTTGCCCTTCGCTGGACTCTCTCCAATTTATCCACATCCTTCTTGAAGTGTGGGGCCCAAAACTGGACACAGTACTCCAGATGAGGCCTCACCAATGTCGAATAGAGGGGGATGATCACGTCCCTCAATCTGCTGGCAATGCCCCTACTTATACAGCCCAAAATGCCATTGGCCTTCTTGGCAACAAGGGCACACTGTTGACTCATATTCAGCTTCTCATCCACTGTAACCCCTAGGTTCTTTTCTGCAGAACTGCTGCCGAGCCATTCGGTCCCTAGTCTGTAGCGGTGCATGGGATTCTTCCGTCCTAAGTGCAGGACTCTGCACTTATCCTTATTGAACATCATCAGATTTCTTTTGGCCCAATCCTCCAATTTGTCTAGGTCCCTCTGTATCCTATCCCTGCCCTCCAGCGTATCTACCACTCCTCCCAGTTTAGTGTCATCCGCAAATTTGCTGAGAGTGCAATCCACACCATCCTCCAGATCATTTATGAAGATATTGAACAAAACCGGCCCCAGGACCGACCCCTGGGGCACTCCACTTGACACCGGCTGCCAACTAGACATGGAGCCATTGATCACTACCCGTTGAGCCCGACAATCTAGCCAACTTTCTACACACCTTATAGTATATCTTTCTACTACATTCCTGATCTGCCTTCTCCATCCCATTCATTATTTTATAGACTTATCATGCTCCCTGTCTTTTCTATCCCTTTTCGAAGGTAACAAGTCCAGTCTTTTCCATTTCTCTTCAGAGGAGAATTTTCAGATCCTTGATCGTTCTCTAGTTCTGGGATGGGGTGCCCACTGCAGCGCTCAGGATCTAGATGAGGTTGCAACATTGATTTATATAAAGGCATCAGAATATTTTTCCATAATTTTCTCCATTCATTATGCATCTAAATGTCTTGGTTAACCTGTGGAACGTACCTGGGCATTAAACGGAGGTCTTCATTGAGCTGTCTACAATGACATCTAGGTCCCTTTTTTGGGGTTGATTACAGTTCATTTAGAGTCCTGTCAGGTATACAAGTAGTTCAGTTTTTCCCCTCCAAAGTGCACTACTTTGCATTTATCAACATTAAACTCCAATTGCCACTCTGTTGCCCACTCACCGAGCTTGTTTACATCTCTCCAAGTTCTTCAGAGTCTTCTCGAGATGTGACTAACCCAAATAACCTTAGAGACTAACCAATTTATTTGAGCATAAGCTTTCGTGTGCTACAGCTCACTTCATCAGATGCATCCAGTGAAGTGAGCTGTAGCTCACGAAAGCTTATGCTCAAATAAATTGGTTAGTCTCTAAGGCGCCACAAGTACTCCTGTTCTTTTTGCGGATACAGACTAACATGGCTGTTACTCTGAAACCAAATAACCTTGTGACATCTGCAAATTTTGCTACCTCATGACTTGCCACTCTTCCCAGATCATTCATAAATACCATCCAACAAGAGACCTAGTAGAGTACCTTGAAGCCTGGCTGTTACCTTCTGCCATGATGAAAACTGACTATTTAATCCTTATTTTTCTTTTTTTGTCTCTTAGTCAGTTTTTGATCCCTGACAATACTTTGGCCTCTCCCCTCATGATGACTTAGTTTCTTTAATAGCCTTTTATGCAGGACCTTGCTAGAAGCCTTTTGAATGTCTAAATTACATGAACTCATTTTCCTTTATCCACTAATTTACTAATATGTTAAAAGAATTCTAGTAGATTGGTAAGGCATGATTTTCCTGTCATATCATGATCTTCCAGGTGTTCTACTGTTAATGATCATTTCTGCAAAGTTGCCAGATGCAGACGTAAGGTTGACTGGTCTGTAATTCCCAGAATCATCCCTACAGCCTGGAACAGTGGCTGTTTTAAATGAGAGAGTATCTTTGTTAGCAATCCCTCAGAACTCGTCAGGGTAGGAGTCTCCCCAACATCCTCTGTGAAGACTGATGTGACAAAATCACTTTGTTTCTCAGCAATATCCTCCTCTTTCTTAATTGCTCCTTTTTAACCCCTGCTCATTCAGTGGACCCACCGATTTTTTTGCAGCCTTCATGCTACTGATATATTTTAAAAATCTCATTTGTTTTTACACCTTTAGCTTTTGGCTCCTCAAAAAATTTTCTGACCCTTCTGGTTTCCCTTTTACATACCATCTGCAATAGTTATGAAGGATTTAGGACTGCTCTGTAGTTGATGAATACTGTATGTGACATGGGTGTGGTGATATTCACTACATTGGGACATTTACTGTTGAGGAAACCAGCAGGAAGACCAAAGACTGGAGATAAGATACCTCAGAGAAGACACTTCAGGGGTAAAGAGACAGCACCTCAGCTGCTAAGTGGGAAGCTTCTGCTTCCTTGTCTCTAGCCAAGTTACAAAGGGTTGTTTTGCCAACATGAAGAACCCATTGATCAGAAGGACATTAAAAAATCTCTGCCCACCAAACAAATGTTTGCGTGCGTCACTCTGAAGAAGCTTGACCTTTCATCCCAGTGCGATGAGGCTTTAGGTGAGAGATGTGTGGGCTCCTTATTGCTTTAAAATCCTTTTTCTGTTATGTTGTTCTTTGTTCCTAGAACAAATTGTGCGGGAGAGTTGAAAATCATCTTCCCCTCTTTTGTGATAGCCCAGCCCAAGTGGCTGATATTAAACAGTACTTTGGATTAAGAAGGGTAGTTTGGGTCACCCTTCTAATTTCCCATTTACATTCTACAAACACTAGTCACAAGTGATTCAGGGGCTGGAAAAAATCCCTTAAAAGCTCAATCTCTGCAGTTTAACAAAAAAGATCAAGCTGTAGACTTGAACGTAAGGACCTACACAGAGACAAGATATCATAGAATCACAGAATATCAGGGTTGGAAGGGACCTCAGGAGGTCATCTAGTCCAACCCCCTGCTCAAAGCAGGGCTGATCCCCAATTAAATCATCCCAGCCAGGGCTTTGTCAAGTCTGACCTTAAAAACTTCTAAGAAAGGAGATTCCACCCCTCCCTAGGTAACGCATTCCTGTGCTTCACCACCCTCCCAGTGAAAAAGTTTTTCCTAATATCCAACCTAAATCTCCCCCACTGCAACTTGAGACCATTACTCCTTGTTCTGTCATCTGCTACCACTGAGAACAGTCTAGAGCCATCCTCTTTGGAACCCCCTTTCAGGTAGTTGAAAGCAGCTATCAAATCCCCCCTTATTCTTCTCTTCCGTAGACTAAACATCCCCAGTTCCCTCAGCCTCTCCTCATAAGTCATGTGTTCCAGACCCCTAATCATTTTTGTTGCCCTCCGCTGGACTCTTTCCAATTTTTCCACATCCTTCTCGTAGTGTGGGGCCCAAAACTGGACACAGTACTCCAGATGAGGCCTCACCAGTGTCGAATAGAGGGGAACGATCACGTCTCTCAATCTGCTGGCAATGCCCCTACTTATACAGCCCAAAATGCCATTGGCCTTCTTGGCAACAAGGGCACACTGTTGACTCATATTCAGCTACTCATCCACTGTAACCCCTAGGTTCTTTTCTGCAGAACTGCTGCCGAGCCATTCGGTCCCTAGTCTGTAGCGGTGCATGGGATTCTTCCGTCCTAAGTGCAGGACTCTGCACTTGTCCTTGTTGAACCACATCAGATTTCTTTTGGCCCAATCCTCTAATTTGTTTAGGTCCCTCTG
The DNA here is from genome assembly GCF_965140295.1 of Lepidochelys olivacea. Lineage (NCBI taxonomy): Eukaryota > Metazoa > Chordata > Testudines > Cheloniidae > Lepidochelys > Lepidochelys olivacea. Next base: position 270,908,564 of record NC_140412.1, read on the forward strand.
TATCCTATCCCTACCTTCCAGTGTATCTACCTCACCTCCCAGTTTAGTGTCACCTGCAAACTTGCTGAGGGTGCAATCCACACCATTCTCCAGATCATTTATGAAGATATTGAACAAAACTGGCCCCAGAACCGACCCTTGGGGCACTCCACTTGATACCGGCTGCCAACTAGACATGGAGCCATTGATCACTACCCGTTGAACCCGACAATCTAGCCAGCTTTCTATCCACCTTATAGTCCATTCATCCAGTCCATACTTCTTTAACTTGCTGGCAAGAATACTGTGGGAGAGCGTGTCAAAAGCTTTGCTAAAGTCAAGGAACAACATGTCCACTGCTTTCCCTTCATCCACAGAGCCAGTTATCTCGTCATAGAAGGCAATTAGATTAGTCAGGCATGACTTGCCCTTGGTGAATCCATGCTGACTGTTCCTGATCACTTTCCTCCTCCTCTAAGTGCTTCAGAATTGATTCCTTGAGGACCTGCTCCATGATTTTTCCAGGGACTGATGTGAGGCTGACTGACCTGTAGTTCCCAGGATCCTCCTTCTTCCCTTTTTTAAAGATGGGCACTACATTAGCCTTTTTCCAGTCGTCGGGGACTTCCCCCGATCGCCGTGAGTTTTCAAAGATCATGGCCAATGGCTTTGCAATCACATCCGCCAACTCCTTTAGCACTCTCGGATGCAACGCATCTGGCCCCATGGACTTGTGCACGTCCAGCTTTTCTAAATAGTCCCAAACCACTTCTATCTCCACAGAGGGCTGGTCACCTCCTCCTTATGCTGTGCTGCCCAGTGCAGCAGTCTGGGAGCTGACCTTGATCGTGAAGACAGAGGCAAAAAAAGTATTGAGTACATTAGATTTTTCTACATCCTCTGTCACTAGGTTGCCTCCCTCATTCAGTAAGGGGCCCACCCTTTCCTTGACTTTCTTCTTGTTGCTAACATACCTGAAGAAACCCTTCTTGTTACTCTTAACATCTCTTGCTAGCTGCAACTCCAGGTGTGATTTGGCCTTCCTGATTTCACTCCTGCATGCCCGAGCAATATTTTTATACTCATCTCTGGTCATTTGTCCAATCTTCCACTTCTTGTAAGCTTCTTTTTTGTATTTAAGAGCTGCAAGGATTTCACTGTTAAGCCAAGCTGGTTGCCTGCCATATTTACTATTCTTTCTACACATCGGGATGGTTTGTCCCTGTAACCTCAAGAAGGATTCTTTAAAATCCAGCCAGCTCTCCTGGACTCCTTTCCCCCTCATGTTATTCCCCCCAGGGGATCCTGCCCATCAGTTCCCTGAGGGAGTCAAAGTCTGCTTTTCTGAAGTCCAGGGTCCGTATTCTGCTGCTCTCCTTTCTTCCCTGTGTCAGGATCCTGAACTCAACCATCTCATGGTCACTGCCTCCCAGGTTCCCATCCACTTTTGCTTTCCCTACTAATTCTTCCTGTTTTGTGAGCAGCAGGTCAAGAAGAGCTCTGCCCCTAGTTGGTTCCTCCAGCACTTGCACCAGGAAATTGTCCCCTATAGTTTCCAAAAACTTCCTGGATTGTCTGTGCACCGCTGTATTGCTCTCCCAGCAGATATCAGGGTGATTGAAGTCTCCCATGAGAACCAGGGCCTGCGATCTAGTAACTTTTGCGAGTTGCCGGAAGAAAGCCTCGTCCACCTCATCCCCCTGGTCCGGTGGTCTATAGTAGACTCCCACCACAACATCACCCTTGTTGCTCACACTTCTAAACTTAATCCAGAGACTCTCAGGTTTTTCTGCAGTTTCATACTTGAGCTCTGAGCAGTCATACTGCTCCCTTACATACAGTGCAACTCCCCCACCTTTTCTGCCCTGCTTGTCCTTCCTGAACAGCTTATATCCATCCATGACAGTATTCCAGTCATGTGAGTTAACCCACCAAGTCTCTGTTATTCCAATCACATCATAATTCCTTGACTTTGCCAGGACTTCCAATTCTTCTCCCTACTTGTTTCCCAGGCTTCGTGCATTTGTGTATAGGCACCTGAGATAACTCGCTGATCATCTCTCTTTCTCATTATGAGGCAGGAGCCCTCCCCTCTCGCGTGCTCCTGCTTGTGCTTCCTCCCGGTATCCCACTTCCCCACTTACCTCAGGGCTTTGGTCTCCTTCCCCCGGTGAACCTAGTTTAAAGCCCTCCTCACTAGGTTCGCCAGCCTGTTTGCAAAGATACTCTTCCCTCTCTTCCTTAGGTGGAGCCCATCTCTGCCTAGCACTCCTCCTTCTTGGAACACCATTCCATGGTCAAAGAATCCAAAGCCTTCTCTCTGACACCATCTGCGTAGCCATTCGTTGATTTCCACGATTTGACAGTCTCTACCCAGGCCTTTTCCTTCCACGGGGAGGATGGACGAGAAGACCACTTGCGCCTCAAACTCCTTTATCCTTCTTCCCAGAGCCACGTAGCCTGCAGTGATCCGCTCAAGGTCATTCTTGGCAGTGTCATTGGTGCCCACGTGGAGAAGCAGGAAGGGGTAGCGATCCGAGGGCTTGATGAGTCTCGGCAGTCTCTCCGTCACATCGTGCATCTTAGCTCCTGGCAAGCAGCAGACTTATCGTTTTTCCCGGTCAGGGCAGCAGATAGATGACTCAGTCCTCCTGAGGAGAGTGTCCCCGACCACCACCACCCGCCTCCTTCTCTTGGGAGCGGTGGTCGTGGAACCCCCATCCCTAGGACAGTGCATCTCATGCCTTCCAATCGGCGGAGTCTCCTTCTGCTCCCTTCCCTCAGAAGTATCATCTGGTCCACTCTCCGCATTAGTACCTGTGGAGAGAACATGAAAACAGTTACTTATCTGTATCTGCGTTGCTGGTACATGGACGTTCCCTTTCTTCTTCTGGAGGTCACATGATGCCAAATTTCTTCACCATTCTCCTGTCCCCGCTGCGCAGCCTGCTCTGAATCTTCAGAACCTTGTGCCCGTAGAAGCATATCCTGACATCCGTCCAGGAAATCTTCAGTTTCTCTTATGCAACGCAGGGTCAATACCTGTTGCTCCAGACCTTGAACCTTCTCTTCCAATAACGGAGACCAGCTTGCACTTTGTACAGACAAAGTCGCTTCTGTCCTGTGGAAGAAAGACAAACATGGCACATCCAGTGCAGGTCACAAGAGCTGAACAATCCCCATCCATATTACCTTCCTTCTACGAGCTTCCTCAGGAGATGCAGTAACTACTCAGAGAATCCAGCAAGATGTAAGCGTCAGTGGGCTCTCCCCAGGCAAACTCCTGCTGTTAGCTGCTCTGCTGTTAGCTGCTGATTGGCTTTTTATACAGTCAGGCCCACTTAAGGCTCACCTGGAACAAAGCACTCCCAATTCCCACCCTTTTCAAACAACCAATCAAGCACATGGTCAAACTGTCCTCACAACAAACACTCAGATACTCACAACAAACAAACACTCAGATACTCACCAACACAGCCTCCTTAATGCAGCCCTTAGCGTACCTCCTCTCAGGCAGATCCCAGGCAAACTCCCTCTGTTAGCCTCTCTGCTGTTCGCTGCTCACAGAGTGAACAGCTCTTTCATCTAGTGGAGAAAGGCAGAACAAGAACCAATGACAGGAAGGTATAGCCAGGCAAATTCAACTTAGAACTAAAGCACAAATTTAACAGTGAGGGTGACTAACCACTGGAACAAACTACCAATGGAAGTGACTGATTCTCCACCTCAATGTCTTCAAATCCAGACTGGATTCCTTCAGGAGGATAGTGTAGCCAAACCCAAACTACTGGGCTCATTTCCCAGGGAATGCCTTACTGCTAAATGGTGAACTAGCACTCAGCTGAGCCCTCGAGGGTTAACACATTGTTAATGTAGCCTCACACTCTACTGAGGCAGCACACATGGAGGGAGGGGAGACAGCATGGCAGAGAGACAGAGACACACACCCTGTGTGGGGGAGAGAGGGATGGGCATTGCCCCTTTAAGTACATTGCCTTTTTAAGTAGATCAGCAAGTTGAGACAACAGCTGCTGCCCACAAACTCCCTCCATCCTGAGCCCTGTCGTGTCCCCCCACCTTCCTGCTCTATGGAAGATGGGGTAAGCGGGGTGCAGGAGCGGGGGAAGGGGGACATTACACACACACCCCCGCAAGCAGGAGGCTCCCAGGAGCAGCTCCAAGGCAGAGGGCAGGAGCAGCACAGGGCAGTGGGAAGAGGGACAGCTGAACTGCCAGCAATGGATAACCTGCAGGGGGGCTGCCACACAGGGAACTTAGGGGAGCTGAGAGTGGGGCTGCCGGCCCACCCTGGTTCCAAGCCCCCACCAGGGAGCTCAAAGGGGCTGCTCTTCCTGCAAGCAGTGGACAAAGCAGGCAGCTGCCAAATGACGTTATAAGGGAGCATTGCACAACTTTAAACAAGCATGTTCCCTAATTGATCAGCAAGGTAACAATGGAACAACGTTAACCGGGATGATTTTAAGTGAGGAGTTCCTGTATTATTTAATTTCTGTTGCCGTAGTGTCTAGGAGCCTTGGTCATGGACCGGGACCCCACGTGCTAGGTGCTGTACAAACACAGCACAAAAAGTCAGTCCCTGCCTCCAGTAACTTCCAATCTGAGATTTCCAGCTCTCATACCTCCAGCGTACCTCCAGTCCTCTGCCGTTAGAGCCCCTGTCTGGCAGGGACCCGCCAGGAGGATTTGGGAGTGGCGGGGGGTGCGGTGCGGTGCAGCAGCAAGGGGATATCATTAGAGTGTCTAGATTTGCTTTTTATGAGAACATATGTCACCTTGAGAACTCAGACGCTGCCTTGGTATCACCACGGTTCAGACACAGGCCATCCTCTCCCCTCCAGCCAGTCCAGTTTTCAGTATTTGTGTAACTTCACACACAGATTGAAATGAACCTTTAAAAATGATTCAAGTGTGGAGGCTGAGCCCAAATCCTTCCCTGGGGAGCCCTCTGCCCCTGCCCCATCCCGCACAGGGCAGAGGGACTTTGTCAGCATCACAGCTGGGCACTGAGCCCCAGATCGTCCACGATGTCTCGGTGCCTAATTCCCAGTGGGACTTGGGTAACTAAATAACTTTGAGGATCTGGCTGTTAACCCCAGACTGTGATTCTCTTCCCAAAGCAGGCTGTGCAGGCCCCAACCTGGGAACTGTGTCTAAGCTGGAGTGAAGGGATCCCAAGGGAGAGAGAGGAATCCCAGATGCCCCGGGCATGGGCAATTGATGCTGAACTCCCCCCGAGCCATTCAGGGTCAATAACCCTCCTAAAGCAGAGACTACGGGGGGAGAGGATGAAATAGATGGAAACACACCCCGGGAGCGTTCTCTGGTGGGACCCTAGCCCCGAGAGCCACAGCCTGAGGCTGGGCTGGGGGGCCTCCTGGCTGCCCCTACTGGAGACTGTAGAGGCTGGGGTCTGTGTCACAGCTGAGGAATTGTGAGGCTCCACCCCTTGCTGCAGAAGAGCGCTTGGCAGCTAAGCTCTTGTATCGCAGCTCAGGGCCAGGCTCTCAGCTTGGGTAAATCAGCACAGCTCCAAGGGCTGCGGACGTCATGTGAAGAAGTCCATCAGCCAGGCGTAACTGCCTCGGTGCTGTCTGTCTGAGGCTGCGGGTCGCCTGAGACAGTAGCCCTGAGAGGGGCACCCAGCCGCATTCATCCCAATGGGGAGTTGACTTTGAAACTTGAGGAGGGCCATTGCATGCCAACAGTGGCAGCTGCTTGTGGCTCATCGTTTTAACAAGAACATCCATCGAACGTGCTTCTCCTACAGTCCCAACCTGCCTCCTGCTTTTCCCAACCTCCCATTGCTCCCACTTCCACCCTAGCCCAGCAGCGCCGTCCGGTGGGGTTAGCACACAATCCCCCAGGACAGTGACAACGGGGAAGGCTGGGGTAGCGGAAAATACGCTGCCTTTAACATCAGGTAGCCCCCAAGGCCGGACGGCACCATTGCGATCCTCACGTCTGACTTCAGAGACCTGCCCCACGATGCTTCCGAGAGCAGAGCCGTTAGAAACACCTCCAGTCTCGACGTAAAACCGGTCCGGGCTGGAGAACGCCCCCCCCGGCAGGGCTGGGTAGAGGCGTGGTGACACCGCCCAAGCCCTGGGCCTGGCCACAGGATGCCCGTCCCAGCCGGGGGGGGGACACGGGGGCACCAGGAGCTGGGCCTGGCCACGGGCTGCCCGTCCCGGCCGGGGGGGGGGACACGGGGGCACCAGGAGCTGGGCCTGGCCACGGGCTGCCCGTCCCGTCGTGCGGGGGGGATGCGGGGGCCCCGGGAGCTGGGCCCGTCTCGGCCGGGGGGGTGGACGCGGGGGCACCAGGAGCTGGGCCTGGCCACGGGCTGCCCGTCCCGTCGGGGGGGGGACGCGGGGGCCCCGGGAGCTGGCTCGGCCACGGGCTGCCCGTCCCGTCGGGGGGGGGACGCGGGGGCTCCGGGAGCTGGGCCCGTCCCGTCGGGGGAGGGGGGACGCGGGGGCCCCGGGAGCTGGGCCCGTCCCGTCGTGCGGGGGGGACGCGGGGGCCCCGGGAGCTGGGCCCGTCCCGTCGTGCGGGGGGGACGCGGGGGCCCCGGGAGCTGGGCCCGTGCCGTCGGGGGGGGACGCGGGGGCCCCGGGAGCTGGGCCCGTCCCGTCGGGGGAGGGGGGACGCGGGGGCCCCGGGAGCTGGGCCCGGCGCAGGGGCGGGAGGCGCCGGGCACGTGGCGCTGGCTCTGCCCGCAGCAGCCCGGGCAGCTGCCTGAACGGCCATAGAGCGCGGGCTCCGCCAGGGAGCAGAGCGGCCCCGAGCCATAGAGCGGCGCTGGGCGGGCTAGAGGGGCTGCGGACTAACCATAGAGCGCGGGCTCCGCCAGGGAGCAGAGCGGCCCCGAGCCATAGAGCGGCGCTGGGCGGGCTAGAGGGGATGCGGACTAACCATAGAGCGCGGGCTCCGCCAGGGAGCAGAGCGGCCCCGAGCCATAGAGCGGCGCTGGGCGGGCTAGAGGGGCTGCGGACTAACCATAGAGCGCGGGCTCCGCCAGGGAGCAGAGCGGCCCCGAGCCATAGAGCGGCGCTGGGCGGGCTAGAGGGGCTGCGGATTAACCATAGAGCGCGGGCTCCGCCAGGGAGCAGAGCGGCCCCGAGCCATAGAGCGGCGCTGGGCGGGCTAGAGGGGCTGCGGACTAACCATAGAGCGCGGGCTCCGCCAGGGAGCAGAGCGGCTCCGAGCCATAGAGCGGCGCTGGGCGGGCTAGAGGGGCTGCGGATTAACTATAGAGCGCGGGCTCCGCCAGGGAGCAGAGCGGCCCCGAGCCATAGAGCGGCGCTGGGCGGGCTAGAGGGGCCGCCTCGGACCCCAGAGCTGAGCCGCCGCGGGGGGCTGAGGGGCCCGCGCCCGCCGCTGGCCGCCTGGGATCCGAGGTTGGTTGGCGGTCGGGGCCCCGCTGCGTCTCGCGGGCATCGCAGAGAGCGCGGGCCGAGTCCGACCCGCGGCAGCGCGAGACCCGGGGGCGAGCAGAGCCCCGGGGCGTTGCCATGGGGACGGGGGAGCGGTCAGGTGAGGGGGCGCCTGGGGCGTTGCCATGGGGACGGGAGGCGCGCTCAGGTGAGGGGGCGCCCGGGGCGTTGCCATGGGGACGGGAGGCGCGCTCAGGTGAGGGGGCGCCCGGGGCGTTGCCATGGGGACGGGAGGCGCGCTCAGGTGAGGGGGCGCCCGGGGCGTTGCCATGGGGACGGGAGGCGCGCTCAGGTGAGGGGGCGCCCGGGGCGTTGCCATGGGGACGGGAGGCGCGCTCAGGTGAGGGGGCGCCCGGGGCGTTGCCATGGGGACGGGAGGCGCGCTCAGGTGAGGGGGCGCCTGGGGCGTTGCCATGGGGACGGGGGAGCGCTCAGGTGAGGGGGCGGCTGGGGCGTTGCCATGGGGACGGGGGAGCGCTCAGGTGAGGGGGCGGCTGGGGCGTTGCCATGGGGACGGGAGGCGCGCTCAGGTGAGGGGGTGCCTGGGGCGTTGCCATGGGGACGGGAGGCGCGCTCAGGTGAGGGGGTGCCTGGGGCGTTGCCATGGGGACGGGAGGCGCGCTCAGGTGAGGGGGCGCCTGGGGCGTTGCCATGGGGACGGGGGAGTGGTCAGGTGAGGGGGTGCCTGGGGCGTTGCCATGGGGACGGGGGAGCGGTCAGGTGAGGGGGTGCTTGGGCCGTTGCCATGGGGACGGGAGGCGCGCTCAGGTGAGGGGGCGCCTGGGGCGTTGCCATGGGGACAGGGGAGCGCTCAGGTGAGGGGGCGCCTGGGGCGTTGCCATGGGGACGGGGGAGCGGTCAGGTGAGGGGGTGCTTGGGCCGTTGCCATGGGGACGGGAGGCGCGCTCAGGTGAGGGGGCGCCTGGGGCGTTGCCATGGGGACAGGGGAGCGCTCAGGTGAGGGGGCGCCTGGGGCGTTGCCATGGGGACGGGGGAGCGCTCAGGTGAGGGGGCGCCTGGGGCGTTGCCATGGGGACGGGGCGCAGGCAGGGACAGGGCTCCAGCTGATCACTCGGAGTCGCCCTGGCTCTCCTAGCAATGCGCTGTCGTGGAGCCATCCAGGCCGTACCCCATGTGCAGCGCCTCCCCGGGGCGCTGTCATGGCGGTTGCCTGGCCCAGTTCTGTATCCCCCCAGGGCCCCACCACTGGGTCATCTTGGAGATTCTGCCCACGCCAGCCCAGCTCCAGGGGCACCAAGGGCGACAACTGCAGGGGTTGAGCCCCCGCCCTGCTCCACGGGGTGCCGTGAGATTAGCCACTACAGGCACCCTAGACATGTGCGGTGAAACCCCGCAACGAGGCGGGTGGTAGAGCCAGCACGCAGCGGAAGTGTCACCGCACTGATCAGCCATGTGGCTGCAGAGACCTGGCCCAGTGCATACCCTGCAAAGTGGGGATTGCCCAGAGCAGATGCTAGGTCAGAGGAAAGAACTGTATTTTGCTTGGAGCTGAAGTTCAGAATAATTCTGATTAAATTGGAATGCAGCGTGTTATGTCCAGGTGAAGTCAGTGTGGTCACTGCAGATGGCAAACAGCAGTTCAGGGAATGCACCTGATGCTTCTTAGAATCATAGAATATCAGGGTTGGAAGGGACCCCAGAAGGTCATCTAGTCCAACTCCCTGCTCAAAGCAGGACCGATCCCCAATTAAATCATCCCAGCCAGGGCTTTGTCAAGCCTGACCTTAAAAACTTCTAAGGAAGGAGATTCTACCACCTCCCTAGGTAACGCATTCCAGTGTTTCACCACCCTCCTAGTGAAAAAGTTTTTCCTAATATCCAACCTAAACCTCCCCCACTGCAACTTGAGACTATTACTCCTTGTCCTGTCCTCTTCTACCACTGAGAATAGTCTAGAACCATCCTCTCTGGAACCACCTCTCAGGTAGTTGAAAGCAGCTATCAAATCCCCCCTCATTCTTCTCTTCCGCAGACTAAACAATCCCAGCTCCCTCAGCCTCTCCTCATAACTCATGTGTTCCAGACCCCTAATCATTTTTGTTGCTCTTCGCTGGACTCTTTCCAATTTATCCACATCCTGCTTGTAGTGTGGGGCCCAAAACTGGACACAGTACTCCAGATGAGGCCTCACCAATGTCGAATAGAGGGGGACGATCACGTCCCTCGATCTGCTCGCTATGCCCCTACTTATACAATAGACTCATAGACTTTAAGGCCAGAGGGGACTATCATGATCATCTGCTCTGACCTGAACATTGCAGGCCGCAGAACCTCGCCCACCCACTCTTGTAATAGACCCCTAACCTCTGGCTGAGTTACTGATGTCCTCACATCATGATTTAAAGACTTCAAGTTACAGAGAATCCACCATTTATACTAGTTTATACCTGCAAGTGTCCTGGGCCCCATGCTGCAGAGGAAGGTGAAAACCCCCCAGGGTCTCTGCCAGTCTAACCTAGGGGAAAATTCCTTCCTGACACCAAATACTCAGAGCATGTGGGCAAGACCCGCCAGCCAGACACGTGGGAGAGAATTCTCAGTAGTAACTCAGCCCTTGCCAGCTAGTGTCCCGTCACTGGCTGTTGGAGATATTTGCTGCTAGCAGTTGCAGATCGGCTCCATGCCATTGTAGGCAGTCTCGTCATATTGTCCCCTCCATAAACTGACCAAGCTCAGTCTTGAAGGCAGTTCCATTTTTTGCTCTCACTGCTCCCCTTGGGAGTCTGCTCCAGAACTTCACTCCTCTGATGGTCAGAAACCTTCGCCTGATTTCAAGCCTAAACTTACTGATGCCCAGTTAGAATCCATTTATTCTTATGTCCACAATGGCGCTTAACTTAAATAACTCCTCTTCCTCCCTGGTTTTTCTGTATCATTGGTGAAATATTCTGTACTTTTAACTCCATTGTGTTACTGGTTCAAGTAGCATTGTTGTGGGTATGTGTAACTGGCCAAGATGGTGCTCTGCAGCAGGGTGTGAGCATCCCTATAACACTTCAGTACAGATCAGGGCCTCCCTGGGATATGGGGTGTCTGATTCCAAGCACCTCACGCCTGCTCTGCAGAGTTTGCCACCAGTGGGAGGCAACACAAAGCAGCTTGTAACATCTTTACATAGGGGGAAATGTTGTTGGACTAGTAGAGGGTGTCTTGTTGGAGGAAGATGGAAAATCCCCTTCACACAAAACCCATCGCTGTTTGTGCTAGGAGAACGCAGGAGTCTTTCAAAACCCTGTCCGAGTGCCACAGAACCCACTGGAGCCAGTAAGGCAGAAACCATGCAATTAGGTCCCTTAGTCCTTGCCACCATTCTCACCTGATTGACATTCCTGCACCAATGGGGCTGGCTTAAGGCACTCCAGGGCCCTCAGCCCATCTCCTCCTGGGAGCCCCTCATATACAAGAAGGCCTGGTCCAAGCCCGTCAGCAGGAGCCTGCTCAGCCCTGGTGGTGGTGGTGAGGCCCACAGTTCCCTCCCCAGCACGCATCAGCGACTCCTCCCCCTTCTGGAGGCTGTCTGCAGGCTCAGGCAGACATTTGGACCAGTTACACTCTTCATGTTTTCAAGTTTTTCTTCACAGCAGTGAGGGCTAGGAACACAATTTAAAAAACCAGCCATACACACAAACAACTAGTCATGATTCTGATGCCAGCGTGTGACTCCAGGAACCAGACCCTGAGGCAAGGGCCTGTACTGCCTATGCCTTAATCCAGCCCTGCTCGCAGAGTGTAGGTGTGCAACACAACCCAGGCCTCCTCCTGCCCCCTTCCCACGCAGTTTGTACCAGGAAGGCACAGGCTGTGGAGATTCTCGGAGCGGGGGAGCCAGCAGCCTTGCAGCGCTCACACACTCTGCGGGGTGAGGAAGAGGCAGGAAGCTTCCGAAGGGAACAACTCAAAGCAAGCCTGCCCAACCCCAGTCCTTGATCCCAGGAACCCGTTCCCCTGCTACACCAGCCACTCTCCCCTGTGCCCCAGGAGCAGACTTCAGTGATTAGCTCCCCATCCTTGGAGCCCGTTGTGTGCTGAAGGGGGGCCAGTTCATGGCTGTTTGTCTCTGGTGTAAGGGATCATTGGGAACATTTGGTTCGTTTACAGGATGTTCAGTGAGGCCGAAAGCTGCTCTGGACCCACAGGCAGCCCCAGCCTGCCGTGCCAGGGAGTCTCCTAGCTGCTGCTCAGGGAGCTGGGGTGCTCTGCTTTCTGCTGTTCCCACGCTGCACTGTAACGCCCAGCTGCAGCCATGCGACGGAGGGGCCGCTTCAATGCACGCAAGAAACGCACAGAACGGCGCCACTACTACGACCTGCCCAAGGAGACTGCGAGAGCAGCCAAGGCTCTCGCAGGTACGGCCTGGTCCCTTGCTCGGAGCCAGGCACGGGGCGGGACACAGGAAAGGCACTTGCTTGCTGCTTTGGAAAGGGTGACACCCCCCAGTGCAGAGCAATCAATGGTGCCTCATCCTGCTGGGCACGCTTGTCCCTTGTGGGCTTCATTGGGAGTTGAGGTACTTGGTACCCCAGAGGGCCAGGCTTGGGCAGGCTGTGCCCAGTTAGCGGCAATGCTTCAGAGAACATGGGAGCCTCATGCTCTGTGTGATTTCTGCTGGGTCTGACGTGCCATGCCCCACCTCTGTTTGTGCATGTGCAGGTACTCCTCCAGCACCAGGGTGTCCCGGGGCTGGGTGGGAAGCCACTGGAGCTGTGCAGGGTGTGTCCCAGAGCTCCCAGTGCAGGCATGGAAAATGCTGTTAAGCTGGAGCTGAGCTTGAGAGCGCGCATCAGTAATCCAGGGTGAAATCCACCCCAGCATGATGCCGTTCTCCCCACACCAGGTACTACAAACCCATGCCTGAAATCCAAGCATGCTAATGTAGGGACACCCAGAGAGCCTTAACTCTGTCCCGGAGTGGAGCCATGCAGTAATCATGGGCTATGATTAACACGATCCACTTTGTGCTCTGGACTAGATGAAACTGACCTGGGTGAGACCTCGTGGCCAGAGCACTGGCCTGGGACTTGGGAGATGTAGCATCTGTTCCCAGCTCTGCCTTGGGCAAGTCATCTCCCTCTGCCTTCGTTTCTGCAATCTAGGAAAGGCGCTTTGAGCTCTGGGTTGGAAAGTGTCAATAAAAGCTAGGTAGGATCAGGAGTTTTTTCTCCTGGGGTCTCTCCATGCACGCACACACGTACCTACAGTTATTCCTGCACACGGGGGCCAGGATCCATGGGACTCGTGTGACTCAGCCCCAGCAGTTGGGGAGCTGGCATCTCAGGAGCTCATTCCTGACTCTGTCCCTACAGCAGCTGCAGAGCAGCCCGTCAAAGAGGAGCCGTTGGAGGAGGCGTACGCCACGTGCTGGCTGCCTCTGCCCAGGGAGGCGAAGGTGGAGCAGGGCTGTGAGTGCACGAGGTGTGAGGAGAGCTTCCACCAGCGGCTGAGCTTCTCCTGCCCCAACAGCTTCATGCTGCACCAGTGCCTGCACAGCCGGGAGACGCTGCAGAAGCCCTACGCCTGCCCGCACTGTGGCTGCACCTTCAGCTACAAGACCAGCCTGGGGGTGCACCTGCGTGCCCACACGGGCGAGCGCCCCTTCATGTGCCCCTCCTGCAGGAAGAGCTTCAAGAGCAAGACCTACCTGGCGGTGCACCGGCGCGTTCACGCCCGCGTGCGGCCCTACGCGTGTGCCCAGTGCAGCAAGCGCTTCCTGCAGAAGCAAGACCTGACGGTCCACCAGCGCGTGCACAGCCAGGAGAGCCCCTTCCCCTGCTCCGAGTGCGGCCGGCGCTTCCGCTACACGTCGAGCCTGGCCGTCCATCAGCACACGCACACCGGCGAGCGCCCCTTCCCCTGCTCCGAGTGCGGCCGGCATTTTAAGTACAAGACCAACCTGCTGATCCACCAGCGCAGGCATACCGGCGAGCGCCCCTACCCCTGCCCGCAGTGCAGCAAGAGCTTCACCTGCAGCACCAACCTCATCATGCACCAGATCACCCACGACAGGCAGCAGGAGGGGCCACGGGAGCCGCCGGCAGCCAGGCGGCGAGAGAGGGAGAGAGCCCACACGGCCGACCAGCCCTTCGTGTGTGCCGAGTGCGGCAAAGGATTCAAGAAGCATGGCTTCCTTATCATCCACCAGCGGACCCATTGCCCAGCGCCTGCTGGGACTAGCACAGAGCAGGCCGCTGGGCCAGGGAAAGCCACGTGCCCCCCTCCACACCTAGCCCTCACTCTCAACAGGGAGTTGCTTGGAGCACAAGGCACCGAGGGAGCATCTGGCCAAGGGACTTGCTAGCCACAAGTGAAAGGCCACAGGGGTGGGCTGGGCATGCCTGCTGTGTGCTCTACTGCAGGCTGGTGTGGCTGGGCCCAGCCCCTCCCTGAGCCTTGGGCATTGTGCCCCACACTGACTTCAGTGTGCTCTGAAATAAACCATTCCCCATATCCCAGCCTAACTGGCATTGTGTGTTAGCCTCTGGCCGCCAGAGGACATGACACAGCCCAGACCCGGCCCCACGCCAACTCATGCTGACAACTGACCCTACATAAGTACTCAGTAGGGCTGCCAGGCATCCGGGTTTCGACTGGAACGCCCGGTCAAAAAGGAGCCCTGGCGGCTCCAGTCAGCACCGCTGACTGGCCTGTTAAACGTCCGGCTGGCGGCGAAGTGGGGCTAAGGCAGGCTCCCTGCCTTCCCTGGCTCTGCGTGGCTCCCAGAAGCGGCCAGCATGTTCCTGTGGCCCCTAGGCACAGGGGTAGCCAGGGAGGCTCTGCGCACTGCCCCCACCGCGAACGCCAGCTCCGCAGCTCCCATTGGTTGGCTGCTTCTGGGAGCTGCACAGAGCCGGGGCAGGCAGGGAACCTACCTTAGCCCCACTGCACCGCTGACTGGGAGCTGCCTGAGGTAAGCGCCACACAGCTGGAGCCCACACTCTGAACCCCCTCCTGCACCCTAACTCCCTCCCAGAGCCCACACCCCAACTCCCAGCCCCCTCCTGGAGTCCACACCCCCTCCTACAGCTGCTGCCCCAGCCTGAGCTCCCTCCCACACCCAAACTCCCTCCTGGACCCCTCACATCCTCCCACACCCCAACCCCACCCTGAGCCCCCTCCTGCACCCAAACTCCCTCCTGGAGCCCGCAACCCCTCCTGCACCTCAGCCCCCTGCCCTGAGCCTGCTCCCACATTCAGAACCCCTTCGCTCCAGCCCAGAGCCCCCTCCTACACCCCAAACCTCTCATCTCCAGCCCCACCACAGAGCCCTCACCCCCACCCCCTGCCCCAGCCCGGTGAAAGTGAGTGAGGGTGGGGGAGAGTGAGCAATGGAGGGGGGATGGAGTGAGTGGGGGTAGGGCCTCAGAGATGGGGCAGGGGGTGGGGCAAGGGTGTTTGGTTTTGTGTGATTAGAAAGTTGGCAACCCTAGTACTCAAGGCAGCTGGGCAGCCCCTGATCCCCTCCTACACAGGGTGAGCTACTGCCTCAGTGCCTCCTGGTTGGAGGTCTCTGCTTGCCCCTTCCTGAATGCCCGGGTGGGCGAGTACCAATGGGAGGTGGCAGCAGCTCATTGGCACAGGGGGCGGTAGGAGGTGGGGTTAATCAAGAAGCAAGAAACCCATGAGTGGGAGCCAAGGCAAAACATACTGGGGGTGGGGAGGAGAAAGGCCTGCGGGGCGGGCTCCCTGCAAGGGGGTGCATGGTAGCCGTTCCACTGCGGGGGAGAGCCCTCCCAGGATCAAAGGGGTGGGCACGAGTTGTTCCAGCCCCACGCTGAACCCGGGCAGCCGGGACCGTGGTGCTGCCTTGGCCGCTGTTCCCGGCCAGGCGTGGGTTTCCCCTGCCTGTTGTATTGCCAGGAGCTGCCCTGCCTGCCCTCTGCAGGTCCCGGTATGGGCATGGTGGCCCGTCCCGTCCCCATGAAGCCTGGCGAGGGCGACTGACTTCCGAATGCCCTGCCCTGCCCCTTCCCCCGAGGCCCCGCCCTGCCAGTGGGGAACTGACCTGGCCAAAGCTGGGTGGGAAGGGCTGACACCGGAGGAAGTGGTGTCACCGCAGCCCCACCTGCATGTCCTGCAGCCTCAGCAGCTGAGGCTCCAACCTCCCCATGACGCCCTCCCAAGGTCTGCAGGGCCTTTCCCCAGTGAAAGAGCCTTACACAATAATATTCTGAGCCTCTATTAACAATCACCAAAACCAGAAAGCACACACTAAGCCTACAATGCTCCCCACTCCCAAGAAGATGGACAATCTTCCTGCTGGCCAGTCGGGATCAGGTCATCTGGGGGACTCCAGCTTCCGCACGGTGTGGTTGGCAGGGTGTTGAGGTCTGGCAGCTCTGATCTTGGGGCTGGGTCCTGGAGTCGGTTCCCAAAGAACTTCCCTTTGGACCCCAGTTTATATAGTGCAACTTGAGTCCTGCTTAGCTGTATCTTCACCTATCATTTTACTAAATTATTACTAAACAATTCTCTAACCCATCCTAACGTATTGTAAAACAATTCTTTAACCAATCAGAGCCCACCACCTTAATTGATTTACACCCAGCAAAATTAGTGATGTAACAGAAACAATCAAAGAACCCGACAGAGACCAGACAGATAAACCGTGGAGAAGTGGGGACCATAAAGACACAACAATAGAAGTCAAGATTTCACACCCACGACTGTTGGTAAGTGATTTCTTGCCAGACAGATTCAACCAACCAAGGTCCGCGGTAACCAGTGAAGCTGTTTCTTTCTCTGGTGGTGGTGGGTGCCGTTAGCACAGGATCGCTTTCAACGGCCCAGTATTACCTGGGTTTAATGCAATTTAGGTGGCACATGAGGATGTAAAGGATTCTTAGCACGTGGTGCTGCTGTCCTAATGTGGCTGCAGAGAAAGGCCTCAGACTATACGGGTCTGTCTGTCCGTCCATCTGCTGTCTTTTGTCAGACTCCCAGGTGAGCCCCGACTGCCTCCCACAGTCCTTTGTTCCCGAGCTGGGGAGATGCAGAGCAGGGGGTCAGGGGGTCCAGATCTCTCTGGTCAAGGGTTGCTGGATGTGAAAGTCCCAGCTACTGAGTTCACCATGATCTTCTCAACAGCTCCGTCGATAAGGGGCCTAAGGCCCAAGGCAGGTAGGTGCCATTCGCACCTGTGTCTTAGCCTGCCCAGAGAGCAGACAGACCTTTCCCACCCCCCAGGTAACAAGGCAGCATGTAGGGGAAACTGAGGCACACCAGGCTTCATGAAAATATTACAAAGAATTCCCACATCCAGCCCAGCCCAGCGGGGCAGA
Organism: Lepidochelys olivacea; assembly: GCF_965140295.1. Lineage (NCBI taxonomy): Eukaryota > Metazoa > Chordata > Testudines > Cheloniidae > Lepidochelys > Lepidochelys olivacea. The sequence goes on from NC_140412.1 coordinate 270,925,296, forward strand.
TCTCAGCCCTGGGGCAGCCTCTGTCGACAGCCTGGCCTGAGCAGGGCTGTTCTGTTGCTGCTCAGCTCTGAGCAGCCCCTGGTGTGGGTCCAGCTGCCCAGAGTCCTGGGAACAGCCCCACCTCCCTGCTGCACTTCGGATTTTGTCCTCCTTGGCCAGACCAGCCCTGCCTGGGGTAACGAGTGGCAGCTGGGCACGTCAGAGCCACCCCAGCACAGGGGCTCCTCAGTGGCTGCCTGGACTCTTGACAGCTGCCCCCACCCAGGAATCATTAACAAGCCCCTGGATCGCCCTTAACCCAGCGCAGGGGGAGCCCAGCCCCTGCCCCTTGGAGGCTGAGAGCAGCTGGGGCCCAGGCCCAGCCCAGGCCTGGCAGGATGGGGAGGGGCTGCCTCCTTCTCCTCCTTGGGCTCCTGCTGCAGCTCCAGGCTTCCTGTGCCGGGCAGGCTAGGGGGGGTAGGTGAGTTCACGGCTGCCTCTCCCCATGCTCCCAGCCAATGTGCCGGGCTCCCCTGTGCCCCAGCTAGGAGCAAACAAAGGGGGAGATGCAGGTGCCTCCTCTTTCCCCTCCTGGCCTGGCCTAGGGGATGCCCCAGCAGAGGTGCTGTCTGTAGCAAAGGTGGGGTTCTGGGTGCTGCCCTCCCCCCCCCCCCCGACTGGCTCCAGGTCTGCTGGGTGATGACCACGCTGGGGTGGCCCCATGTGGAGGTGCGGCGCCCCCCGGGTGGCAGAACTCAAGAGCAGCTGTTCGCCGGGGGCTCCTCTGTTAGCCACAGAGGTCAAAGCTGCGAGCAGAGAAGATGAGGCCCCAGGGGCCGGCACTGCCAGGGACGTGCCCAGGGACTTGCACCTGGCCAGCTGAGCCAGAGCAGAGCTGACTGCCCCTCCAGCATCGCCAGTCAATTGCTCCAATGGGGGTGACCCTCTGGCTGCCCAACCCCCTTGTATTCTAGGGTCCAGCACACACCCCTGGCTGGCAGCATCTGGCCTCACCCCTCACACCTGGGCTACAAGCGCTGAGATGCCAGCAGGGACTGGCACCCCCACAGAGGGGGCCACCGCACCAGGTATGGCCCAACTCAGCTGCAGGGCCCAGTTCAGCCCTGGCCCCTCAATCACTCTTCCAACCCCCTGCCCTGCCCTGGTCTGCCAGTGCCCCTCACTCCCGAGCCACGGCCCCCCGCTAGCCCAGCCCTGCCCCCCACCAGCTCTGCCAGTGCCCCTCACTCCCAACCCGCAGCCCCTGCTCTGCCGGTGCTGGGTCACTCCTCCTGCCCTGGGTACCTGCTGTCCAGGTTCCTCCTGGGTCGGAGTCTCAGCTCAGGTTTTCTCACTCGGGAGGGGGGCTGTTCCCCCAGATGTGCCCAGCTGTGGCAGGGGGCAGCCCTGCCCCCCTTGGAGCACCTGCGTGTCCTGGGCTGGGCACCTCTCCTGCCGCTGCACCCTGGGCTTCTATCTCAGCTGGACCATGGGCTGTGTGCCAGGTAAGGGGGCTGCTCCCCTGGGCCTGGGGGAAGGGGGGTCCCATGCCCCGGTCCCCTGCCATTGCTGCATGGGGGTACCTGCCCCCTCACCCTTAGGGCTCTGTCTCTCTCTACTTTGCCCCCAGGCCTGCCGGGCCCTGGCAATGCCTGGTGAGGGGGAGGGGCCAGGGCTGGCGCTGGCTGCCTGTGTCCCTCTCACCCCATAGCCAGGATGCTGCTGGCGAGGCTGGCCCCACAGCTTGGTGGGGGGAGGGGAGGTCCCTGTGTCACACGCTGCCATGTGGCCCCCGCCTTGCTGGGCTGAGCCCTCTGCTCCCACTGGGGCTCCAGTTTCCGTTCTGCCTGTGACTCCCCCCCCCCCCCATGTCCCACACTGACCCCCATTTGGGCCCCTGCTGGCAGAGGGGGGCTCTGGGACAAGGGAGCAGCTGCCTGACTGGAGCCCCCTGTGATGGAGTGGGACTGTTCTTAATGTTTCCTCTGAATAGTGTGGGGGTGCCTCAGTTTCCCCTATGCAGTTCTTAAGTATCTAGGGGGTGGGATAAGGGTGTATGATCGTTGCAGAGCTCTAGAGGGCAGGTGTGTGCAGGGGTCTGGACACAGAGAATGGCTGACACCCTGTTTCCTGGCCACTGATGGCCTGGGCCCTTCCCCCCTACAAGGTGAGAGCTAAAGGGTTGGAGAACAAAGGAATCAGGTGACCTCCTGGCCCCGGAAAGGGACAAAGCCCAGAGGAGGAGGGGCTGGAGGGAGTTTCAGTTTGGGGCTGGCTGGGACATGGAGTGAAGGGCAGACGTGGTTGTCTGGCTCATGGCCCCCCAAAATGGACCCAGCTGAGGGGTCCCGTTCTCTGCACCTGTATCCTGTGTTTTAGACCATGTTCCTGTCTAACAAACCTCTGTTTTACTGGCTGGCTGAGAGTCCCGTCTGACTGCGGAGCTGGGGGGCAGGACCCTCTGGCTTCCCCAGGACCCCGCCTGGGCGGACTCGCTGTGGGAAGCGCCGGGAGGGGCAGAGGAGGCTGAATGCTCCGAGGTCAGACCCAGGAAGGTGGAGCCGGGTGAGCTGTGTGTCCTGCAGACAGGCTGCTCCCCGAGAGGAGACTGCCCCAGAGTCCTGCCTGGCTTCGTAGGGAGCAGTTCCGGAGCATCCCCCGGGGACCCCGTGACACCCCCTCGGGCTGGTGCTGAGGGTGCAGCATGGGCTGGGGCAGTGGGGGGGCAGGTTCTCTGGGGTGGGGGTGGCTGGGCTGGAGGAGAGGGGGAGCGTATAGTATGTGGGGGAAGGGAGGGGTCCTTGCACCTGGGCTCCGTTCAGGGCAGGGATGGAGTCTGGCTGTGAGACCCCTGTGGGCAGCCCCTGGCCCTACCAGCTCTGAGACCCCTTGGCCCGTCTTTCCCCTGCCTCCTGCATGTTTGAAGCCAGGATGTTCCCAGGGTGCCTCTCCCTGCGGGCCCCCGGCCCGGGCCCCCCAGGCCCCCTGCCACCTGCAGACCTGCTCAGGATCGTTGCCCAGCTGGAGAGCCTGGTATGGGTGGGGGGCCCGGCTGACACCCGCTGGTGGGCAGTGGGTGCTGAGAGTGGGGCCCTGCTGATGACCTGAGGGTGGGGGGTGGGCCCTGCTGACCCCTGGGTAGATGAGCTGCGGTGGGAAGGGTAACTCCTTGGGGAGCAGCTGGCACCCCCTCCCTTCAGCCCTACCCATCTGCATCCCAATGCACTGCCTCAGCCCGGAGCCCCCTCCTGCACCCTGAACTCATCCCTGGCCCCACCCCAGAGCCTGCAGCCCCAGCTGGAGCCCTCAGCCAGCCTGGTGGGGAGAGGGAGCAACAGAGGGAGGGGGAAGGGGCAGGGGCAGGGTGTTCGGTTTTGTGCCAGTAGAAAGTTGGCAACCCGACCCTGAGGGCTCCCTGCCCACAACCTGGGCCCTGGCTCTGGGCTCCTCTGCCAGGCCCCAGGCATGTGCATAGGGGAGGGGGGTCCAAGGCAGGCCTGGCCCAGGAGCCCCCTCTCTGCCCTACGGGGCCGTGCTCTGTGCAGCCCCCTGGCTCTGGTTTCTCTTCTCAGCTGCCCGGGCAGGGCCGGGGGACTCCTCACACCAGCCCCTCACCCAGCGCTCTGTCTGCCCCCAGTTCCAGCGTATCCTGGGGCAACTGGACGCCTATCTGTCCTTGTCCATCCTGGACCTGCAGTGAGTGCCGGGGCTGGTCGGAAGGGGACTGGACCTTGCCAGAGCGGGGTACGGGTAAGCTGGGAAGGGCTGTCGGGGATGGTGGGAACGGGGCGCTGGGTTTGCAGGCGGTTGTGCCCGGGGAGTCCTGCTCGCCCGGGGCGCTGCCTGCCCTGGGCACTGACCGGAGACGTGGGTCCCCCCCAGGCCACACAGCCAGGCAATGACCGTCCTGCACAGCTTCTCGGCGCTCTCGTCCGTCCTGGCCCGGCAGGTGGACGGGGCCATCGTGGGGTTCTGGGTGCGGTGCCAGGCCAGCAACCCCGCCTGCAGCTTCCTGCAGGACGCCATCTCCTATCAGAGGGAGCAGGGGGGGCTCTCCTGGGCGGGGCCCGGGGCAGGAAGGGGGGGCCGATCCCTGCCCCCAAAGAGATGTGCCTGGGGAGTGAGGGACCCAAATCCCCGCTCCGCTCCCTCCTCTCCCTGCAGCCTGGGACAGGAGGGACCCAGCTGTGCCCCCACACAGCCCCCCCCCCCAATCTCCCCACGCCAGAGGGAGCGTCTCTCGGCCAGCCTCACACCGGAAGCTTATGGAGCGTCTGGACCCAGCCTGGGCCGTTCTCCGGGCCCTCGGCCTGGCCAGTCTCACCCCATCCAGCTGGGTCTGTCCCCGTCCCCATAGGCCCAGGCTGCTCCCTGTCCCAGCCCAGCCCCCTCCATCCATGAGGGGGAAAGGAGTCCAGGAGAGCTGGCTGTATTTTAAAGAATCCTTATTGAGGTTACAGGGACAAACCATCCCGATGTGTAGAAAGAATAGTAAATATGGCAGGCTACCAGCTTGGCTTCACAGTGAAATCCTTGCAGCTCTTAAATACAAAAAAGAAGCTTACAAGAAGTGGAAGATTGGACAAATGACCAGAGATGAGTATAAAAATATTGTTCGGGCATGCAGGAGTGAAATCAGGAAGGCCAAATCACACCTGGAGTTGCAGCTAGCAAGAGATGTTAAGAGTAACAAGAAGGGTTTCTTCAGATATGTTAGCAACAAGAAGAAAGTCAAGGAAAGTGTGGGCCCCTTACTGAAGGAGGGAGGCAACCTAGTGACAGAGGATGTGGAAAAAGCTAATGTACTCAATGCTTTTTTTGCCTCTGTCTTCACGAACAAGGTCAGCTCCCAGACTGCTGCACTGGGCAGCACAGCATAAGGAGGAGGTGACCAGCCCTCTGTGGAGAAAGAAGTGGTTCGGGACTATTTAGAAAAGCTGGACATGCACAAGTCCATGGGGCCGGACGCGTTGCATCCGAGAGTGCTAAAGCAGTTGGCGGATGTGATTGCAGAGCCATTGGCCGTTATCTTTGAAAACTCATGGCGATACGGGAAAGTCCCAGACGACTGGAAAAAGGCTAATGGAGTGCCCATCTTTAAAAAAGGGAAGAAGGAGGATCCTGGGAACTACAGGCCAGTCAGCTTCACCTCAGTCCCTGGAAAAATCATGGAGCAAGTCCTCAAGGAATCAATTCTGAAGCACTTAGAGGAGAGGAAAGTGATCAGGAACAGTCAGCATGGATTCACCAAGGGCAAGTCATGCCTGACTAACCTAATTGCCTTCTATGATGAGATAAGTGGCTCTGTGGATGAGGGGAAAGCAGTGGGTGTGTTTTTCCTTGACTTTAGCAAAGCTTTTGACACGGTCTCCCACAGTATTCTTGCCAGCAAGTTAAAGAAGTATGGGCTGGATGAATGGACTAGAAGGTAGATAGAAAGCTGGCTAGATTGTCGGGCTCAATGGGTAGTGATCAATGGCTCCATGTCTAGTTGGCAGCCGGTATCAAGTGGAGTGCCCCAAGGGTCGGTCCTGGGGCTGGTTTTGTTCAATATCTTCATAAATGATCTGGAGGATGGTGTGGATTGCACCCTCAGCAAGTTTGCAGATGACACTAAACTGGGAGGAGAGGTAGATACAGTGGAGGGTAGGGATAGGATACAGAGGGCCCTAGACAAATGAAAGGATTGGGCCAAAAGAAATCTGATGAGGTTCAACAAGGAGAAGTGCAGAGTCCTGCACTTAGGACGGAAGAATCCCATGCACCGCTACAGACTAGGGACCGAATGGCTCGGCAGCAGTTGTGCAGAGAAGGACCTAGGGGTGACAGTGGACGAGAAGCTGGATATGAGTCAACAGTGTGCCCTTGTTGCCAAGAAGGCCAATGGCATTTTGGGCTGTATAAGTAGGGGCATTGCCAGCAGATTGAGGTACGTGATTGTTCCCCTCTATTGGACATTGGTGAGGCCTCATTTGGAGTACTGTGTCCAGCTTTGGGCCCCACACTACAAGAAGGATGTGGAAAAATTGGAGAGAGTCCAGCGGAGGGCAACAAAAATGATTAGGGGGCTGGAACACATGACTTATGAGGAGAGGCTGAGGGAACTGGGATTGTTTAGCTTGTGGAAGAGAAGAATGAGGGGGGATTTGATAGCTGCTTTCAGCTACCTGAAAGGGGGTTCCAAAGAGGACTAGACTGTTCTCAGTGGTAGCTGATGACAGAACGAGGAATAATGGTCTCAAGTTGCAGTGGGGGAGGTTTAGGTTGGATATTAGGAAAAACTTTTTCACTAGGAGGGTGGTGAAACACTGGAATGCGTTACCTAGGGAGGTGGTAGAATCTCCTTCCTTAGAAGTTTGTAAGGTCAGGCTTGACATAGCCCTGGCTGGGATGATTTAGTTGGGGGTTGGTCCTACTTTGAGCAGGGGGTTGGACTAGATGACCTCCTGAGGTCCCTTCCAACCCTGATATTCTATGATTCTATCCAGCCGATCCTGTATCCCCTCCCCCCTTTGTCTTCAGTCCCAGGGCCACTGGAGCCCCCTCTCTCTTCTGTCCTTTGTCCCCCCTTCCCCCTCCCCCTCCCCGGAACCAGCTGATCAAGTCACAACCAGCTGATCAGGTCACTCGGCCCCTCTCTCCTCAGCCTTTTGTCCTCTCACTGGCCAGAACCGGCTGCTCCCTGTCACCAGTTGCTGGGTCCCCCATCTCCAGGCCATTGTCGGGGGTCCTGGCTGCTCTTTGAGGTCACACCTGGTCCCCTGCAACAGCAAACCCCCCTCCCACCCCCTCTTTACCCACACAGCACACAGGGAAACTGAGGGGCGCACAGCTCTCATACAAAGCATCAAGAAAATTCCCCACTTTACGGCAGGCTCTGACCGGGGTGGTGGTGGTGGCTGGTACGGAGCTGGGCAGGGTGTCTCTGGAGGAGCTCAGGCCAGGTTGGGGGGTGTCTCAGGCTGGGCATGGGTGAGAGGTGGCTGTGATGGGGCCAGGAGGTCTCGGGTGGGGGGGGACTCTGACCAGGCTGTGTTCTCTCTCTCTCTCTCTCTCTTTCTCCCTCCTGCCCCTGCCCCCCCCGGGCCTGAATGTCTGTGAGCTGCAGCCCTGCAACCCCGTCTCCATAGCCTGCATGTTCCAGGACGGGACATGGCATGGGCCGGGCCTGCACAGGTGGGGCAGGAGGCTCCATGGGGCCGGCTGTGGGGTGGAGGGGGCTGGGTGGGGGAGGGGAAGGCTTTCAGCAGGGGTGGGAAGATGGCACTTGCCCCCCCAGTGGCCCAAGCCCCGCCAAGGGCCAGGGTGCCAGGGGCTGGGCAGGGAGCAGCTTGCAGAGCTCAGCACCCAGGAAACTCCTCCTGTGCGGTCGGGTCGCCCCGGAAAGCAGCTTCCCTGTGCTCCCCCCGAGCTGCCCTGCCCGGCCCAGCGGCTCCAGGCTGATCTGCTACGGGAATGGGCAGCATGAGCCAGGCTGCCCCCAGGCCGGAGCCCTGTTGACCCGGGCAGCAACACGCCCAGCATCCTCACAGCCCCCCGCACAGTGTCCCTAGCGCCTAGGGTTACCATACGCCCGCATTTTCCCGGACACGTCCGGCTTTTGGGTTCTTAAATCGCCGTCCAGGAGGAATTTTTAAATATTTGAAAACGTCCAGGATTTTGCCGCCATTATTTTTCCCCAGAGAAGAGTTGATCATTCGAGAAGGAGAGTGAACAGTGATCACTTGAGACCGTGCCCGCTTTTCCCCTCGGCTGCCAGCGCGTGCGCCACGAAACAGCTGTTTAGCGTGACTGGGAGGGAGAGGGAGGAGGGGGAACGCGGCACGCTCAGGGGAGGAGGCGGGGCTGGGGCAGGGATTTGGGGAAGGGGTCCAATAGAGCGGGGGCGGAGTTGGGGCAGGGGGCACAAGCAAATCCCCCCCCGGGTGTGTCCTCTTTTTTTTTTTTAAATGTTCAAATATGGAAACCCTACTAGTGCCAGGCTGGGGGGATGGGGTACGGGCAGGGTGCAGGGGGTGCTGCCCTGGTGCTGTGGTCTTGGTCCCAGCGCCAGGCTGTCCCCAGCTGTGCCCCCTGCACAGACCCGAGGCTGCGTGCCAAGGCCGGGCTGTGTCCGGGGAGCAGCCAGGGCCTTACCTGGCCTGCAGACATCTCACTGTGTCTCTGCCTGCAGCCTGCGGCAGCGGGTTCTGGCTGCAGGATGGCGTCTGTGCCGGGTGAGCCCTGGGGTCCCACGGGAGGCTGCTCGCCGCCGGGGGAGCGCCCATGCCCTGGGAGCAGCGCGTGTGCGTTCACTGGGGCCGTGCAGCTGAGGGCATCGGCTCCTGGCTGAGCCCCTCATCGGGGGAGCCGGTGCCACCCCGGGGCCTCAGTTCTCCCTGTATATGGGGCAGTGGGTGGGTTACCCTTGGGTTTGGGGGGCTCACACCAGCCTGCATGGCCCACGGGGCTGGAGGGGGGGTACGGTGCGGGGTCTCTACTTGGGCCCGGGCCCAGGGCAGCGCATGGTGCTGGGGGGCAGCCCTACGGCGGGCGCCGGCCCTGACAGCTCTGCTGACAGCTCTCTTCCTGCTGCCGCTGGTCGGGGGGTCCTGCGCGGGGAGCGGCCTGCTGCTGGCCTGGGGTAAGGCGGCTGCCGTGCAAACACCCCCTGATGCAGGGGCAGACAGGTGCCCCTCCCTCCCCACCTGTGCGGGGGGAGCCAGGGCTGTGGGTCGGGAGTGAGGGGCACCGGCAGAGCTGTAGGGGGGACAAGCCAGGACCCTGCTTGGGGGGATGGAATTGGCCCCCCCTCCCCCAGCAGTAGCTGAATTGGCACCGGTCCCTCCCCCCACCCGCCAAGCGCTGGGAGAGCGGCTGGCTCTGGTGTGGAGCAGCCACTAGAGGGCACCAGCCCCTAGGCCAAGGCGCAGCCTGACTCCTGTCCTGGGGTGAGGCTGCCCCCCCCCGCCACCTTGCTCAGAGCATGGGGGTGTGGGGGGGGAGAGACTTGGGCGTGGGGGTGCAGGGTGGCGTCGGGGGTTGGGGGGTACTTGGGGGCAGAGCCCGAGTGGGGGGCTGTCCTTGGGGGTGATTGGGGCAGGGTAGGGGGCATGTGGGTGGGGGTGCAGGGCCCTGGGGGCTGAGCACTTCGGACTGGCTGGCGCCGTTGCTCCAGGGGTGCGGTGCCCTGTGCTGACACCACCGTTGGCCCGGGGCCACGGGCTGGGGCAGATTCTCCTGCCCCTGCCCTCCTCAGGCCGCCCCCCCGCTCTGTGGTGGGAGGGCCCCCAGAGGTGGCTGGGGTCTCTGGCCTGGGCCTGGGAAGGCTGGGGGATGGATGGGGTTCATGGCGGGGGCAGCTGGCCTGGTAACCCCCTTCTCCTCTCAGGAGAGCCAGGGCCCCGGCACAGAGCCCCAGCCTGGCAGAGCCGGTCGTGCCGCCCTTCCAGCCCCAGCAGCTGAGCCTGCCCCGGGTGCGCCCCCGCGGCCCCTGGAGGAGGTGGAGATCCCAGAGCTCAGCCTGGGGAGCTGGGTACATCCCTGCTGCGGGGACAGGCTGAGCCTGGTGAGTGCGGGTGGGGTGAGCCCTGGGCAGGGGCCTGGCACCAGCTCTGGCACTGGGGAGCCCTGTGCTGAGTCAGCACCACCCCCCTGGGGCAGGCGTGGGGGGGGGAGTCTGGGCTCGGGGGAAGCTCCCCTGCCCCAGTGCCTGGAGCAATGGGGCAGGGGCCTGCTCAGGGCAGGGCCTGATGCCTCCTTCTGTTGTGGCTGCAGGGTGCTGGGCGGGTGCCAGCTGCCGGGAGCTGCATGAAGACGTTCCGGAGCTCACCTGGCTCGGCCCCTCGGCCAGGGGGTGGCCAGAGCAGCCTGGTATTTGTCAGCAACGAGGAGTGGGGCCAGCGGAACTGCTGAGGGGTGGGCGGGGGCACTGCCCTGCGCCTAGCCCCGTGCCTGGCCCGTGAGGAGACGGCGCCATTCGAACACAGACCCTCAGCCCTGCCCTGGGCAGGACTACCCTGAGCTGGGAGGGGCTGCCACGTGGGTGTGCTGATTGTCTGGCGGGGTGTGATGTAATGTGGGGGTGTCCCAGCCGCTGGCGGAGATATGCCCCATAGCAGCTGCCCCACAAGGCATCCCAGCCCCTTGGCCAGGTTCCTCTTGCCAGGGCCGGAGCTTGGGGGGATGGGGCCATGGGCGGGGCATGCTGGGGGCGGGGGAGGGATGGCATGGATGGGGTTGTGGGCTGGGGACCCACCCAGGAGGGGCACCCTGCGGGGGGCTGGTGGGGATGGGGACGTGGGCTGGGACCCTCCACTCTGCTGGGGCACTGGGGGCTTCTGAATTTTTATTTAAATTTTCTTAATAAATCAAGTGGCAGCTGCCCTGCGGGTGCTGTGGCAGCTGTGTGCCCTGGTGGGGTCACCTGTATCGAGTGAGGGGCAGGGGCTGGCCTGGCCCCGTAACACAGGGCTTGGGCAGGGCCGTGGCTGTCAGGCTGGGGCCTATTCTGGCAGCGGTGGGATCACCGAGAGCTTGGAGTGTTCCCCTGCGGGCACCCCCTGGGGCTGGCAGCTGCTGCTGAGCAGAGGCCACTGATTGCTGGTGCCCAGCCAGCTCTGGGCCTGGTCGGGACGGGGGCTGCCCCCATCCCTCGGTGGGCATCCATGAGCTGTGGGCAGGGCTCCTCGTCCCCAAGGACACTGCCTCCCTGGGCTGAATCCTCCAGGCCTCCCTGGGGTCAGGGCGGCCATGGGGGGCTGCGCTCCAGAGACTTAGCACGTGGCGGGGCAGCAGGCTCCTGCTGAGAGGGGTTGTGGGGCTGGGCCGCAGGGCCCCTGCTTTCCCAGTGCTGGACGCGGCAGGGCCATGCCCTGGGAGTGGCCCGGCTGGCTCAGCCACGGGGTCGCTGGAACTCGGGGTCCTGTCTCTGCTGGTGCCAGACACCGTGGCTGCAGCCCTGCCCCAAGGTGCGTTGTCGTTGGGGGAGGCGCCTGGCCGGGAGCAGCTCCAGCTCGCAGCAGAGCGAGGGGGCCGGGCGAGGGGCTGGGGGGGCCCTCCGGGTAGACAGGGCCAGCTGCTGCTGGGGGAGTGGGGCTGGCCCAGCCCCCGGGCTCAAGGCTGAACCAGCCCTGTTGCAATGGGAGCAAAGGCCCCATGTGTTCCTGGGGAGGGGACAAACCAGGGCCAAAGGGCTGGGGCCGTGAGGGATTCTAGGCTGGTACCAGGCGGGGGCTCAGACTAGCTGTTGGAACGGTCCCTGCTGCCCTGAAGCTCTAGGGAGGGGCCCCCTGACGCCTGCAGGCCGTTTGCACCTGGGTCGCTCCTCACGGTCCCTGGCAGAGCTGGGAGGTCCCGGCTCCCCACCCGGGCCAGAGTGGGCCTTACGGGGTGTCTCCACAGCTCTGCCCAATCAGAAATGCCCTCCAGAGAGGTTCCTCACTGGGGCCATGGACCTGCTGGGCACCCAGAGACCCCTGCCCCCCGCCATGCCTGAGCCGCGTCTGATCACTCTCACCCTGGCCCCTAGGGTAGGCCGGGGGGGCCCCCTCCCTCCTTGGCAGGGTGGGATTTGGGTGGGGAGCTCTGAGCTGGGCTGGGCCATGCGTGGGGGCTCATTCCCTCCTGTCAGCTCAGCTGTCTGCATCCCCCTCTGCTGGGACCCTAGCGGCTGGTACCTGCAGCCCCACTCCCACCAGGCCTGGGCAAGGGGATGCCCCCAGCCCTGCTGGCACCCATGTTGACACTGGAGGGGTCAGCCAGCCCCCTCTTTAAATCCAGCTTGGTGCCTGGGGCGGGGGGTCCGTTGGCCAGACGCACATGGCTGGGCTCAGCCCAGGGGTACCGGGGGGAAATGCCCTGGCCTGTGATGTGCCGGAGGTCGACCTGGCTGCACTAATGGTCCCTGCTGCCTTCGAGTCAATGAGCAGCTGACTCTATTGTTGGCAGCAACACAAACGCCCAGCCCTTCTTGCATCTTGCTAAGCCCCTGGCCTCAGCAACTTCCTGCGGCAGAGAGTTCCCCAGGCTAATCAGTGTATGAAAATGTTCCTTTTTTTCAGTTGTGAGTTTCCCACTGTGTAGTGTCCCTGCGTGTCCCCTTGTTGGTGTGTTCGGCAGCAGGACGAGGAGCCGGCCCTGACCTGCCTGCACTAGCCCAGTTTTTACTGAACAGCCCTTGGCCTGTCCCCTCCTGTCATCTGCTGTGTAAGGTCATGATCCCAGCCGCTCTTCACTGGGCTTTTCCAGGCTTTCGATCCCCCTCCTCTGACCACGCGAGCTCTGCACCCGCCTGTCTCAGGTTGGGAGCCCAGTGCCGCTGTGATGAAGTGGGACTGTTCTGAATGTTCTCTCTGAATACTGTAGGGGTGCCTCAGTTTCCCTTAGGCATTTCTTAAGTCTCTAAGGGGTGGGATAAGGGGGTGTAATTGTTGCAGAGCAAAGGGCCCGGGGTACGTAAATGGCCGACACTGTCTCCTGGCAACTGATGGCCTGGGCCCTTCCCCCCTGCAAGGTGAGAGCTAAAGGGTTGGAGAACAAAGGAATCAGGTGACCTCCTGGCCCGGCCCGGGAAAGGGACAAAGCCCAGAGGAGGAGGGGCTGGAGGGAGTTTCAGTTTGGGGCTGGCTGGGGACAAGGAGTGAAGGGCAGACAGGGTTGTCTGGCTCACTGCCCCCCAAAATGGACCCAGCTGAGGGGTCCCATTCTCTGCACCTATACCCTCTGTTTTAGACCATGTTCCTGTCTAATAAACCTCTGTTTTACTGGCCGGCTGAGAGTCCCGTCTGACACGAAGTTGTGGGGCAGGACCCTCTGGCTTCCCCAGGACCCCGCCTGGGCGGACTCGCTGTGGGAAGCGCACGGAGGGGCAGAGGAGGCTGAATGCTCCGAGGTCAGACCCAGGAAGGGGGAAGCCGGGTGAGCTGTGTGTCCTGCAGACAGGCTGCTCCCCGAGAGGAGACTTCCCCAGAGTCCTGCCTGGCTTCGTAGGGAGCAGGTCCAGAGCATCGCCCAGGGACCCCATGACAGCTGCACACGGGGGTGGGGCCACACCCCCAGCTCTGCAGTGCGCCCGATCCCGCTCCAGGCCTGCCACGCAGCTGCCCCACCTCCAAGAGGCAGCCTCAGCCCCAGCTTCCCCCGCCAGCGAGTCGAGTCGCACTGAGCCGGGCTCTGGGGGAGCCTTGGTTGCTCCCCAGGCACCAGCCCGGACCTGCAGCGACCCTCCGCACGGGCCCCGCAGGCGGGTTTGTCCGTTGCTCGGCCACAGCCGAGGGAAGCCCCAAGCCCACCGTTCCCAACCAGCTGCACCACTTGCAGGAGGCTGCTTGGTCTGTGTACCCCGAGTATCACTTACAAGCTACTTGCTAACAAACTCAGGCCTCCAACTGCAAAGGGGCACGGCGCTGTTACTGAGCAATGGCTGACTCCTGTATTTTTACCCTATAATTATAAAATAAATCCCTTGGAATAGAAATATCGCACTTACATGTCAGGGATAGTACAGCAACAGGGCCCTTCCTTTTCAGGCTTTGTTTTGTTTAATGTTCCCTGGGAATGGATCGGTGTTTACTACAACAACAAAACCGGGTGAAAACTGGTGCAAAAAACTAAATAATTCTTCTGGGTAAATATCAGGATTTTATTTGGTGGGTGTAAAGACACGGGGGGAAGTAGTCAGTAAATTAATGCTTTGAATTCCATTCATCGACGTGGTTTGCTGCAGAGCTAAAACTGAACTGAACCCGCAAGGCCACCGCTGAGCTTAGGAAACCATTAGATCTCCACTCCCCAAATGAAACTTTTCATTTGAATAACCAGTTGCCTGTTGTAGACTCAGAATTATTAGCCTATAAATATTTACATTCAAGAAGTGGGCAGCCCCATTTGCAGCGCAGACGCTCAACTTCCTCCTTGTCTCCTGATTTGTTTTTTAACCTTTTGAATGCTTCCTTGTGGTCTGAAGCGCGTTCGGAGACAGATTTTTGTTTTATTCCCAGTTTAGTGGATCACATCTTTAAACCAGCCCCTGCTAACAGCTTGAAACGTGCACGGGGTTGGGCGTGAGATTCATCGGTACGTTCGGATGCACACGCACGGCCGAGCTTGCTGCAGGCCTGGCCATTGTGAGTCTCGTCTGACTAACGCAGAGTCTGACTTCAAGAGGCAGCCGCACAGACTAGCGTATTATCCCAATGCATCTAGCTCAGGCCAGGGGTTGCATTTTCCTAACAAAACAAGTTGTTTTTAATATGTTTGAATGACACAGAAGTAGGGTGTAAATATGAAAAAACGGAGTAATACGTTTTGTAAAATCCAGGACATTTTTGGTAAAACTTGGTTTAAACTGAAAATGCAGGGGTGTATCCCGAGACCCTTGCACACACGCACTCCTGCTTGAGCCCCCCTGGCCTAGACCCCTGGAGAAAGGACAGTTAACGCAGAGCCCGTCTTCCAGCTCAGGTGCTGTGACCCCATGGCTAGGCTCTGTCCCTCGCCAACTCCTTCCTTGCTCAGCTCCCCGGTGAGAGAGCTCCAAGGTCCTTCCCGCAGCCAGCCCCTGGCTCTGGAGCTGGGTCGGTGCCTGCTTCCCTGTGGGGGGCAGGGGATCCTCCTCACGCTCGGTGCCCACGTCCAGGAGCTGGGGCTGCTGTTGTCTGCTCCCGTTTTCCATTGATCTGGGTCGGCCTCGGCCAGTCCTTTGTAAGGGTCCGTCCAGTTGGCTCAGCCTGCTCAGCAACCCCCTTCCCCACATCTCTTAGTCTGCCCTGAGAGAAAACTTGGTTCTTTTTCCCCTGCTGGGCAGCCAGGCACAGTATAGGGGAAACCGAGGCACACATGGGCCTCATAAAACTATTACAAACAATGCCCCCTTTGTCGCAGGTGCCCAACATCAAGTTGTCCCTTGGCCTGTGGCTGCACGAGGGTCTCCAGGTCCCTGGCTGGGGCTGCTCCAGTTAATTCAGCCCCCATCCAGTGTGCAAGGACATCCCGGTTACCCCCGCCCCCAAAGGCGCAGCACTCAGCACACTGCAGCTATTACAGGACCATGGTTTAGTCAGGGAGCATGCTGCCCTCCAGCCCTGCCCCTCCGCAATCTTGGCAATCCCTCCCTGGCCCTGCCCCGTGGGCACCCGTGTGGGGTTCAGGCTTTTACCTGCAGGGATGTCAGACCCCCCCTTCTCTGGCCCACCCTCATGTTTCTACTTTCTCCGGGCTGATCTAGGCCTTGTAGGTCAGCCCCAGCGCATGGGCCCTCCAACCAACTCGAATGGGCCCGTAGGCTGGAGAGCGGCCCCTGGCACATAGCTGCTGGCTGCTCAGTAGTGCTGCTCAGAGGTAGGAAAAGGCTGCTTTGAAGATGGCCCCAGTTTTCTATCACTGGGGGAACACGCAGCGGAAACCTGGATTCCTGCCCCACCCTGCGAGCCGACGGCATTTGTTGGGGGCCATGGAGCCCACGGCCGTGCACTTGGAGCCTTTGCTGGCTGACCATTTGTGATGTTACAAAGGTTGTCGTGTGAGGTGTCTATGGAAAGGTTATGGTTTGCTGATTATGATTATGCTGTCTGTATGGGTGAATCATTTCTGTAGTTGAAGTTAATAATATTGGCTATGTCCTTGTATCTCAAATGTATTTGATTCCAAGTAACCTCAGTGAAGCATTTGGTCAGCTTCTTGAGAAGGGACTGAATGCATCCGATGAAGTGAGCTGTAGCTCACGAAAGCTCATGCTCAAATAAATTGGTTAGTCTCTAAGGTGCCACTAGTCCTCCTTTTCTCAGTAAGTGCCCAGTCAAGAAACACTTAACGCACAATGGACTTTGGGAGACGCCAATCCACATCTGAGCTTTCCTGGGAACCTTCAAACTAACATGTAAACAATGTATAGTAGGGGAAGCAAAAGTGGATGGGAACCAGGGAGGCAGTGACCATGAGATGGTCGAGTTCAGGATCCTGACACAGGGAAGAAAGGAGAGCAGCAGAATACGGACCCTGGACTTCAGAAAAGCAGACTTTGACTTCCTCAGGGAACTGATGGGCAGGATCCCATGGGAGAATAACATGAGGGGGAAAGGAGTCCAGAAGAGCTGGCTGGATTTTAAAGAATCCTCATTGAGGTTACAGGGACAAACCATCCCGATGTGTAGAAAGAATAGTAAATATGGCAGGTGACCAACTTGGCTTAACAGTGAAATCCTTGCTGATCTTAAACACAAAAAAGACGCTTACAAGAAGTGGAAGATTGGACAAATGACCAGGGAAGAGTATAAAAATATTGCTCGGGGATGCAGGAGTGAAATCAGGAAGGCCAAATCACACCTGGAGTTGCAGCTAGCAAGAGATGTTAAGAGTAACAAGAAGGGTTTCTTCAGGTATGTTAGCAACAAGAAGAAAGTCAAGGAAAGGGTGGGACCCTTACTGAAGGAGGGAGGCAACCTAGTGACAGAGGATGTGGAAAAAGCTAATGTACTCAATGCTTTTTTTGCCTCTGTCTTCACGAACAAGGTCAGCTCCCAGACTACTGCACCGGGCAGCACAGCATGGGGAGGAGATGACCAGCCCTCTGTGGAGAAAGAAGTGGTTCGGGACTATTTAGAAAAGATGGACGAGCACAAGTCCATGGGGCCGGATGCGCTGCATCCGAGAGTGCTAAAGGAGTTGGCGGATGTGATTGCAGAGCCATTGGCCATGATCTTTGAAAACTCATGGCAATTGGGGGAAGTCCCAGACAACTGGAAAAGGACTAATGAAGTGCCCATCTTTAAAAAAAAGGAAGGAGGAGGATCCTGGGAACTACAGGCCAGTCAGCCTCACCTCAGTGCCATCATGGAGCGGGTCCTCAAGGAATCAATTCTGAAGCACTTAGAGGAGAGGAAAGTGATCAGGAACAGTCAGCATGGATTCACCAAGGGCAAGTCATGCCTGACTAACCTAATTGCCTTCTATGTTGAGATAAGTGGCTCTGTGGATGAGGGGAAAGCAGTGAACGTTTTGTTCCTTGACTTTAGCAAAGCTTTTGACAGTCTCCCACAGTGTTCTTGCCGGCAAGTTAAAGAAGTATGGGCTGGATGAATGGACTAGAAGGTGAATAGAAAGCTGGCTAGATTGTCGGGCTCAACAGGTGTTGATCAATGGCTCTAAGTCTAGTTAGCAGCCGGTATCAAGTGGAGTGCCCCAAGGGTCGGTTCTGGGGCCGGTTTTGTTCAATATCTTCATAAATGATCTGGAGGATGGTGTGGATTGCACCCTCAGCAAATTTGCAGATGACACTAAACTGGGAGGAGAGGTACATAAGGTGGAGGGTAGGGATAGGATACAGAGGGACCCAGACAAATTGGAGGATTGGGCCAAAAGAAATCTGATGAAGTTCAACAAGGAGAAGTGCAGAGTCCTGCACTTAGGACGGAAGAATCCCATGCACCGCTACAGACTAGGGACCGAATGTCTCGGCAGCAGTTCTGCAGAAAAGGATCTAGTGGTTATAGTGGACGAGAAGCTGGATATGAGTCAACAGTGTGCCCTTGTTGCCAAGAAGGCCAATGGCATTTTGGGCTGTATAAGTAGGGGCATTACCAGCAGATCGAGGGACGTGATCGTTCCCCTCTATTGGACATTGGTGAGGCCTCATCTGGAGTACTGTGTCCAGTTTTGGGCCCCACACTACAAGAAGGATGTGGAAAAATTGGAAAGAGTCCAGTGGAGGGCAACAAAAATGATGAGGGGACTGGAACACATGAGTTATGAGGAGAGGCTGAGGGAACTCGGGATGTTTGGTCTGCAGAAGAGAAGAATGAGGGGGGATTTGATAGCTGCTTTCAACTACCTGAAAGGGGGTTCCAAAGAGGATGGCTCTAGACTGTTCTCAGTGGTAGCAGATGACAGAACAAGGAGTAATGGTCTCAAGTTGCAGTGGGGGAGATTTAGGTTGGATATTAGGAAAAACTTTTTCACTCGGAGGGTGGTGAAACACTGGAATGGGTTACCTAGGGAGGCGGTGGAATCTCCTTCCTTAGAAGTTTGTAAGGTCAGGCTTGACAAAGCCCTGGCTGGGATGATTTAGTTGGGGATTGGTCCTGCTTTGAGCAGGGGGTTGGACTAGATGACCTCCTGAGGTCCCTTCCAACCCTGATATTGTATGATTCTATGAATGGCGTCGGCCTGCAAACTGAGTCATGCATGGACTTGTGACTTGCCCATGTGACTCCAGACTCCATCTTGCTGCTGTGATTTTCCACAATAAGAACAAAGGGGTGGCCTTCCACCTGGCAGAGAATATAAACCCCTCCATCTTGTCTTAAGTCCTGCTTCTGACCTCTGGACTTTGCTACACCCATCCCAGCTGTGGATTTACTCCAGAGACTTGATTTGAACCTGCAGTTTATTCCTTCACTGCTACAAGCCTGAACCAAGAACTTTGCCATTCCTGGATGTCATTGATTCCATTTAACCAATTCTAGGTCTCATATCTATCTTTTTCCTTTTATGAATAAATCTTTAGATTTTAGATTCTAAAGGATTGGCAACAGCGTGATTTGTGGGTAAGATCTGACTTGTGTATTGACCGGGGTCTGGGGCTTGGTCCTTTGGGATAGAGAGAACCTTTGTTCTTTTACTGGGGTGTTGGTTTTCATAACCTTTCGTCCCCATAATGAGTGGCCCTGGTGGGGATACTGGGGAACGGGAGTGTCTAAGGAAATTGCTTGTATGACTTCTGGTTAGCCAGTGGGGTGAGATCGAAGTCCTCTCTGTCTGGGTGGTTTGGTTTGCCTTAGAGGTGGAAAAAACCAAGCTTTGGGCAGTAACTGCCCTGCTTGAAGCAATTTTTCCTGAATTGGCATTCTCAGAAGTGGCCCACCACAGGCAGCATCATTACACCCTTCTCCTGCGGCCGAGCGGTGGGACTCGGGTTTGCTTTCAGAGCAGCTGCCTGGAACGTCTGCGGCTTTTATGGCAAGTCTATAAAAGGGCAACCATCAAATCCAGTCAGCATCTCCCCAGAACCGGCTGCTTCCTGTTACTGACCCAAGAGTCAGCCAAGCCGGGTCAGAGTCACACCTCGGGGCCTGCCAGCGAGAGTGGGCAGCTTGGGAACTCCCCTTGTTCCTGGCGAGAGGCGTCCCCAGATCACAGACACGGACAGAACCCAGAGCATCCACTAGAGACAACAGCACAGCCGGGGTCTGGGCGCTGGCCTGGCAGGCCCAGTGACCTAACAACCATCCCTGGTCTGTAACCCGCCAATGCCTGCATTCCCCTCGCAGGCCTGAACCTAGCCTGGGCCTTGGCCTGGCAAAGCAGGAAGCGAACCGCCCCCAGCCTGACCCTCTGGCCTGGCAGCTCGAAGCAGACAAGCGGGTAGAGGGTCCATAGCATTTCCGCTAACAGCCATTCAGGCATTCACAAAAGGAGCTGGGAGGTTAGTGCCTAGGTTGTGTGCCGACGGGCCCGTTTCCCTCCTTTGGGGCTCAGCCATTTGGCAAGAAACTGCCATGTGGGCAACATTCTGGGCACAGCGCGAGGCCAGGCGCCCTCCGGCCCCGCCGTTCTTGCAGCCTCCAGGACCCCACCCAGGGCACCATGCCAGCACGAGCCAGCAAACTGGGGGGGCTGTGTCTCCCCTGCCCTGTAGCCTGGGGAGCCTCACCATGCCATGCTGAAGTAGCTCCCAGCTGGGCTGCTCGCACACAGCCTGACAGCACCCCTGCCAGCCACACCCTGGCTCTCACCAGCCTGGGTTATACAGCAGGATCACCCCAGCACACCCCCAGTCCCAGATCGCCCTCAGAACTGTATGTCCTGGATGCCCAGCCCTCGCCCGGACAGTCCAGAGGTGTTAAGTCTGTTATGCCTTTAAGGGAATAATATGCCAATTCTGATCTCAGATAGCTATTAAGACGTTTCATTTCAAACATCCTGGATTAGCTAGAACAGTAAAACAAGTGTATTACCTACAAAGAGAGATTTCAAGTGAGTCCAAGCCCTGAGGCATGAGAATCAGAAATGGTTACAAGGACAATAAAGACAAGCCGGTTACTGGTGCCCAACTTAACCAACCAGATCCGCTTCAAACACAGGTTCTCACCACACATTCCAGCAGATTTCTGGCCAAACGCTGCAGGTCACGACCCTCCCCAGAGTCCAGCAGCTGCTTCCTTTTCTCTCCTCAGGTGCAGTGAATGTGACAGACAGGGAGAGAAGAGGGCCTTGGGGTGCTTGTCCCTCCCTTTTAGAGTCCCCCCCACCCCACCCATTGGAAGCTGGGCATCAGGAGGCAAAGTCTGTGTGAAAGGATGTTCCCTGCCAGATTTTTCCCCCTGTTTGGGCTTCCTTTGTCTCCCCTTCCTGCTCGAGGACTCTGTTCACTGCCCAAATGCAAATCAAGGCAAGCACACATTCCTGGGGCTCTGGGCTTTGGAGCGTGGTAATGCACCCCACGGGGGACTCATCACTTCACCTTAGGTGTTTCCACACATTTTACCAGGCAATACTGACCAGCAAATTATGAGTTTTCAAATGCTACCGTACAAGACATGCCTTGTGCAAAGATTATTACAGTAGTGTGTAGTGTGTGATCACACAGATGTATTCTGTCACAGTCACCTAATCTGGTCCCCTGCACTCAAGGCAGGACTAAGTATTCTCTAGACCATCCCTGACAGGTGTTTGTCCAACCTGCTCTTAAAAATCCCCAATGATGGAGATTCCACCACCTCACTGGGCAATTTATTCCAGTACTTCACCACCCTGACAGGTAGGAAGTTTTTCCTAAGGTCCAACCTAAACTGCCTTGGCTGCAATTTAAGCCCACTGCTTTTTGTGCTGTCCTCAGAGGTTAAGAAGAACAATTTTTCTCCCCCTTTGTAACAACCTTTTATGTACTTGAAAACTGTTCTCATGTCCCCTCCCAGTCTTCTCTGCTCCAGACCAAACAGGCCCAGTGTTCTCAATCTTCCCACACAGGTCATGTTTTCTAGACGTTTCATCAATTTTGTTGCTCTTCTCTGGACTTTCTCCAATTTGTCCACATCTTTCCTGAAATGTGCGGCCCAGAACTGGACACACTACTTCAACTGAGGCCTCGTCAGACCGGAGTAGAGTGGAAGAATCACTTCTTGTGTCTTGCTTACAACACTCCTGCTAATACGGGGTGGGCAAACTACAGCCCGCAGGCCGCATTTGGCCCAACAGACGTTTTAATCCGGCCCTTGAGCTCCTGCTGGGGAGCAGGGTCTGCGGCTTGCCCCGCTCTGGCAGTCGAGCTGGGAAGCAAGGTCAGGGGCTGCTCTGTCGGCTCCCAATAGCAGCAACATGTTCTCTCTCCACCTCCTACGCGTAGGGTCAGCCAGGGGGCTCTGCTCCACATGCTGCCCCCACCCCAAGCTCCACCCCTGTGGCTCCCATTGGCCAGGAACTGCAGCCAATGGGAGCTGTAGGTTCGGCACCAGCAGACGGAGCAGAGTGCACAGCCGCCTGGCCACTCCTCCATGTAGGAGCCAGAGGGGGGACATGCCGCTGCTTCCGGGAGCTGCTTGAGGTAAGTGCTGCCCAGAGCCTGCACCCCTGAATCCCTTCTGCACCCCAACCCCCTGCCCCAGCCCTGATCCCCCTCCCACCCTCCAAACCCCTCGGTTCCAGCCCGGAGCACCCTCCTGCACCCCAAACCCCTCACCCAGCTCCACCCCAGAACCCGCACCCCCAGCCAGAGCCTTCACCCCACCCCCCGCATCCCACCCCACCCTGCCTCAGCCCAGAGCCCCCTCCCGAACTCTGAACTCCTTATTTCTGGCCCCACTCTGGAGCCTCCACCCCTAGCCAGAGCCCTCACCCCCGCCTCGCACCCCAACTCCGATTTCATGACCATTCATCGCCCACCCCTGTGCTCATACAGCCCAGAAGGATGTTTGCTTTTTCTGCAACAGCGTTACACTGTGACTCACATTTAGCTTGTGATCCACTATGCCTAGGGCCCTGCCAGATTCACATCCATTTTGGTCAATTTCACAGTCATAGCATTTTAAAAATCATAAATGTCATGATTTCAGCCATTTAACTCCGAAATGTCATGGTGTTGTTACTGTAGGAGCCTGGCCCACAATGGGGAGTGTGTGTGTGTGTGGGGGGGTGTCAAGGAGTCCCCGGGCGATGCGCTGGAACTGCTCCCCATGAAGCCAGGCAGGACTCTGGGGAAGTCTCCTCTCTGGGAGCAGCCTGTCTGCAGGACACACAGCTCACACAGCTTCCACCTCCCTGGATCTGACCTCGGAGCATTCAGCCTCCTCTGCCCCTCCGTGCGCTTCCCACAGCGAGTCCGCCCAGGCAGGGTCCTGGGGAAGCCAGAGGGTCCTGCCCCCCAACTCCGCAGTCAGACGGGACTCTCAGCCAGCCAGTAAAACAGAAGGTTTATTAGACGACAGGAACATGGTCTAACACAGAGCTTGCAGGTGCAGAGAACAGGACCCCTCAGCCGGGTCCATTTTGGGGGGCAGTGAGCCAGACAACCACGTCTGCCCTTCACTCCATGTCCCAGCCTGCCCCAAACTGAAACTCCCTCCAGCCCCTCCTCCTCTGGGCTTTGTCCCTTTTCCTGGGCCACGAGCGCACCAGATCCCTTTGTTCTCCAACCCTTTAGCTCTCACCTTGCAGCGGGGAAGGGCCAGGCCAACAGTTGCCAGGAAACAGGGTGTCGGCCATTCTCTGTGTCCAGACCCCTGCACACCCCTGCCCTCTAGGACTCTGCAATGATCATACACCCTTATCCCGATGTGACGATGTGACGCAGCAGGGAGGGGGGAGTGTTGACCTGGGAATGTGCCCTGGGGATGGGAGACCTGAGAGCCTGTCACCTGAGCCAGGAGGGGGAGGGGGAGGTAACACCTCTGCCCAGGAATGTGAAGACAGGCTGCAGGAGGGGGCCTGCTGGGGGGGTTTAGTTTCAGTTTGGGGCTGGGTGGAGGAACACAGGGAACCCCAGGGCTGGGGTCTAAGCTCCCTGCTCCCCCAGAAGGACGTGATTGAGGGGTTCTGGTTGTACCCACAAGCTCTGTTGGGGGCTGTGTTCCTGTTGTCCAATAAACCTCCTGTTTTACTGGCTGGCTGAGAGTCTCAGTGGATCCCAGGAAGAGGGGTGCAGGGCCCGGACTCCCCCACACTCCGTGACACCCACCACCTAGAGACTTAAGAACTGCATAGGGGAAACTGAGGCACCCCCACACTATTCAGAGGAAACATTAAGAACAGTCCCGTTTCATCACATCTCTCCCCCCTTCGAGATCAAACTGAGCGGGGGTCACTTTAGCCGATGACCTGGGGAAGTTCGAACCCACCAACGTTCCCATGGATGCCCCAGCATCTCTCCCATTCCTTGGTGGGAGTTACACCAGGCCCTTCCAGTTTCACGCTCTCCCTTAGGTCGGGCGTGGTTGATAACACTCGCAGGCCACATGTGGGAAGGTTTATGTGGCCTGTGCCCTTTGGCCACCCCAAAACCCCAGGGGGTCAAACTGGGATCGGGTCTCCTCCCAGTGCTCCAGTCTGGCGGGCTGCAATTCGGGCTCTCTTGGTTAAGAGCCCCCATCTTGACCTGGGCCACATACTGTTCACTTACAGAACTAGCATGGAGACATCCCCTTCTCCACAACCTTGTCTCCCCAACAATCGGGCCAAACTCAGCCACTTGGTTATAGGACGGTTTAACTTTCTTAACAGCTTTCACTCCATCTGAGACCTTCTCAAAGCTATCCACACTGGATCTTTCAACAGGAAAGTCAGTGGATCCATTCACAACAGAAAATCTCTGGCTGTTAGGAACTGAAACTTTCTTGATCAAATCACTTTCACACCCTTCAGTTGCAGTAAACTGCTTGCAAAGACTCCATGAGGATTCCTTTCCCTAGGGGCTTTTCTATGCAACAATTCACCCCTCACAGAAATTCTGCCCTTACCCTCTTTACCTAGGGCTTGCTCTAGAGGAACACTTTCCTGAGCAACAACAGACTCTTTCTGGGTCTCCCTTACATCCAGAATCAACTCTGGCCCATCCGGCGGATTCCTACACAATCCCCTTTCAGGCAAACTGACAGACTTCCTAGATAAAAGGTCGGAAGCCTTCTCCTTCCCTTTGCCACACACTAGCAACAGGCAAAATACAAGCACCAGAATTGTCTGGGCTCTGGGATTTTACATAGACACTAACTGGATGCGACCTAGTTACAGGACAATTCTCCAGAGCAGACACAAACTTAGGACCCTTCCCTTCCTGGGCTTTAGTTGAATCCAGAACCAACTCTGAGACAACTGCACGACCCTCAACTATCACAGGCTGAAAGGCCCCTTCTGTCTGCTCCACAGACAAAGAAGAGCCGGACACACTTTCTCCTTTCCCGGACACACAGCTTGGGATCTCATTCCCCTGGTCCCAGCACACAGGGCTGGTCACAGACAACTGCTTGGAGATCGGGGTAGCTCCCTCCATAGGCAAGTCAATACACCCAACAGACACAGGCTCATTTCCTTCCCTGTCACACTTCTCCACCCAGCTAACAGGTAAGGTCCAGGGACACTCATCTTCCACTCTCCTCGCCTTCCCACCCTGCTGACTAGACACAGCCATCAGCTCACAAGGCTGCCGAGGCTCATTCAGACTTTCCTTACCAAGCACCTTGCCGCTCCCCACAGATCCCCTGCCCTGCCTGTGTCTCCCCCCCTCAGCTGGGGTCTCAGCTCCCACTGTGCTCAGCACTGCCCTTGCTGTCCCAGTGGGGGTAGGCAGCGAGCTCCCTGCTTTCCTCACAGCATCAGAGCCAGCGAGAGTCCCCACTCTGGTGTGCAAGGGAGGTGGGGAGCCCCAGGGGTCTGGTTACAGGCAGGCAGGTAGCCTGAGCCTAGCCGCTCCTCCCTGCTGCTAGCCAGGTCATCTGCATTTTCACTGACCATTTCCCTCTCCACCGATTGGTTCCCTGGATTCAAATTCAAACCCTTGGCCATTACAGGAGCAGGGCCTGGATCCTGTCTCAAAGAGACACAGTCACCCCACAACAGGGTCTCACAGCTGGTGTCCTGGAGAACCCCAACAACCAGCCAGCCCGACCCCTCCTGGGTCTGCACAGGGATCTGGGCCATAGGCAGGACGAGGGGCTTCGTCCCTGGGACCCTCACACAGCTCACACAGCCCCTCAGCATCTGAGGCTGCACCACCCAGGGCCTGACACCAGTTCTCTCTGTCGCAGGATCTCACCACCCCAGGAATGTCTCCCCATTGACCATCACCTTCCGCTCCCACTGGGGGTCTGAGGGGCCTGGCCCCAGGAGACTCCACACAGACATATAGGTTGGCGTCAGGAGCGGGAGCCTGTCCACCTCCCCACCCATCTGGCTGGCGGAGTCTATGGCCTTGGTACCCAGCAAGGGAGCTAGACACCGGGGCTTTTCCGCAGGGTCCCCCTGGTTCAAATCGCCAGCCTGCTCAAAGGCAGTGAGGTGGCATCCACACCCCCCACCTCCTTAACCAGGGGCAGCAATTTAGTCTCGAGGTTCCCTGCGGAACTGGCCCCCCGGGGTCTATCCCCACTCACCCCGGGGAGGTCCCTTAGGCCTCTCCGCTCCCCCACCGCCAGTTCATGCTGCTGCTGCTTCTGCAGCTCTTTCTCGGGCTCTCGCTGTCTCTCACAGTCCTCTTGCTCTCTCGGACTCAGCTCCAATCCCGTCCATCTCCGATCCCCCGATGGGGAACCCGATCGTGAAGACCCCTGTCTGGTTGGGGACAGGAGTCTTGGGGATGCCTGGCTACCACTCCAGCTGCTCCCAGATCCTGCTATAGCCCCATTTGGGGTCAGGAATCTGTTCCTTAGAGCGGTCATCCTCCTCCAGCTGCACGATTAACTCTGCTTTGGTGAAAAGAAAAGGAGGACTTGTGGCACCTTAGAGACTAACCAATTTATTTGAGCATACGCTTTCGTGAGCTACAGCTCACTTCATCGGATGCATACCGTGGAAACTGCAGAAGACATTATATACACAGAGATCATGAAACAATACCTCCTCTCTTTACAATGTGTATGATAATCAAGGTGGGCCATTTCCAGCACAAATCTAGGTTTTCTCACCCCCCCTTTTTTTCCAAAAACCACACACACAAACTCACTCTGATGTTCTATGATTCTATGATAATCATTTTTGTTGCCCTCCGCTGGACTCTCTCCAATTTTTCCACATCCTTCTTGTAGTGTGGGCCCAAAACTGGACACAGTACTCCAGATGAGGCCTCACCAATGTCGAATAGAGGGGAACGATCACGTCCCTCGATCTGCTCGCTATGCCCCTACTTATACATCCCAAAATGCCATTGGCCTTCTTGGCAACAAGGGCACACTGTTGACTCATATCCAGCTTCTCGTCCACTGTCACCCCTAGGTCCTTTTCCGCAGAACTGCTGCCTAGCCATTCGGTCCCTAGTCTGTAGCGGTGCATTGGATTCTTCCATCCTAAGTGCAGGACTCTGCACTTGTCCTTATTGAACCTCATCAGATTTCTTTTGGCCCAATCCTCCAATTTGTCTAGGTCCTTCTGTATCCTATCCCTACCCTCCAGCGTATCTACCACTCCTCCCAGTTTAGTATCATCCGCAAATTTGCTGAGAGTGCAATCCACACCATCCTCCAGATCATTTATGAAGATATTGAACAAAACCAGCCCCAGGACCGACCCTTGGGGCACTCCACTTGATACCGGCTGCCAACTAGACATGGAGCCATTGATCACTACCCGTTGAGCCCGACAATCTAGCCAGCTTTCTACCCACCTTATAGTGCATTCATCCAGCCCATACTTCCTTAACTTGCTGACAAGAATACTGTGGGAGACCGTGTCAAAAGCTTTGCTAAAGTCAAGAAACAATACATCCACTGCTTTCCCTTCATCCACAGAACCAGTAATCTCATCATAAAAGGCAATTAGATTAGTCAGGCATGATCTTCCCTTGGTGAATCCATGCTGGCTGTTCCTGATCACTTTCCTCTCATGCAAGTGCTTCAGGATTGATTCTTTGAGGACCTGCTCCATGATTTTTCCAGGGACTGAGGTGAGGCTGACTAATGATAATGGCCAATGGCTCCACAATCACATCCGCCAACTCCTTTAACACTCTCGGATACAATGCATCCCCCCCCATGGACTTGTGCTCGTCCAGCTTTTCTAAATAGTCCCAAACCACTTCTTTCTTCACAGAGGGCTGGCCACCTCCTCCCCTTGCTGTCTGGGAACTGACCTTGTTCGTGAAGACAGAGGCAAAAAAAGCATTGAGTACATTAGCTTTTTCCACATCCTCTGTCACTAGGTTGCCTCCCTCCTTCAGTAAGGGGCCCACACTTTCCTTGGCTTTCTTCTTTTGCTAACATACCTGAAGAAACCCTTCTTGTTACTCTTAACATCTCCTGCTAGCTGCAACTCCAGGTGTGATTTGGCCTTCCTGATTTCACTCCTGCATGCCCGAGCAATATTGTTATACTCATCTCTGGTCATTTGTCCAATCTTCCACTTCTTGTAAGCTTCTTTTTTGTGTTTAAGATCAGCAAGGATTTCACTGTTAAGCCAAGCTGGTCTCCTGCCATATTTACTATTCTTTCCACACATTGGGATGGTTTGTCCCTGTAATCTCAATGAGGATTCTTTAAAATCCAGCCAGCTCTCCTGGACTCCTTTCCCCCTCATGTTATTCTCCCAGGGGATCTTGCCCGTCAGCTCCCTGAGGGAGTCAAAGTCTGCTTTTCTGAAGTCCAGGGGCCGTATTCTGCTGCTCTCCTTTCTTCCATGTGTCAGGATCCTGAACTCGACCATCTCATGGTCACTGCCTCCCAGGTTCCCATCCACTTTTGCTTCCCCTACTAATTCTTCCCGGTTTGTGAGCAGCAGGTCAAGAAGAGCTTTGCCCCTAGTTGGTTCCTCCAGCACTTGCACCAGGAAATTGTCCCCTACAGTTTTCAAAAACTTCCTGGATTGTCTGTGCACTGCTGTATTGCTCTCTGCAGATATCAGGGTGATGGAAGTCTCCCATGAGAACCAGGGCCTGCGATCTAGTAACTTCTGCGAGATGCTGGAAGAAAGCCTCGTCCACCTCGTCCCCCTGGTCCGGTGGTCTATAGCAGATTCCACCACGATATCACCCTTGTTGCTCATGCTTCTAAACTTAATCCAGAGACTCTCAGGTTTTTCTGCAGTTTCATACTTGAGCTCTGAGCAGTCATACTGCTCCCTTACATACAGTGCAACTCCAGTGGGCACAGGCCTGGCATCAACAGCTACAGACTAGGGACCGAATGGCTAGGCAGCAGTTCTGCGGAAAAGGACCTAGGGGTGACAGTGGACGAGAAGCTGGATATGAGTCAGCAGTGTGCCCTTGTTGCCAAGAAGGCCAATGGCATTTTGGGATGTATAAGTAGGGGCATAGGGAGCAGATCAAGGGACGTGATCGTTCCCCTCTATTCGACATTGTTGAGGCCTCATCTGGAGTACTGTGTCCAGTTTTGGGCCCCACACTTCAAGAAGGATGTGGATAAATTGGAGAGAGTCCAGCGAAGGGCAACAAAAATGATTAGGGGTCTGGAACACATGAGTTATGAGGAGAGGCTGAGGGAGCTGGGATTGTTTAGCCTGCAGAAGAGAAGAATGAGGGGGGATTTGATAGCTGCTTTCAACTACCTGAAAGGGGGTTCCAAAGAGGATGGCTCTAGACTGTTCTCAATGGTAGCAGATGACAGAACGAGGAGTAATGGTCTCAAGTTGCAGTGGGGGAGGTTTAGATTGGATATTAGGAAAAACTTTTTCACTAAGAGGGTGGTGAAACACTGGAATGCGTTACCTAGGGAGGTGGTGGAATCTCCTTCCTTAGAAGTTTTTAAGGTCAGGCTTGACAAAGCCCTGGCTGGGATGATTTAACTGGGAATTGGTCCTGCTTTGAGCAGGGGGTTGGACTAGATGACCTTCTGGGGTCCCTTCCAACCCTGATATTCTATGATTCTATGATTCTATGACAGGCTGCTCACAGAAAGGCGACTTCCCCAGAGTCCTGACTGGCTTCATGGGGAGCAGTTCCAGAGCATCGCCCAGGGACTCCGTGACAAACGGTTACTCACCTGTATCTGCGTTGCTGGTACATGGACGTTCCCTTTCTTCTTCTGGAGGTCACGTGCTGCCAAATTTCTTCACCGTCCTCCTGTCCCCAATGTGCAGCCTGCTCTGAATCTTCAGAACGTTGTGTCCGTAGAAGCATATCCTGACGTCTGTCCAGGAAATCTTCAGTTTCTCTTATGCAACGCAGGGTCGATACCTGTTGCTCCAGACCTTGAATCTTCTCTTCCAATATGGAGACCAGCTTGCACTTTGTACAGACAAAGTCGCTTCTGTCCTGTGTTTAAGAAAGACAAACATGGCACATCCAGTGCAGGTCACAATAGCTGAACACCCCCCATCCATATTACCCTCCTTCTACGAGCTTCCTCAGATGTTGCAGTAACTTCTCAGAGAAGCTGGGAAGATGTAAGCCTCAGTGGGCTCTCCCCAGGCGAACTCCCAGGCAAACTCTCTCTGTTCGCTGCTCTGCTGGTTCACAACTGACTAGCTTTTTATGGCTTTTTTTATTCCTTTGTTCTTCAACCCTTTAGCTCTCACCTTGCAGGGGGGAAGGGCCCAGGCCATCAGTTGCCAGGAAACAGGGTGTTGGCCATTCTCTGTGTCCAGACTCCTGCACACACCTGCCCTCTAGGGCTCTGCAACGATCATACACCCTTATCCCACCACCTAGAGACTTAAGAACTGCAGAGGGGAAACTGAGGCACCCTCACACTATTCAGAGGAAACATTAAGAACAGTCCCGCTTCGTCACAGGGGGTCGCAAGGTTAGGGTAGAGGGATTGCAGTCTCGTCACCCTATCAAATACCCTATCAGCTATCAAATCCCCCCTCATTCTTCTCTTCTGCAGACTAAACAATCCCAGTTCCCTCAGACTCTCCTCATAAGTCATGTGTTCCAGACCCCTAATAATTTTTGTTGCCCTTCGCTGGACTCTCTCCAATTTATCCACATCCTTCTTGAAGTGTGGGGCCCAAAACTGGACACAGTACTCCAGATGAGGCCTCACCAATGTCAAATAGAGGGGAATGATCACGTCCCTCGATCTGCTCGCAATGCCCCTACTTATACATCCCAAAATGCCATTGGCCTTCTTGGCAACAAGGGCACACTGCTGACTCATATCCAGCTTCTTGTCCACTGTCACCCCTAGGTCCTTTTCCGCAGAACTGCTGCCTAGCCATTTGGCCCCTAGTCTGTAGCTGTTGATGCCAGGCCTGTGCCCACTAATGCCCGCTCAAGGAGCAGGCGCCTGCCAGCTGCGAAGGGTATGGCCCTTGGGTGCCCAGAGAGGCTGGGTTTAAACCCCAGCTTGGGCGTTGCTGGCACAGTGCAGACACTAGGGCTTGGCACAGCTCAGGGCACCTGTGGGGATGAGCAGGGTCCTTCGTCCCTCCAAGGAACACAGGAATCAGGGAGTCTTGTGGGCCCTGGTATTCAGAGAGACCCCAGCTCATGCGTCCCTTCCTGGCCGGGGCGCTGGCTAGAGACAGCTCAGTGTCACCCCGAGCAGCTGCTGGGTGGCAGTGGAGAGTGTCTGGCAGGCTAAGGGGATAATGGTGCCTGCATGGGCTCCCGCCTCTGCTGGCTTCCAAGCCTGGTCCAGGCAACCAGAATACGCCCCTCGGCTCAGTGGGGCCGGGGCCAGGCAGCTTGGTGACCCCCCTTCCCCCACCCCCGCCAAGCCCCCAGTGAGCAGCGTGGCCAAAGCAAGGTGGTAAAACCCAGGTTGCTGCAGGTAACGCTGGCAAGCCAGGGCAGGCGCCAAGGGGCCACCCAACAAACACCTGGCGTGTGTCAAACCTGGTGACCAACATCTAGAGCCACCAGTCCAGGCTCCCTGGCCAGGGAACACAGCGACCCTGGGCACCAGGTCTCCTTGCCTGCGGGATCGCAAAGGCTGTGCCCTTGGGGAGGGGGTGCAGGACCCCAGGCTCTGGAGGGGGGCAGGGGCCCTGAGGGGACGGGGCATAGGCTTGCGGGGCACAGCAGGGGAAGGCTTTTCATGCCGTTATCACCTGAGGGGTGGCCAGGGCTGGCGTGAGCCCAGGCCCCAGGCAGGATTGGCCCCGCTGGCCACCCATCCCAGCAGGCTCGGGGCCTGTTCCCAGCGGCACTGGGTGGCCCTGGAGTTTGATCGAGGAGTCAGAGCAGCTGGGGCAGTGCATTGCTGGCAGGGACCAGCTTAACACTGTCCCCGTGGGGTGAGGGCAACGGCCATGGGGCCAGAGCCTCCCTGGGGGCAGGACTTGCCAATCCCAGCACAAGGCCCGCATCACTGCCTCGCTCCAGCGGGTTACCCATTAACCCGGGCAGGGGAGGGGGCATGACCCCTGGGGGCACCCATGCCCCCCTCCCTGCCCAGAGCCCGTGACTCTGCCTGCAGGGGGGCCTGGCCGTGGGGGCTGGGCAGGGCCTGTGGTGCCCGCTGGCCTCCCTGGCAGGGGCCGATGCCCTTCCCGTGGAGCCCCCGCCGCACAGTGGGTGTGAGGATGGGACGCAGCAGGGAGGCGGGAGTGTTGACCTGGGAATGTGCCCTGGGGATGGGAGACCTGAGAGCCTGTCACCTGAGCCAGGAGGGGGAGGTAACACCTCTGCCAGGAATGTGAAGACAGGCTGCAGGAGGGAGCCTGCTGGGGGGGTTTAGTTTCGGTTCGGGGCTGGGTGGAGGAACACAGGGAACCCCAGGGCTGGGGTCTAAGCTCCCTGCTCCCCCAGAAGGACTTGACTGAGGGGTCCTGGTTGTACCCACAAGCTCTGTTTGAGACTGTGTTCCTGTGGTCCAATAAACCTTCCATTTTACTGGCTGGCTGAGAGTCTCAGTGAATCCCAGGAAGAGGGGTGCAGGGCCTGGACTCCCCCACACCCCATGACAGGGGGCAATGGAGACCCTGAGGCCACGCTGGCTGCCCTGGCTGAGAGGCCCTGGGGACAGCAGCTCTCATTTGGGGGGGCAGGGCAGGGGGCCCACGGCTGGGGCCAGGGCTGGTCCCGGGGCCATGTGCCGGAGCCCTGGACTGAGGCAGCACCAGGCGCCTCGAACTCACCAGTGCAGACCCTTCAGAGCTGGGGCGGGGGGCGGGTCAGACACAGGGTCCCTGGGATCTGCCCTCTAGGATGGGGGCAACTGCTGTGTGGGGCCCAAGGCTGGAGCCTCTGTGAACAAAGGGTTAAAGATGTGAGATGGCTGGGCACAGCGTGCCAGGATAGAACAGGGCGCAGGGTGCCAGGGAAGGGCAGGGCTGGGCGCAGCATGCCAGGGCAGGGCAGGGCAGGGCACAGCGTGCCAGGGAAGGGCAGGGCTGGGCACAGCATGCCAGGGCAGGGCACAGGCCTGGGGCTTGGGGGCCAGGATGCTCTCAGAAGCCCGGAGTGGGTATTTCCCTCCCCTCCACACCCGCTGTCTCTGAGACCATCGCAAAAAGAAAAGGAGGACTTGTGGCACCTTAGAGACTAACCAATTTATTTGAGCATGAGCTTTCGTGAGCTACAGCTCACTTCCTCAGATGCATATCGTGGAAACTGCAGCAGGCTTTATATACACACAGAGAATATGAAACAATACCTCCTCCCACCCCACTGTCCCGCTGGTAATAGCTTATCTAAAGTGATCATCAAGTTGGGCCATTTCCAGCACAAATCCGGATTGTGCTGGAAATGGCCCAACTTGATGATCACTTTAGATAAGCTATTACCAGCAGGAGAGTGAGTTTGTGTGTGTATGGGGGTGGTGAGGTGAGAAAACCTGGATTTGTGCTGGAAATGGCCCACCTTGATTATCATACACATTGTAAGGAGAGTGGTCACTTTGGATGGGCTATTACCAGCAGGAGAGTGAGTTTGTGGGGGGGGGCGGAGGGTGAGAAAACCTGGATTTGTGCTGGAAATGGCCCAACTTGATGATCACTTTAGATAAGCTATTACCAGCAGGAGAGTAGGGTGGGAGGAGGTATTGTTTCATGGTCTCTGTGTATATAAAAATCTCCCCACTGTATTTTCCACGGTATGCATCTGATGAAGTGAGCTGTAGCTCACGAAAGCTTATGCTCTAATAAATTGGTTAGTCTCTAAGGTGCCCCAAGTCCTCCTGTTCTTTTTGCGAAGACAGACTAACACGGCTGCTACTCTGAAATCTGAGACCATCGTTATCTCCTCCCCCCTTGGGGGGGCCTGAA
This sequence comes from Lepidochelys olivacea, assembly GCF_965140295.1. Classification (NCBI taxonomy): domain Eukaryota; kingdom Metazoa; phylum Chordata; order Testudines; family Cheloniidae; genus Lepidochelys; species Lepidochelys olivacea. Next base: position 270,958,554 of record NC_140412.1, read on the forward strand.
CCCCCCCCCCCGCCCAGCCCCGGCCCTGGGCCAGAGCTGCTGCACCCCCCCCAAGCCAGCCAATGGCATCCCTCGGCCCTGCTGGGGGGGGGCTGTGGGCGGAGTGGGGCACGGAGCAGAGTGGGTGCCGCAGCCACAGAGCCAGAGCGGGGCAGGGACTGCAGGTGAGTGACACAGGCTGGGCTGTGGGGTGCACGGGTGAGGGGGTGCATGGGGGTGGGGGGGTGCACAGGGTAGAAGATGCCCATGGGCTGGGGGTGCAGTGGGGTTGAGATCTTTGGCAGGGGGATGGGAGGGACACAGAGGGAGCTGCCCTGGCTGGGGGGCTGGAGCCCAGAAGGGGCAGGCAGAGGGTCCCCCAGCAGGTGCCCCCAAGCCAGGCAGCTCCGGGCATTTACCTGCCTGTGCCCCTGGCACTGGCTACATGGGGAGTCTCAGGGCTGAACCGGGTGGGGGCAGGGGCTGGCTAATGCTGCCAGCAGCCCCAGAGGGGTGAGGCTGGAGGCTGTGGGGATCCCGCTGGGGGGCACGGGAGCCCTGCTGCTCAGCACCCTGCGGGGTTATGGGCACAGCTGCCCTGTGAAGCCCCCAGCTCTGCCGGTGCCCCTGTCACGGGGTCCCCAGGCGATGCTCTGGAACGGCTCCCTACAAAGCCAGGCAGGACTCTGGGGCAGTCTCCTTTCTGTGAGCAGCCTGTCTGCAGGACACACAGCTCACACAGCTCCCACCTTCCTGGGTCTGACCTTGGAGCATTCAGCCTCCTCTGCCCCTCTGTGCGCTTCCCCCAGCAAATCTGCCCAGGAGGGGTCCTGGGGAAGCCAGAGGGTCCTGCCCCCCAACTTTGCAGTCAGACGGTGCAGAGAACCGGACCCCTCAGCTGGGTCCATTTTGGGGGCGGGGGGGGGAGGAACAGTGAGCCAGACAACCCCGTCTGCCCTTCACTCCTTGTCCCCAGCCAGCCCCAAACTGAAACTCCCTCCAGCCCCTCCTCCTCTGGGCTTTGTCCCTTTCCCGGGCCAGGAGGTCACCGGATTCCTTTGTTCTCCAACCCTTTAGCTCTCACCTTGCAGGGGGGGAAGGGCCCAGGCCATCAGTGGCCAGGAAACGGGGTGTCGGCCATTCTCTGTGTCCAGACCCCTGCACATACCTGCCCTCTAGGGCTCTGCAACAATCATACACCCTTACCCCACCCCCTAGAGACTTAAGAACTGCCTAGGGGAAACTGAGGCACCCCCACACTATTCAGAGGAAACATTAAGAACAGTCCCGCTTCGTCACAGCCCCTCACTCCCAACCTGCAGCCCCTGCTAGCCCAGCCCTGGGCTCCTCTCTGTTGGCTGCTGTACTGCCAGCAAGCCCGGGCTACACTGTGTGGATAATCCTGACAGCAAGTATCTGGGCTGTCGGGCAGGGCCCGGCAGGGGGCACAGAATTGCAGACGTGTGGGCCTGGAAGGGAACTCTGCAGGTCAGCCAGTCCCATCCCCGGCACTCAGGCAGGACAACGTGCCAGTGCGTTGCAGGACAGGGTTAAAATTCAAAAGGATCTGGACAAACTGGAGAAATGGTCGGAAGTAAATGGGATGAAATTCAGTAAAGACAAATGCAAAGCCCTCCACTTAGGAAGGAACAATCAGTTGCACACATACACAATGGGGAATGACGGCCTAGGAAGGAGTCCTGTGGAAAGGGATCTGGGGTCATAGTGGATCACAAGCTAAATATGAGTCAACGGTGTAACAAACATCCTTCTGGGCTGTATGAGTAGGAGTGTTGTAAGCAAGACACGAGAAGTAATTCTTCCGCTCTACTCCGCGCTGATTAGGCCTCAACTGGAGTATTGTGTCCAGTTCCTGGCCCCACATTTCAGGAAAGATGTGGAAAGTCCAAAGAGCCACAAAACAGATGAAAGGTCTAGGAAACATGACCTGTGTGGGAAGATTGAGAACATTGGGTCTGTTTGGTCTGGAGCAGAGAAGACTGGGAGGGGACATGAGAACAGTTTTCAAGTACATAAAAGGTGGTTACAAAGGGGGAGAAAAATTGTTCTTCTGAACCTCTGAGGACAGGACAAGACGCAATGGGCTTAAATTGCAGCCAGGGCGGTTTAGGTTGGACATTAGGAAAAACCTCCGACCTGTCAGGGTGGTTCGGCACTGGAATAAATTGCCTAGGGAGGTGGTGGAGTCCCCGTCACTGGAGGTTGTTAAGAGCAGCTTGGACAAACTCCTGTCAGGGATGGTCTGGATAATACTTAGTCCTGCCTCAGTGCAGGGGACTGGACTAGGCGACCTCTTGAGGTCCCTGCCAGTCCTACGACTCTGATTCTACACAGACTCATAGAATGTCAGGGTTGGAAGGGACCTCAGGAGGTATCTAGTCCAGCCCCCTGCTCAAAGCAGGACCATAATATAGACTGTCCTGCCCCCTCAGTCACCATACAGCTCCCCCCATCTGCCCCCACCAGGAACCGCGGCGTTCCCATCTAACCCGGGCTGGCAGCCAGGGCCCGGCTTCCCCGTGTCCCCCACAGGTGCTGTAACGGGACTGGCTCCCGCGCCAGGATGCCAGCGGGGTGAGCAGGGACCTGCAGCGCAGACAGGGCTGGAGGGAGCGGGGGAAGGTGCCCTGGCACGTGCCCGGGAGGGTGACCAGCAGAGGTGCTGGGGCTGCCTGGGGCCCTGAGGGGTAGGGCAGGGCCCACATTGTCTCCCGCAGCTCCTGGCATGGGTGCGGTGCAGGTCGTCTGGGCTGCCCGCCCCACGGCCTGCCCTCTGGTGCTCCCTGCAGTCCCCCTGCAGAGCCAGTGGCCCAGGCTGAGCCCAGGCCTGCTGCGCATGGCATGGAGCCCCCAGCTGGGCACGCAAAGACCGGTGCCACCCTTGTGGGGCTGCGGCAGTCGTGGCTGGGCTCCTGCGCCTGGAGGGCTGGGGCTGGTGGGAAGAGCGGGCTCGGCTCCTGCCCCTCTGACCGGCCCCTCTCGATGCCCAGGTTCCCAGGGAAGGATGCGGCTGGAGACCCTCGCGTGGGTGGTGATGGCGCTCGGCGTCCTGGCCAGCCCCAGCCCTGAGCCCCAGCTGGGGGCGTCGATCTTTGCTGACCTGAGCCCGGCGGAGCTGCGGGCGGTGCAGAGCTTCCTGCTGAGCCAGCCGGAGCTGGGGCTGGGGGCCGGCCCCACGGAGTCGCTGGCCAGCAACAGCCTCTTCCTGGTGGAGTTGCAGGTGCCCAGGAAGAGCCAGGCCCTGCAGTTCTTGGATGGGAGCAGCCCCCGCCCGCCACGCCTGGCCCGCGCCATCGTCTTCTTCGGGGAGCAGGCCCAGCCCAACGTCACCGAGTTTGTGGTGGGGCCCCTGCCGCGGCCCAGCTACTACCGGCCCGTGGGCTACAAGGGCGGGCGGCCCGTCCCCTTCTCCGCGCGGCCCGTCAGCCAGCTGGAGTACCGGCTGATGCACCGCCGCCTGCTGGACCTGCTGGAGCCGCTGGACCGGCTGCTGCACGAGGCCACCGGCTTCCGGTACCACAACTGCAGCCAGCGCTGCCTGACCTTCTCGGACGTGGCGCCCCGCGGGCTGGGCCCCGGCGAGCGCCGCTCCTGGCTCATCCTGCAGCGCTCCGTGGAGGGCCACTTCCTGCACCCCGTGGGGCTGGAGCTGCTGCTGGACCACCGCTCCCGCGACCCCGGCCGCTGGGCCCTGCAGCAGCTCTGGTACAAGGGGCAGTACTTCGCCAGCGCCCAGGAGCTGGCCGGGCGCCACGAGCGGGGGGAGCTGGCCCCGGCCCCGCCGCCCAGGCCCGAGCTGCTCTTCTCCACCTACCTGCCCCGCGGCCGCTTCGGCACCGGCACCCCCACGGACGTGCACGGGGCCAAGGTGTGCGAGCCGCAGGGCAAGCGCTACCGGCTGCGGGGCAACCTGGTGGAGTACGGGGGCTGGCGCCTGGCCCTGCGGCTGCGCTCCTCCTCCGGCCTGCAGCTCTTCGACCTGCGCTTCAACGGCCAGCGGCTGGCCCACGAGCTGAGCGTGCAGGAGGCCGTGGCCTTCTACGGGGGCGACACGCCGGCCGCCATGCAGACCAAGTACATCGACAGCTCCTGGGGCCTGGGCGCCCTGGCCCACGAGCTGGCGCCCGGCATCGACTGCCCCGAGGTGGCCACCTTCCTGGACGCGCACCGCCTGTACGACGCGGCGGGGCCCGTGCGCTACCCCCGCGCCCTCTGCCTCTTCGAGCTGCCCACCGGCGTGCCCCTGCGGCGCCACTTCGACAGCGACGCCCAGGGCGGCTACCGCTTCTACGGGGGCCTGGAGGGGCGGGCGCTGGTGCTGCGCACCACGGCCACCGTCTACAACTACGACTACATCTGGGACGTGCTGCTCTACCCCAACGGGGTGCTGGAGGCCAAGGTGCACGCCACCGGCTACCTCCACGCCACCTTCTACACGCCCCAGGGCCTGCACTACGGCACCCGCCTGCACCAGGACCTGCTGGGCAACCTGCACACCCACCTGGTGCACTACAAGGTGGACCTGGACGTCGCCGGTGCGTGCCCCCCCCCCAGCCCCCGAGCCGGGCCCTCCCCCGGCACGGCCCCGCCCGGCCCCCCGGCCCCCGGCCCCGGTCCTCACCCGGCACGGCCCTGCCCAGCCCCGGCGCCCCGGCCTCGGTCCTCCCCCGGCACGGCCCCGGCCCCCCAGCCCCCCGACCTTGGTACTCCCCCGGCACGGCCCCGGCCCCCCGGCCCCGGTCCTCACCCGGCACGGCCCCGGCCCCCCGGCCCCTGCTCCCCGGCCTCGGTCCTCCCCCGGCACGGCCCCGGCCCCCCGGCCCCTGCTCCCCGGCCTCGGTCCTCCCCCGGCACGGCCCCAGCCACCCTGCTCCCCGGCCCCGGTCCTCCCCCGGCACGGCCCCGCCCGGCCCCCCGGCCCCCGGCCCCGGTCCTCCCCCGGCACGGCCCCGCCCGGCCCCCCGGCCCCCGGCCCCGGTCCTCACCCGGCACGGCCCTGCCCAGCCCCGGCGCCCCGGCCTCGGTCCTCCCCCGGCACGGCCCCGGCCCCCCAGCCCCCCGACCTTGGTACTCCCCCGGCACGGCCCCGGCCCCCCGGCCCCGGTCCTCACCCGGCACGGCCCCGGCCCCCCGGCCCCTGCTCCCCGGCCTCGGTCCTCCCCCGGCACGGCCCCGGCCCCCCGGCCCCTGCTCCCCGGCCTCGGTCCTCCCCCGGCACGGCCCCAGCCACCCTGCTCCCCGGCCCCGGTCCTCCCCCGGCACGGCCCCGCCCGGCCCCCCGGCCCCCGGCCCCGGTCCTCCCCCGGCACGGCCCCGCCCGGCCCCCCAGCCCCGGTCCTCACCCGGCCCCCCGGCCCCCCGGCCTCGGTCCTCACCCGGCACGGCCCCGCCCGGCCCCCCGGTCCCGGTCCTCACCCGGCACGGCCCTGCCCAGCCCCGGCCCCCCGGCCTCGGTCCTCCCCCGGCCCCCCGGCCCCTGCTCCCCGGCCTCGGTCCTCCCCCGGCACGGCCCCGGCCCCCTGGCCCCCCGGCCCCCCGACCTCGGTCCTCCCCCGGCACGGCCCCGGCCCCCCGGCCCCCCGACCTCGGTCCTCACCCGGCACGGCCCCGGCCCCCCAGCCCCCCGACCCCGGTCCTCACCCGGCACGGCCCCAGCGCCCCGGCCCCCCGGCCTCGGTCCTCACCCAGCACGGCCCTGCCCAGCCCCGGCCTCGGTCCTCCCCCGGCACAGCCCCGCCCGGCCCCAGCCCCCCGGCCTCAGTCCTCACCCGGCACGGCCCCGCCCGGCCCCTGCTCCCTGGCCTTGGTCCTCACCTGGCACAGCCCCACCCTCGCCCTTCTCCCCCCCCCCACGGCCCCTCCAGCCCGGTCCTTCCCCAGCACAGCCCCACCCAGCCCCGCTCTTTCCTTGCTCCCTGGCCGCTCGTGGCTACTGGGCTCCCTCCCCCACCAGTGCTCAGGCCAGGGGCTGCTCCTAGATGGGATCCCCCAAGCTGAGGTTGGATGGACCCAGGAGTCCTGTTTCCATGACGGCAGATGGAGCTCAGGGGAGCATCAGCCCCAACCTGCTACCCCGGTCTCAGGGCAAGCTCCCAGCTTCATGGCAGCTCAGCCCCTGCACAGGGCAGGGCCCTTCCAAGCATCCCTCCCCGGGGGGCAGGGATACCCCCAGCCCCTGGTCTGCCCCGAGGCCCCCCCTCACCGCCCGTCTGCCCCCCGCAGGCACCCGGAACAGCTTCGAGGCAGTGGACGTGCGGTTCGAGAACATCTCCAACCCCTGGCAGGCGGGCGAGCGGGTCGTGCAGCCCCGTCTGCACCGGCGGCCATGCCGGAGCGAGCGCCAAGCCGCCTTCCCCTTCGGCACGGCCCTGCCCAGGTACCTGCTGGTCTCCAGCCCGACCCAGCGCAACCGCTGGGGGCACCCGCGCAGCTACCGCATCCAGTACAGCTCGCAGGCCGACCGCGTCCTGCCCCGCGGCTGGAAGGAGGAGCAGGGCGTCGCCTGGGGACGGTAAGGCCGGGACCCAGCAGCCAGCGGGGGGCCCCACACCACGCGGGGGCTGGGACAGCTGGGGGCCCGGCAGGAGGCGCCCTGGGGTCTCTGGGACCGGCCCGATCAGCAGCAGGGGTGGGACCGCGGGCGGGCCGGGGTGGTCTCAGGGCCCCTGCCCAAGGACGGAGCCGGGGGGGGATGCCCGGGGGGGCCCTGCCCAGCGGTGGTTTCTCCCTTGGGCCCGCCGGGCCGCACCCCACGGGAGACTGGGGCTCAGCTGCGGGACCCGCTGTGGGCAGATACCACCTGGCGGTGACGCGGCACCACGAGAAGGAGGCGACGAGCAGCAGCCTGTACGCCCAGCACGACCCCTGGCAGCCGGTCCTCGACTTCGAGAGCTTCCTCCGCAACGACGAGAACATCGAGAACCAGGTGCTGGGCGGGCCTGAGCCTGCATGGGGCCGCAGTTGAGCCGTGGGGGGCACCGTGGGGTGGGGCCCTGAGGCTCTGCTCTCTATGGAAAGGAGGGGATGGGGGGAGGCAGTGCTGGGCCCCCAGTGTGTGCAGGGGTGATGACTGTGGGGGGTGGGGCCCCAGCCTGTGGGGAAGCCCCAGGCCATAAGCGGGGCCCAGGCTGTGGGGGGTCAGTGCTGGGACCCCGGCAATGCAGGGGGTCCCAGGAGTGACTTTATGGGGTGGGGTTGGGACCCTGGAGGTGCAGGGAGGCCCCAGGCTGTGGGGGGCAGTGCCGGGGCCCCAGTGACTGTGAGGGGTTGGGATGGGGCCCTGGAGGTGCAGGGAGGCCCCGGGCTGTGGGGGGCAGTGCCGGGGCCCCAGTGACTGTGAGGGGTGGGATTGGGGCCCCAGGCTGGGGGGGTCAGTGCAGGGGCCCTAGTTACTGTGGGGGGTGGGATTGGGGCCCCAGGCTGGGGGGGGGGGCAGTGCCGGGGCCCCAGTGACTGTGAGGGGTGGGATTGGGGCCCCAGGCTGGGGGGGGGCAGTGCCAGGGCCCCAGTGACTGTGAGGGGTGGGATTGGGGCCCCAGGCTGGGGGGGTCAGTGCAGGGGCCCTAGTTACTGTGGGGGGTGGGATTGGGGCCCCAGGCTGGGGGGGGCAGTGCCGGGGCCCCAGTCACTGTGAGGGGTGGGATTGGGGCCCCAGGCTGGGGGGGGGCAGTGCCGGGGCCCCAGTCACTGTGAGGGGTAGGATTGGGGCCCTAGTTACTGTGGGGGGTTGGGATGGGGCCCTGGAGGTCAGGGGGGCCCCAGGCTGGGGGTGGCAGTGCAGGGGCCCTAGTTACTGTGGGGGGTGGGATTGGGGCCCCAGGCTGGAGGGGGCAGTGCCGGGGCCCCAGTGACTGTGAGGGGGGGGATTGGGACCCCGGACTGGGGGGGTCAGTGCCGGGGCCCCAGTGACTGTGAGGGGGGGGATTGGGGCCCCGGGCTGTGGGGGTCAGTGCCGGGGCCCCAGTCACTGTGGCTCTCGTCCGTGGCAGGACCTGGTGGCCTGGGTGACGGTGGGTTTCCTGCACATCCCGCACGCTGAGGACGTGCCCAACACGGCCACGCCCGGCAACGCTGTCGGCTTCTTCCTGCGCCCCTTCAACTTCTTCGACGAGGACCCGTCGGTGGCGTCCCGCAGCACCGTCATCGTGCGGCCCCGGGACCCGGCCGCGGCCCAGGTGGAGATCCAGCGCTGGACGCCCGCCAGCCCGGGGCCCTGCGTCTCCGCCGAGCCCTTCCACTACAACGGCACCTACTGGCAGGAGTGAGCCCGGGCCCTGCCCACGGCAGCAGGGCCCGGCGGGCGTCACTGGCACAAAGGGGCCCCTGGCCTCTGCTCCGGCTGGCTGGGCCCATGGCTCTGGGGACCGGGGGGTGGGGGCAGCTCGGCAGCTCCTAGCCCCGAGGGTCGCCCACAGACAGCTGGGCCTGGGGGGGCACAGAGGTGGGGAGGGGGCGCGGACCGAAGGGCTTGGCCCCGTGCTAAGGGGACTGTAGTCAGTAAATACACGTGTCTGCCCAGCCCGCGGAGTCTGTTGGGGCTGCATGCCCCCATGCGACGTGTGGGGCATTCTGGGCGGGGGGGTCTGTCTGCTGGAGTGGGAGGTCAGCCAGTGGAGGCTCTGGGGGCTGGGTGTGTCCGTATGGGGAGCTGGGGGGCGCGCCGGGTCTGCAGGCATGGGGGAGACGCGGGGGGGGGGGGGGGGGGGCTCTGGCCTGGCGTGTGCACGCTCTCGGTCCGGTGTAGGGGATACGATCCCGCAGCCTGCCCGGCCTGGTGCCCGGGCGCAGCCAGCTCCCCCTGGCCCCACGCCCACCACCGAGCAGGGCAGGGCCTGCGCTGGGACCCCCCGACACGGAGGGGCGCTGTGCTGCCAGGAGCCGGACACACTGGTGGGGCAGGAGGTGCAGAGAGCGGGCGGGGGGAGGGGCGAGTAGGGGCTGTGAAGTTGGGGACACACCAGGGGGTGCCGGGCTGCAGGGGGGTCCAATGGGGCGGGAGCCCTGGGCACCATTTCCTGAGAAGCTGCTGCTTGTAGTGTCCCCCCGCAGGTCTGGCCCCCCCATGCCAGGTAGTGCCGGCTGTGTCCCACAGCTGATCCCCCAGTCCAAGGTGCGGGGGGGGCCCACGCCCCAGGTGGGGACTGTGTGGGGACCCCCCCGGCAGAGCCGTGTCCCAGGCTGGCGCGTGTCCGTGGTGCCCCCCCCAGGCGCAGAGGCAGATGGAGGCATCGTTGGCTGGTTTATTGGCGCGCTGGGGGGTCACGTGAAGGCGCCATGCGGGGATGTGGGGGAGACACAGACCGGGCAGTGCCCGCTACAGGACACGGCACAAGGACAGCACACGCCACTTGGAGCCTGCCGGCGGGTCGCTGACGAGAGCCCCCGGACCGGGCTGCTCCCCCCCCATGGCGTGGAAGGGAGCCAGGGGCTCAGGGGTGCACAGCACAGCATGGGGAGAGCCCCCCTCCGGGGACAGGGCAGACTCCCAGCTGTCCCCCTGGTGGGGTTCGGGGCAGGCCAGGGGAGGGGGGGTACCTGCCAGACAGCTCAGGGCTCCAGGGCGCAGCTGCCCCAGGGAGCCCCAAGGAGGGGGCCGGCTGGGGAACGGCAGCCCAGAGATGGGGCGCGTGGGGGCACTGGCAGGAGACGGGTACGTGAGCAAGGGGCACCTTGCCAGCAGGGATGGTGAGCAGCCCATGGCCCTGCCAGTCACCTCCCCCCACAGCAGGGCCAGCCGCGTGCGCCCAGAGCGGGGCGCTGCCCCCCCCACAGGGAACAGCCCCCCCAACACACACACAGGGAATGGGGCCCCCCTAGCCCCCCCATAGACACACACACACAGGGAACAGCCCCTCCCCCAGACACACAAACACACAGAACAGCCCCTCTCCTAGACACACACATATAGGGAGCAGGGCCCAGACACGCACACAGGGACCGAACTCCCGTCTCCCCCCCACATAGAGGGAAAAGTCCGTCCCCCCCAAAAAACTGCACAGGACCATCTCTCTCTATATACACACAGAACAGAACCCCCCCCACACACACTGCCCCCCCCCCACGGAACAGGGCTCCCCCCGCCCAGGGAACAGGGCCACACACACACACTGCCCCCCCCCACGGAACAGTGCCCCCCCCCCAGGGAACAGGGCTCCCCCCGCCCAGGGAACAGGGCCGCACACACACACTGCCCCCCCACACACACTGCCCCCCCCCCCAGGGAACAGGGCTCCCCCTGCCCAGGGAACAGGGCCACACACACACACAGAACAGAGCCTCACACACACGGTGCTCCCTCTCCCCCTGCCAGCGGCGCACACGGGTGCTCATATCAGGGTACACACAGGGCAGCCAGGCAGATAAGACCTGGGCACCCAGTGTGCTCAGCCCCTTTCGCCCGCCCGCCCAGCACCCACGGGGGCCAGCCCTGGCTGCAGGGGACCGCGCTGTGTTGGCCGGGCCCCGTGATACGTTCCAGGGTCCTGGGCCGCGGGTCCTTCCCCGGCCAGTCTCTGTTTCTTTGTACCGGTCTCTGGGCACAGCAGGGCACAGCAGGGCACGCAGGGCACGCAGGGTGGGCGGGCCCCGTCCTGGATCCGTTAGGCCAGCTAACATCCTGGCCGTGTGGGCTTAGCCCGTGGCTCCTGCTTGGCTAGCGTGTGGCCAGGCCCTGGCCCAGGCGGCACTGGTGTCCTTGGGGGCGGGGAGGGGGCGGCAGCCCTGAAGCCCTGGCCCGCGTGCGCCGGGCTCCGGGCACCGTCCCCGTCCTGCCGATTAACTCCCCGGGTCGGAGCAGTGTCTCTGCAGGGTCTGTGAGTCCGGCGGCGGGGCCAGCTGTCCAGGGAGGGAGCGGCGCCGGGGGGGCGGCTCGCAGGGCAGCTCTGGGCTGGGCGGCTGCGGGAACAGGAACGGCACCGGGTAACTGGGAACCTGCGGGCGGGGGAGATGCTGTCAGGAGCCGCCCGCTGCCCAGGGAACCAGGCTGCCAACACCACGACTGACCGCAGCCCAGAACTCACCGAGCGACGGCGCTGTTCAATGCCACGGGGCACTGCAGAGGGGCAGGGCTGGGCCGGCAGGGGGCTGCGGGTCAGGAGTGAGGGGCACCAGCAGAGCTCGGCGTGGGGAGCCCATGGCTGGGCCGGCAGGGGGCTGCGGGTCGGGAGTGAGGCGCATCGGCAGAGCTCGGCGTGGGGAGCCCATGGCTGGGCCAGCAGCGGGCTGCGGGTCGGGAGTGAGGGGCGCCGGAGGAGCTCGGCGTGGGGAGCCCATGGCTGGGCCGCCAGGGGGCTGCGGGTCGGGAGTGAGGGGCACCGGCAGAGCTCGGCGTGGGGAGCCCATGGCTGGGCCGGCAGGGGGCTGCGGGTCGGGAGTGAGGGGCGCCGGAGGAGCTCGGCGTGGGGAGCCCATGGCTGGGCCGGCAGGGGGCTGCGGGTCAGGAGTGAGGGGCACCGGCAGAGCTCAGCGTGGGGAGCCCATGGCTGGGCCGGCAGGGGGCTGCGGGTCGGGAGTGAGGGGCGCCGGAGGAGCTCGGCGTGGGGAGCCCATGGCTGAGCCGCCAGGGGGCTGCGGGTCGGGAGTGAGGGGCGCCGGAGGAGCTCGGCGTGGGGAGCCCATGGCTGGGCCGGCAGCGGGCTGCGGGTCGGGAGTGAGGGGCGCCGGCAGAGCTCGGCGTGGGGAGCCCATGGCTGGGCCAGTAGCGGGCTGCGGGTCAGGAGTGAGGGGCACCGGCAGAGCTCGGCGTGGGGAGCCCATGGCTGGGCCAGCAGCGGGCTGCGGGTCGGGAGTGAGGGGCGCCGGAGGAGCTCGGCGTGGGGAGCCCATGGCTGGGCCGCCAGGGGGCTGCGGGTCGGGAGTGAGGGGCACCGGCAGAGCTCGGCGTGGGGAGCCCATGGCTGGGCCGGCAGGGGGCTGCGGGTCGGGAGTGAGGGGCGCCGGAGGAGCTCGGCGTGGGGAGCCCATGGCTGGGCCGGCAGGGGGCTGCGGGTCAGGAGTGAGGGGCACCGGCAGAGCTCAGCGTGGGGAGCCCATGGCTGGGCCGGCAGGGGGCTGCGGGTCGGGAGTGAGGGGCGCCAGAGGAGCTCGGCGTGGGGAGCCCATGGCTGAGCCGCCAGGGGGCTGCGGGTCGGGAGTGAGGGGCGCCGGCAGAGCTCGGCGTGGGGAGCCCATGGCTGGGCCAGTAGCGGGCTGCGGGTCAGGAGTGAGGGGCACCGGCAGAGCTCGGCGTGGGGAGCCCATGGCTGGGCCAGCAGCGGGCTGCGGGTCAGGAGTGAGCAGCGCCAGTGAAGGAGGGCCCGGTGGTCCCGGCTGTCCCCCCGGGGATCTCGGTTCGGTTTCCGACCCAGCGGCTGGGCGACCTGCCCCGTGTCCCCAGGGGCAGAGCCCTGGCTGGTGTCCGTCGATGGTTGGCCGCAGGGGGTGTGCCAGGCTGGCGCTTCGCGGTGGGGTCCCTGGAGCGAGGGGTCTCACCTGGGGGCAGGGCTGGCCGGGCGGTGGGGAGCGCTCGGGGCCTGGGGGTGGCGACGACACGGTGCTATAGGCCGGCGGCACCAGCCCGACCTGCCGCTGCAGCAGCTGCATGATGGCGCCCACGTCCGCAGCCATGCGGGTCTCCAGCCTGCCGGGAGATGAGGGGCTGAGCCGGGGGGGGGGCACCCCCAGCCAGCCCAGAGACACCTCCGGGCACGATCCTGCCCCCGCTGGGCAACGCCTCGGCCGGCAGGAGACACCACCCCCCGCAGACACCTGGCTAGGCCTGAGGTGCTGGAACTGGGGGGCCCCGGGGCCTTTCCCTGCCATGCCGCCTGTTCCCCGCCCCCCACCTGCCTCCCCAGGGCCTTTCTCTGCCATGTGCCCTATTCCCCGCCCCCCACCTGCCTCCCCAGGGCCTTTCCCTGCCATGCGCCCTGTTCCCCGGCCATCACCTGCCCCCCCAGGGCCTTTCTCTGCCTTGCCCCCTGTTCCCACCCCTCACCTGTCCCCCCAGGGCCTTTCCCTGCCATGCGCCCTATTCCCCGCCCCTCACCTGCCTCCCCAGGGCCTTTCCCTGCCTTGCCCCCTGTTCCCCGCCCCTCACCTGCCCCCCCCCCAGGGCCTTTCCCTGCCATGCCTCCTGCCCCCACCTGCCCCCCAACTCCCCCTGCCCCAGGTGTATGAGCCGCCCCCTCCTCTACCTGTTGAGCTGCTGCTGCAGCTGGTCCAGCCGGCTCTCCACCTCGGAGCGGGGCCGGTGGCCCCGGGGGAGCAGGCCCATGCTGAGGCTGGCGTGGGCTGGGACGGTGCAGTGGGGCAGCTCCTGGCACTGCCGGCCCCGGCTCTCGCCCCAGAAGCTGAAGATGTTGGACACCCCCGAGAAGGCCCCTGAGCAGAGGGCAGAGACGGGTCAGGGCCGCGCCGCAGGGGGCAGGTGCCAGGGCTGGGGGCACGCGGGGGCTGCTGAGCTGTGATACAGAGATATCAGGTGGGGCTCAACCAACGCCTGGCACTGGGCCCAAGGGACCCACACCCCAAGCTGTGGGGCCCGCACCCCTTCCCCACTGTCCCTGTGGGGCCCACACACCTCCCCTGCTGTTCTTGTGGGGTCCACCCCCCTTTGCTGTCCCTCTGGGGCCTGCACCCCTCCCCCACTGTCCCTGTGGGGCCCACCCTGCTTTCCTGTCCCTCTGGGGCCTCCCCCTTCCCCTACCATCCATATGACGTCAGCACCACTCCCCTGCTGTCCCTGTGGGGCCCACACCCCTGCACCGCAGTCCATATGGGGCCTGACCCCCCCCTCCCCTGCCAGGCCTGCCTCCACCCCCACCATCTATATGGGGCCCTCCCCCACTAGCGCCGTGGGGCCTGTGAGGAGTGGGGGCGCTGCGCGAGCGGCAACATCGGGGTGTCTCGTCCCCGTGCTGCTGATGTCGTGGGGCTGCGGCCGGCTGGCAGAGGGGCACCGAGGTCGGTGCCTGCCTGTGGCCACGGACTCGCTCTGCACAAAGGGCTGTCAGGGGAGGGGCGTGGGCACCGAGGGGAAAGGTGTGGGCACCAAGGGCACCTGCCAGCCCAAGCCTCTTGCCCAGCAGAGGGGAGCAGGTTGCACAGGGCAGGAGCCCTGCCTGGCTTAGGAGAGGGATCTGGGGTGCCAGGGCAGGGGGCTAACAGGGAGCCTGGTGGGCAGGGGGTGTGCTGGGCGCGGGGCTGAGGAGAAGTGCGAGGGCCGCTTGCCCATCGTTAGCTGGTGCCCTTTGGGCAGGGGGCTGGGGGGGCCCAGAGCGGGGGCAGCGTGAGTGTTGGTGCCCAGGAACGTGCCTGAGAGGCCAAGGGGGATCGGGCGCTGCGGACAGGTGCTAGGTCGTGCCCAGGCTTGGCCTCGGTGCCCTGCCTCAGACATGACTGGGCGCAGCCAGCTGCCCATGGGCCAGGCCGGTTAGACACACGGCAGCATTGCTCGGCTGTGCTCAGTGTGGCCACTCCTGGCACTGGTTGAGGGGGGTGCCTGCAGGCCTGAGCCACCCCAGACAGTGACACCCCCACAGCAATAGGGAGCCATCAGGCCTGTGAGGAGCCTGTGCCCCCTGGCACCGGTTCCCTGGAGCCCCTCCCCTCCCTCCACACCACCCACCCCCGGCAACCAGTCCCCTGGAGCCTCTCCCCCCACAGCACCCTCCTGGAGCCTTCCCCTCCCTGTGGTGCCCACCCCATGGTTCCCATCCCCTCAGGGCACCTGTTCCTCATGGTGTCCCCCCCAGGCACCCAGCCCCAGGACTCTCCCCACACGGTGCCTGTCCTTGTGCCATGCTCTGTCCCACCTGAGAGGGGGCTGCAGTTCTCGCTGCCCTTGGGCTGCCCGTCACCCTGGCTGAGCAGCTCCCCATTGGCGCAGAAGGGTGAGAGCTGGCCGGCGCCGGCGATGGGCGTGGGGCGCTCATCCTCGTCGCTGGAGGGCGAGCTGGAGGGCTCCCACTCGGGCTGGTCCTCCGGGACCCCTGGCGCCTGGTGGTTCCGACCCGTCCGCAGTGGTTTCTGGCTGCTCCTCAGCTCCCCGGCGTTCTCCGGGTCTGTAGAGTTGGGGGCAGAGAGTGAGTGTTCCACAGAGCCAGGCTGGGGAGGAAGCACATCTGCTGGGGCTGGTGCAGGCAGGGCCATGGCTGCTGGCCGGGAGGAGCCAGCTGGGGGTCCAGTGCCAGGGCAGAGCCCCCTGTGCCCTGGGCGGGGCAAGGAGCCTGTGCTGGGAGACGGGTTTACTCCTGGGGAATTCTGCACCACTGCACACATGCCTAATTAATTAGCTGTGCACATTTTAAATTTTTTGCACAGAAAAAAGCTTCTGCCGAAATATTGCTGCAGTTCTGCCTTTTTCCCACCAGACGGTGCTGTGATGATAGAACAAAGCAGCAGCTCCTGGCCAGCTAGGGAAGAGAAAGAGCCTGCCTTTTTCGCTGCGCCTGTCAGGCCAGGTCAGGAGACAGGGGCAATGGGGAAACAGACAACGTGGGGTGCTGTGGGGGGTTAGACAGGGGCTCATAAGGGCTAGTGGGAGAGGACAGACTGGGGCGGCAGCTGAATGGGAGTGGAGGTGCAGGGCCACAGGGGGGGAAGGAGGTGCAGGGCCACATGGTGATGGGGGAGAGGGTGCAGAGCTATACAGGGACAGGGAAAAGGCTGGGTGGGGCACAGAGACACATGGGAATGGGGGATGGGATACAGGGAAACATGGAGACACGGGGAGGGTGGACAGGGACACATTGGGACCAGGGAGTGGCTGGGTGGGGGCACAGAGACATGTGGATGGTGGAGGGGGCACAGAGACATCTCGGGACAGAAGGAGGGGGTGCAGGGCCACATGGGGATGGGGGGGAGTGGGTGTCTGTATGGGGGTGGAGGGACACACGTGGACAGGTGGTGCAAGGACACATGGAGGTATAGGGACACATGGGAACAGGGGCAGATGTGCCTGACTGAATGGGAGAGGCTAAGGGTCAGCCAGGGTCTGCATGAGGGAAGCTCCCTACAATCCCCTCCCCGCAAAACCTGTTCCATACTTTTCTCACCCACACCCAACAACCCTCCAAGTTGACACACAGGCTCCTTCCCAGCTATTTGCTTCCCTCTCCGTCAGCTCCTCCGTTACCCGACTCCCCTCCAGCCTTTGCACTGCTTCTGGGGGTGCGGGAAATACGGTTCTGTACCGTAGGTTAAATGAATTCTTATTCACAGTTCTGTAGTAATATGCCTACTAAGGAATCTATTTGTCAAAAAACATTTCCTGAATCTTCATTCTTGTCTGTATTGTTACAGACTTACTTGCTGGTGGGTATTTTGAAATAAATGACCAAAAATAATTGAAACTGGTGTGATAATACTGTGTTATTCTGACAAATAAAATATGCAGAATTTTAAAATATTGCACACAGAATTTTTAATTTTCTGTTGCAGAATTTTTATTTTTTTGGCACAGAATTCCCCCAGGAGTAGGGGCTGGCATCCTGGGTGGAGACACTGACCCTGCGCTGGGAGAGGGGCTGGTGCCCTGGGCAGGGCACAAAGCCTATGCTGGGGGAGGCCCCTGGCCCCTCGAGCTTGCTGCCCCCCCCCCGCCACTCACCCTTGTCTGTGCGCCGGCGGAAGGAGAGTTTGCGGCGCCGCAACCGGTTGAAGCTGCTGTCCAGCTCGGTGCTTCCAGGAGAGCCGGGGATCATGTTGGTCTGCAACAAAGGGGAGCGGTGAGCCGGGCTGGGAACTGGGGAGGGGGCAGGTGGGGGAGAAGGGGAAATGGATACACTGGTGGTTAGGTGGGTTGGGGCGCTGCTAGGTGGGGGACAGGTTGGTGGATGGCACAGTGGGTGGGTGGGTGAATACACTGGTGGTTAGTTGAGGGCAGGGTTGATGGCTGGGTGGGGATGGACTGGGGTCAGGGGCAGGCGGGGTTCTCCCCCTCAGCCTGGCAGAGAGCCCACAGAGGCCCCCCCAGACTGGCAAAGTCCCCCGGAGCTCCCCCCAAGCCTGGCTGAGTGCCCCCAAAGGTCTCCCTCCCACAGCCTATCTGAGTGACCCCGGAGCTCCCCCCAGCCTGGCTGATCACCCCCAAAACTCTCCTCCCTGGCCTGGTGCCCCCAGAACTCTCCCCACCCCGGCCCTGGCTGAGCACCCCTGGAGCTCTCCCCCCCCCGGCCCGTCACCCCCAACCCCTCCCCCCCCGGCTCTCACGTCGCGCAAGTTGAAGGTGATTTCCAGGCTGGCCCAGAAGCGGTCCGAGAACTCGGGGTACATGTCCAGCACCTCCAGCAGCTCCTCCCGCTGGATCTTGTGCAGGTCACAGTAAGTCAGAGCCCGCACGTCCGCATTGGACTTGCCCGGCCGCGCATACAGGTTCAGCGGCTCCCCGAAGATGTCGTTCTTCCCTGGGGGCAGCACGGCAGGGTCAGCGCAGGTCTCCCCCAGGGAATGGGCTGTGGGGCACATGCCAGGGTGGGCTGGGCAGGATGGGGGGGCACACAGCAGGGGTGAGCTGTTAGGTTCTCCTGGGCGCCAGGCTGGGGGCCATGCCATGGGGTGACATGAGGGACAGAGGGCCCCGACCTGGCTGGCAGTGCCCACCCCCTTGGCTGGCAGGGCCCATGCCCCCCCTGGTTGACAGTGCCCCCCCCATCTGGCAACATCCACTGACCCCCTGCAGCTCCCGCCGCCCCCCCCAGTCTGGCATCGCCCATCTGGCAGCCTCCCCCCACCTGTCAGTGCCCACCCCTTGGTCAGCAGCGCCCACCCCCCTCGCCACGCAGCCCCCCAAACCTAGCAGCGCCCGCCCCTCACCAAGGATGGCCACCACCATGTCGCGGCGCAGGATCTCGATGGAGCCGCGGGAGATGAAGTAGAGCGCGGTGAGCACGTCGCCGGCGTGCACCAGCGTGTCACCGGGTGGGGCGTGCGTGGTCTTGAACTTCATGGCCAGGGCGCGCAGGCAGCCCTTGCTGGCCCCCTGGAAGGGCCGGCAGCTCTGCAGGAGGCTGCGGTTCAGGTGCAGGCAGATGTCGGCCTGCAGGCACTCAGGGAAGCCCTTCAGCACCTGCGGGCGGGCGGGAGAGACCCTGTCACTGGGGAGGGCACCGCACAGCGGGGGCAGGGAGCGCAGGGCCCGGCCGTGGGCACAAGGGGGTGTTGGCACAGACGGCTGTGCCCATGGCCGTGTGCTGGTCTACATGGGCAATTTGGCTCGGTGCGTGTGTCTCTGGGTCTGTGTGTGAGTGTGTGCAGGTGTACACATTTGTGGGGGTGGGCACGCGCATGTGTCTGGGCGTGGGTGTGGGCCTCTCTGGCTGTGCAGGGGGGTGTCTCTGTGTGCGCGTACACGCCCGCAGATGTGGGGGGCTCTGCATGGCCACTGCACCTCAGTGCCCAGGGCGCTGCACCAGACCCTGGGGATGGGCAGAGGGAGATGGCCCGGTTTGCGGGCGTTTTGCAGAGCGAGTGCCCCTCTGCCCAAGGTGCTGTTTGCTGCCAGTCACCCGGCTCTGGGGTGTCCAGAGATGGGCACAAACCCTCACGCTGGGGAAAGAGCCTCCATGCCTGGGGCTGGCGTGAGGGGGCCTGGGTGCTGTGCCCAGGGTGGGGTGCTGCGCTCATGCCGTGCCCAAGGTGCAGGACCAGGTGTGAAGTGGGGTTTTCCCCTTGTGATGGTGTACGTGAGCCTGTGTGCATCTAACTGTTCTGCATGAATACTGGGTGTGCCTCAGTTTCCCTGTGTATTGCACCATAGCCTAGGTGGTGGGGATAAGGGTGTGTGGCAGGGGTGGGCTGTTCTCCTGGGCATTATTGACATGAACTGTGACCATATAAATCATTGTTGCAACCACTGGTATATATTTGCAGCAAATATTGTACAAAGGTTCTCGTGTGAGGTGTCTATGGAGAGATATTGGTTTGCTGGTTAGGATGACGCTGTCTGTCTGTGTGTAGCATTTTGTAGCTGAAGTTATGAATATTGGCTCTGTCCTTGTCTCTCAATGTGTCTGATTCTAAGTAGCCTCAGTGACGCATCTGGTCAGGTTCTTAAGAAAGGACTCTTCTCAGTGAGTGCCTGCGATGTTATTGACATGAACTGGGACCGTATAGATCACTGTTGCAACCAAAGTCCTGTCGTGGCACCAAATCTCGTACAAAGGGGGTCAAATGAGGTGTCTCAGACAAGGTGATGGTGGGCTGGTTAGGATGATGCTGTCTGTGTGTGGGTATCATTTTTGTAGTTGAAGTTATGAATATTGGCTCTATCCTGTCTGTAGTTCAAACGTGTACTGTGCTTCTGGGTGACACCCCAGACAGGTTGGTGTCAGCTCTGCCCAGCCTGCTGGGTGGCCCATTAGGGACCATCAGCGATACAACTGACCCATTGCGAGAAGGCAGACACGCTTTGCAATTCAGCAAAGTATGCAGGGACTTGCCCATGTGACTCCAAACTCCATTTTGCTGTAATTTTCCACAATAAGAACACAGAGGGGTTCTTACACCTGGAAAAGTCTATAAAAGGCTGATGCCTCATCTCCATCTTGTCTTCAGTCCTGCTTCCTACCTCTGGAGGGACATGGCTACAAATGGAAGCTTTGAACAAAGGACAGAATGACCCATCCCAGCTGGGGATGTTCTCCAGAGACTTGATTTGAACCTGCAGTTTATTCCATCACTGCTACAAGCCTGAACCAAGAACTTCACCATTGCTGTGTGTCATAGATTCCATTGAACCCATTCTAGCTCTCGTCTCTATCTTTTTCCTTTTATGAATAAACCTTTAGATTTTAGATTCTAAGGATTGGCAACAGCGTGATTTGTGGGTAAGATCTGACTTGTGTATTGACTGGGGTCTGGGGCTTGGTCCTTTGGGATGAGGAGAACCTTTCTTATTTTACTGGGGGGTTGGTTTTCATAACCATTCGTCCCCATAACGAGTGGCACTGGTGGTGATACTGGGAAACTGGGGTGTCTGAGGGAATTGCTTGTGTGACTTGTGGTTAGCCAGTGGGGTGAGACCAAAGTCCTCTCTGTTTGGCTGGTTCGATTTGCCTTGGTGTGCACAGAAACCCCAGCCTTGGGCTGTAACTGCCCTGCTTTAAGCAATTTGTCCTGATTTGGCACTCTCCGTTGGGTCCCACCAGAACCAGCATCGTTACAGTGCCCAATCAAGAAACACTTAACACACAATGGACTTTGGGAGACGCCAATTTACATCTGAGCTTTCCTGAGAACATTCAAACTAACATGTAAACACTGGCCTCCCGGCCTGCAAAACCGGACTCATGCATGGACATGTGACTTGCCCATGTGACTCCAGACTCCATCTTGTTGCTGTGATTTTGCACAGCAGAACAAAGGGGTTTCCGCTCACAAAAGAAAGAATATAAAAGGCCCTGGAAACCCCTCCATCTTGTCTTCAGTCCTGCTTCTGACCTCTGGAGGAACTTTGCTACAAACTGAAGCTCTGAATCAAGGACTGAATGACCAATCCCAGCTGGGGATGTTCTTCAGAGACTTGATTTGTGCCAGCAGTTTATTCCTAAACTAAAATTTATTTATTTATTATTATCACTGCTACAAGCCTGAACCAAGAACTTTGCCATGACTGGATGTCATTGATTCCATTGAACCCATTCTAGCTCTCATCTATATTGCTTTCTTTTTATGAATAAACCTTTATATTTTAGATTATAAAGGATTGGCAACAGCGTGATTTGTGGGTAAGATCTAACTGGTATATTGACCTGGGTCTGGGGCTTGGTCCTTGGTCAGAAGAATCTTTTTTCTTTTACTGGGGTATTGGTTTTCATAATCCTTCATCCCCGTAAGAAGTGGCTGCTGGTGATGATACTGGGAAACTGGAGTACGGCTTGTAAAAGTGTACCTGGAAAAGATAACTGTGATTTGCTGGAAATAGCTCAGGGTAGCGGGAAGAGCAGCAGTTTATCTGTGGGAAGTGGCAAGGTGCTCGGTAAGGAAAGTCTGGATGAGCCTAGGCAGCCTTGTGAGCTGATGGCTGTGTCTAGTCAGCAGGGTGGGAAGGCGAGGAGAGTGGAAGATGAGTGTCCCTGGACCTTACCTGTGAGCTGGGTGGAGAATTGTGACAGGGAAGGAAACGTGCCTGTGTCTGTCAGGGGTATTGACTTGCCTATGGAGGGAGCTACCCTGGTCTCCAAGTAGTTGTCTGTGAACAGACCTGTGTGCTGGGACAAGGGGAATGAGATCCCAAGCTGTGTGTCTGGGAAAGGAGAAAGTGTGTCCGGCTCTTCTTTGTCTGTGGAGCAGACAGAAGGGGCCTTTCAGCCAGGGATGGTTGAGGGTCGTGCAGTTGTCTCAGAGCTGGTTCTGGATTCAGCTAAAGCCCAGGAAGGGAAGGGTCCTAAGTTTGTGTCTGCTCGGGAGAATGGCCCTGTAACTAGGTCGCATCCAGTTAGTGTCATGGCAAAATCCCAGAAACTAGAAAATTCTGGTACTTGTATTTTGTCTGTTGCTAGTGTGTGTCTAGAAAAGGGTGTAGCAACTCTGTCTAATCAGGGTGAGATCCTAGCCAGGGCACAAGGAGAGCAGAAAGGTGATTTAATTGTTACCTACTGACAGTTTGAAAACTTGTAGCAAAAAGGAAAAGATTCCTGAACTTATGTGTGGCAAAGGGAAGGAGAACGCTTCCAACCTTTTATCTAGGAAGTCTGTAAGTTTGCCTGAAAGGGGACTGTGCAGGAATTCGCCTGATGAGCCAAAGGTGATCCTGGATGTCAGTAAGACCTAGAGCTGTTGCTCAGGAAAGTGTTCCTTTAGAGCAGTGGTTCCCAAACTCGGGTTTGCAAAATGTTACAGGAGGTTCTCAGGGAAAAAATTCCTTAATGGTGGGCAGAGCTGTCCCTAGGGGACTTCCAAGAGCTAAGCAGATCAAAGCAAGCATATCTATCACACTGAGGAGATTTAAACTTCAAGACTCCTTATAAGAAATGGAAAGGGAGGTGGACATTTTTTTGCTGTTTTTAAAATTAAATAGGCAGCTAGTCTTGTTTTTTAAATTATTACGAAGAACAAGTTTAAGCTTTGTTTGTTTGTCTGGACTGCTCAAGCCCTGGATGCTTGTGTAGGAGGAACTCTTTGAGTTGGCTTCTTAAATCCCTTCATGCGGTTTCACATCTGATACTCCTGGATGAAACCTAGGAGCCTTGTCTTATAACAGGCTTATTCAAAGTGATACAAGCTCCGAAGGTGAGATCTGGTAAGAGTGTTGCCGTTTTCACTATGTAAGAAAATTAATACTGTAATTATTAATAATAGTGTGTAATAAGCATGTCATAAAAACAACAGTAATATTTCCAAGATCACTGCTTTTATAATTTATGCTGAGGTAAGGGAGGAAATCCCTGGAAATATTCATTTTTAAGAGGGGGTTTGCGAGACTTGACATTTTAGTGAAAGGGGTTCGCAGGTAAAGTTTGGGAACCACTGCTTTAGAGCAAGCCCTTGGTGAAGAGGGTAAGGGCAGAATTTCTGAGAGGAGTGAATTGTTACTTAAATAAGTTCCTGGGAAAAGGAATTCTCTTGGTAATCCGTGCAAGTAGTTTGCTGTAGCTGAAGGACGTGGAAGTGATTTAATCAAGGAAATTTCAGTTCCTAACAGCCAAAATTTTTCTGTGGTGATGGAATCCACATATTTTCCTTTTGAAAGATCCAGTGTGGGTAGCTTTGAGGTCTCCGGTGGAGTAAAAGCTGTTAAGGAATTTAAACAGCTCTATGACCAAGTGGTTCTGTTTGGCCAGCTTGTTGGGAAGACAATGGCGTTGGAACGAACAGGAATGTGTCTGGGCTAATTCTTTAAGTGAGCAGGTGCTTCAGGGCCTGCAGTTGGTGAACACACCTTGCCAGCAAAGCAATTCCTGTGAGCAGGAAATTTCCATTTTCAATCTTCTAGGAAAACGTGGGGGGGAGGGAAAGACCGCTCCTGCTGAAGGGAAGAATTGAGTGTCCAGCCTTGAAACTGGTAGCTGCTGAGAAGTTAAAAGCTCCTGTCTGTGTTGATACAAATCGCCTGACTGATTGGGGGGAGAAAGACTCGCTAATAGCTGTTAGCACAGAGAGCACGCCCAATCAGCCAGTGAATTCTGTTACGCAAAAGCAATTAGGGTTTGATCCTTCAGGACAAGGAGGAAAAAGAGAACTTGATTTTGCAAGTTTGATTTTGCCAGTGGGAGAACACTTCATTCGATAACAGATCTGGAAGTAGCTATACTTGAACAAAAAAAACCTTCAGAAACAGACTTCAAAGACAGGTTTCAGAGTAACAGCCGTGTTAGTCTGTATTCGCAAAAAGAAAAGGAGTACTTGTGCAAATAAATTGGTTAGACTTCAAAGAGAAACAGCAGAACTAAAATTCATTTGCAAATTTAACACCATTAATTTGGGCTTGAACAGGGACTGAGAATGGCTGGCTCATTACAGAAGCAGCTTTGCCTCTCCTGGAATTGACACCTCATCTATTGTTGGGAGTGGACCACATCCACCCTGATCGAATTGGCCCTGTCAACACTGGTTCTCCACTTGTGAGGTAGCTCCCTTCTCTTCATGTGTCAGTATATTTATGTCTGCGTCTGTAATTTTCACTCCATGCATCTGAAGAAGTGGGGTTTTTACCCATGAAAGCTTAAGTTCAAATAAATCTGTTAGTCTTTAAGGTGCCACCGGACTCCTTGTTGTTTTTGTGGATACAGACCAACACTTGATTTTGCAAAGGGAAGTCATAGGTTGACCCTAAGAGGTCCAAACCCCAATAGCGTTGAGCCAAAGGTGTGGCATGACAAACATGATCGTAGATGGACACTTGCGATGGATTTGTTGTTGTTGCTCATGGTAATTCTTGTAACTAATGTGTTGCTATTACCAAGAACTGTAAAAATGTCCAATGTGTCTAATCTTTTGAAAAAACCCTTGAACATGTTAAGAGTGACACATGAGATCAACTTTGTGTTAAACGGCCTGGTAATACTGACATTCCAAGCCTGACTGGCTATGTGAAAAGGGAAACTGAGGCACACTACCCTATTGCTTTCACGGCTAACTGCCAAGATTCCTGTACTATGGACAACATTAATATCTACATTGACTTGATGTTAATTGGGTTCCACACATTTGCCAGAGCTTGTATGGATAAAGTAGCTACGTTCTTTAGCTCTTGGCAAGATCACGAGACCTACAGGAACCATGCTGCAAGGGCAGATCCAATCCACTATTGTTCTAACCAAGTTTTACCTGGGGTCTGTAAAGAGATTCAATCATGTTATTGACCAGGACTTTGATAAACCATTTCTGTTATAGACTAATACGGCTTCTAACCCAGTACAAGCTGTAGTGAGACAGAACCCAGGATGGGGAGCTCTTGGGATGCAGTCAGAGATGTTTGTGTCATCTCCTCCTGCATCAATTTTCCATTGGGGGTGTGATGTTACGAGTGTAATATAATATCTCATTGAAAGGTGACCGGACCAGAAAGAGTTAATGAACTCCCAGACTGACCTGACCCAGGGCCGAACTTTAAAGAGGGGTTAGGAAGAGATGGCAATGAACAGAGCTGTGAAATGCAGCCGGCATTGTTAGAGGTAGAAGGGGAGATGTTTGTTCAGGTCTTGTGAGGTCAGCAAACAAGTCTTGTCTATCACTATGGCTTTAATTCAAAGATCAGAAAAGGAATATTAACATTTAGGAAGACACTGGAGTGAAATCGTATTATTGTCTGTATGTCTCTCTGAAGGTTGCGGTAACCAGTATCTGAACTGCTCAATGGATAAATGACCCTGTGCTAATTGCCAGGATGTTTGGGAGAAGGAAAGTGAAGCTGATTGTTTCTTCAGGCCAAAAGGCTGCTGGAAATGTATAAAGACCTTGGGACACGATCCTTCTTCATCTCAGATCTGCTTTGGGTTTCAAGAGGAGGAAACTTTGAGCCATAAGGATTGAGATCCCCAGTCGCTGACTGGAGTCACCCTGAACATGGACATTGGACTATAACCTCTGGACTATTTCTAAAAGGACTTTTGGCCACTACAAACTCATCTCTGCTACGTATATGACCTCAAGAATTGAACTCAAGTCTGTCTGTATAATGATCTTTTAACCAACACACTCTCTCTTATTTTTTAATACATTTTAGTTTAGTTAATAAGAATTGGCTATAAGCGTGTATGTGGGGTAAGATCTGAGTTATCATTTGATCTGGGTCTGGGGCTTGGTCCTTTGGGGTCAGGAGAACCTTTTCTTTTATATGATGAAATAAGATTTTCAGAGTTTATCATCCTATGTTTGACAGGTGTGTCTGAATGGAGGCCTGGGGCTGGATACTTTAAGGGAACTGTGTTGTTTGGACGTTTGAGTAACCAGGGAGGTGCTGTAGAAGCTGTTTTGGGCTGGCTGGGTAAGTATTGGAATATCCACCAGCGTTGGGGTTTGTCTGCCCCCGTCTGTTTGCAGATCACCCTCACTGAGTGACCTCAGCGGGCTCCCACGGGCATCGTCACACCGCGGGGGGCGTCGGGGAGCCGGCCGTGCTGAGTGCGGGGGCGGTGCTGCGCGCTCACCGCGTTCATGTCGATGCCGTTGGTGTAGGACCAGGCGTGCTGGAAATACTCCTCCAGCCGCTGGCGCAGCGGGTTGGGGATCTGGTGGAAGCGGATGAACTCGCGGACACGTAGCATCTGGGTGTGGTAACGCGCGGTGCCCGAGTAGAGGCGCTGGATGATGGCCGAGACGTTGCCAAAGATGCTGGCGTACATCAGGGCTGGAGGCAGAGAGGCAGCAGTGAGCATGCGGACGCACACACACGCACACACAAATACGCAGCCCCCTTCCCCGCCACACCTCCCAGCAGGCGCCCCTGGGGCAGGTGGTCTGGGACAGGCGCGGGGCAGGCAGGGGACAGGTACAGGGTGGGCACAGGTGTGGGACAGGCAGGGGGTGGGCATGGGTGAGGCAGGGGGTGGGAAGTGGCAGCCAGAGGAGAGGCGTGGGGTGGGCAGGGGGCAGGCAGGAGGTGGGTGTGGGTCAGGCAGGGGGCAGGTGTGAGGCAGGCACATGTCAGGCGGGGTCAGGTGTGGGGCAGGCAGGGAGCGGGTAAGGGTCAGGCAGGGGTCAGGTGTGGGGCAGTTGCAGGCAGGGGGCGGGTAGGGGACCGGTGTGGGGGAGATGCAGGCAGGAGGCGGGCACAGGCAGGGGATGGCAGGCACAGGCAAGGGCCTGGCAGACAGGGGGCGGGTAGGGGTCAGGTGTGGGAAGGGCGCAGGCAGGGTGCAGTAGGGGTGGGCGGGCAGGCGGGCGCAGGCAAGGGGCGGGCAGACAGGGGGCGGGCGGGCAGGGTGCAGCAGGGGTGGGCGGGTGGGCGCAGGCAAGGGGCCGGCGGGCGGGCGCAGGCAGGGGGTGGGCAGGCAGGGGACGGGCGGGCAGGGTGCAGCAGGGGTGGGCGGGCAGGGTGCAGCAGGGGTGGGCAGGCGCAGGCAAGGGGCGGGCGGGCGGGCGCAGGCAGGGGGTGGGCAGGCAGGGTGCAGCAGGGGTGGGCAGGCGCAGGCAAGGGGCGGGGGGGCGCAGGCAGGCAGGGGCAGGCCCCGCCCCGTTCGCACTCACAGCCGATGAGCATGACGCAGATGGAGAAGATCTTCTCGGAGTTGGTGTTGGGGGAGACGTTGCCGAAGCCCACGCTGGTCAGGCTGCTGAAGGTGAAGTAGAGCGCCGTGACGTACTTGTCCTTGATGCTGGGCCCCTGCAGCGGGGCGCTCTCGTTCAGGGGCTTGCGGATCTGGTCGCCCAGCGAGTGCAGCCAGCCGATGCTCTGCCGCTCCATGTTGCCGATGGCGTACCAGATGCAGGCCAGCCAGTGGGCGATGAGGGCGAAGGTGCACATGAGCAGGAAGAGCACGGCCGCCCCGTACTCCGAGTAGCGGTCCAGCTTACGGGCCACGCGCACCAGGCGGAGCAGCCGGGCCGTCTTCAGCAGCCCGATCAGCGTCGTGGTCTGAGGGCAAAGGGGCAGAGCCGAGAGCAGCGGGGGTCAAAGC